>NC_137925.1:11201076-11276076 GCF_963457725.1 Sprattus sprattus
ATGGTTTTGTGGTGGGAATTCAGAACAGGAACCACTCATTTCAATCCTACAAGACATCCTGGACTCCAGAAGCATACATCTAAACAGCCCTGGATAGGTCTGTGATCATTTTTATCACATAAGAGAGAGAGACACACACACAAACACACACACATAATTGAAACAAATCATAGGCTTTCTACTTTCTATCAACACTGTCTATCACTGGCCTATCCAAGAGCTTCAAAGATTTGTTTGTTGAAGATTAATCTTACTCAGTCAATTTCTTTGACTTCTCATGTGTGTGATTGTTTTCTCTGGCTTACCGTTCCACATTCTTTCAGTCGCTTCCTGTTATATATATATTCAGTTGAGGTTTTGTCTCAATATTCTCACTGGGTTGGATCAAAGTGAAAAGAGAAAAGACTTAACAATAAAAATTGTGCGCACACAAACACACACACACACACACACATACACACACACACACCCACAGAGAGAGAGTGAGTGAGAGTAAAAGACAGTGTTGAATATACATAAGGTCTGCCTTAGCTTAAGTATCAGTAATCATACCAGTAATCATGTGAATCGTTAGTTTGTCTAATAGACCTTGTGCTATGAGAATTAGACTATAAAAGAAGGAAGAACGAGGCCTCCAGGAATCTGCAGTGTGGCAACAAGGTATCTGCATTCATTTCTGATAACCTGGATCAAAACGAGATTGAAATCAATATTAATTATGTTAACTTTCAGGCGGCAGCACAGTACAGACGCAGTTCGACCTCCTTTCGCTAGCGGTTCTATCTGATGTGACTTGCGGCCTGCTGAGTCCCGCAGGACTCCGCACATCTGCTTTTCTCTCCAACACATGCAACGTGAGCTTGTTCCGACATCATGCGAAACGGGCCGCGGATCAAAGCAATTAAAGAAGGGACCATGACAGCCAGAGCACTAGTCAGACGCAGCCTCACTGCACCTGGGCTGTTCTCACCGCGGTGATTCATAACGGGTCTGGACATGCTTACCACTGTAGACCACAATGCACCTGTGCTACTTGTGCAACCACAGAACCGTAAAATCCCTCTGCAATGCAACACTGCACTGACTCTACTGTTCTATGCTAGTACACCACACAGCGCCACTCTGATTACAGTAGTAAAAAAAAAAACATCTATGCTATTTTCACAGCAGTACGCCTCCATTTATCTTTGAATCGCTACAGCAGGAGGCAATGTTTTAACATAACATGTGTGTGTGTATGTGTGTGTGTGTGTGTGTGTGTGTGTGTGTGTGTGTGTGTGTGTGTGTGTGTGTGTGTGTGTGTGTGTGTGTGTGTTTCTGCTATTTGTGTTATGTCACATACACATGATGATACACTTCACTAAGCTTTGACATAAATACATGCACAAGTTAAAACACACTCACGCACACACACACACGCACGCACGCACGCACGCACACACACACACACACACACACACACACACACACACACACACACTATTTCTAGCACACCTGAAACAGAAGCACATGCTACACCCTCTGACAGAATCCCTTGAGTAGGTAGCGGGCCCATTTCACACTGTGTTTCTCACCAGTCTTCCAGGCCACTGATTCAATCTGACTTGCACAAAGTGTTCAGCGCTTGCTGCATCTTCCTTCAAATAGAAAGAGACGGGGCTAAGAGCCACAAGAGGAGAGCTAACACCACCCAAACCAGCCAACAAAGTGTCTGCGTCGCTCTCTCTCGCTCTCTTTTCTCTTTCTGTGTGTGTGTGTGTGTGTGTGTGTGTTGGTGGGTGTAAGAACCAGCATGTATACAAAATCTCAGAGAATCGCACAGATACAGAGCATATGTGAATACATGATTATGTGACATAACTGTGAATTTTATGTGTGTGTTTGCGCATGTGTCTTTGTCTTGTCTTGTCTTTGTCGTTGCCAACTGGGGTAAGGAAAGAGAGGTGAACACCAGGCTGAGAAGGACAGAGATGAGAATGGCCCAGAGACAGGAGCGAGGCAGAGGGAGAAGGAGGCAGAGTGCAGCTGCTACACTGGGAGGTGGCTGCGTTCGTCTTCACACACATAAGCTGCAGCGGAGATTCTACACAAGCTACACATCAGCTGCACAAGAGATAGGCCACAGTGGAAAAACCAAAATGGCTGGCTCTTAGTTAATTTGAGGTTTGTTCGTTTTACAAGCCAAGCTTTTGGTTACCCACATCCGGTTTATATGTATATCAAGCTGGCCAAGAATCAAAAAGGCCTTTTATGTTACATAAAATCAGTGATTATGGCCTGGTCCAATACTCTGACTGCAGCTCTGTACCTATAACTCTGATTGACAGTGCAGATATCAAATGGTAATGGAACTTCAAACCATTGATTCCACCTTTGTGAGCAAATCACATCAGACACTGTATTCCGCTTCATGGTCAGATCACTGAGGCTGAGACTACTGTTGTAAATTTTCATTTGATCTATTTTGGAGACACATTCATCCAAAACGGCTCGCAATCTTGGATGGTCAAACTAAATCAGTTTGTTCTCCCTGGTAGATGAACCCATCAAAACTCCTAGCAATAGAGAGTGCCTTGCCTCACCTGTTGGCCTGGTAGCCCTAAGAACTGGACAGCAGCATTTGAGCTGAGCCATCAGCAGATCTGCGAGCCGCAAAATGAAACCACATCCCTATCCATAAACCTCTTGCCCTCACTGTGAAGTTAAGGATCCGTGTGTGCAGAAACACCACCGGCTACTGCGGCAGCTTACTCCTCCACTGCTGGACTCTCCCTCTCTCTCTCACATGTCTTTCAGACATCAACGCTGTAGGCCATCACTGCAGTATATGAGCTGTGAAGAACACTGGACTGTGAAGCGTAGAGGAACAGATAGATGTCCAGAATCTCCACCCCAGGGCTGCAGGGTCTGCTCTTCCATCAGGCCCTGGTTTCCTCCAAGCCCAAAGGCTGTGTTATGGGTTTGATGGGTTTGAGATCAATACACTCATTATCTCTCTCAGCTGCCTCTGATTGCGTTTTTGGGTGTTTCTGAGGGGGGTGACAGAGTGAAAAATAAGATCAGGCTTCTAATCAGTGGAACAAGTCATTTCAGCACTATCTAATCCATTGCAGCTCTGAGAAATATGCTTCTGAAACCAAATTGATATTAACGATCATTTTCAACTTTTACCAAGACATCTGCTTCTTTTTGAAAAGTATGCTTTTCATGGGACTGTGTGCAAACACATTCATTTGAATAGAAATTTGACTAATTGATAATTTGATTTCACTACAATGTATAAATACTATTGTATGTATAATAATAATAATAAAATAATAATAATCTTATGATATTTGTAATGCATTACTGTTCATTTCTTATATAAATGACAGGGTGAAAGGTAAGACAAAGGCTGGAGGTCAATGGGCTTTTCACCGACCAGTGAGTCCAGTACAGCTGAACTCAGCAAGTCTGTGGAGATCTGGACGGTAGACCTCAGCTAATGAAGCACTCATGGAAACCAAGTGAGAGGGATGATCGAGCAAATGATTCTATTTCAGGTTTCCCGGACTTTCCCACCGTGATTGATGCAGTGACTGGCTATCCCTGAGGGAGAGAGAGGGAGAGGGAGAGGGAGAGAGAGACAGATTTAACTAAATCTCGGATGGGGTGGAGGATGAGAGGTGGGTGAGCACGATGGCAGTCCAACATCTGTTTGTCCTTTTTTTTTTGCAAACACATTCGGCAGGCCCTCCCAGGCCAAACACGCAATTTGCTGTTCACCAACAGATCCAGACGCTAGCGACAGCTTGCCATGGCAACGTGCATTAGGTCAGCTGCACCCGGTGGAGGTCAAAGGGCAAGCATAATGCTGGCATATTAAAAGCACGTCCGATCAGCGATCTGAAGCAGGGACAACATCACCACACAGTCCGTAACCTAGGTGGCACCATTTAGACCTGTGGTGGTATCCATCGACCCACGTGCTTGACAGACACATACACACATACACACACACACACACACACACACACACACATACACACACACAGTCCCCCTCTCCACTATACACACATCATTCAGACTAAGCTTAAGTCCATACAGTCCCTGCGTTCAAATCCTCTTAGAAAAACTTAAAACCCTCATTACACACAGATCATGGATTTGTGCAGACTGAGAGAGAGAGAGAGGCAGAGAGAGGGAAGAGAGAGAGGGGGGAGGGAGGAGAGACAGAAAGAGAATGGGAAGAGAAAGTCAGGAAAAGGAAGAAGAGAGGAAAGGAATGACAGAGAACGAGAGAGTAAGAAGGCATTCACACCTGTGTACTGTCCATAGTCATTTGTTTTGTCACACATAGTCCGTCTGTGGTAGCTGGCATGGTATGGATTGTGTGTGTGTGTGTGTGTGTGTGTGTGTGTGTTTGTTTTTGAGCCATCAGAGTCCAAAGATTGATATGATGCAACATCAGCTAAAATATACTGCATCTCTAAAACCACCACAAATGACAACGATGGCAAGAATGAACGATCCACATCCAGGAACTGGTAAACCATCACAGTCTGTGAACCCCTATTCTCTTCCACACTCATCTGTCTCTACCCCGTGTCTCCTACTTAAAGGTGCAGTCTGTGAACCCCCTGTCCTCTTCAACACTCATCTGTCTCCACCCCGTGTCTCCCACTTAAAGGTGCAGTCTGTAAACCACCCGTCCTCTTCAACACTCATCTGTCTCTACCCCGTGTCTCCCACTTAAAGGTGCAGTCTGTAAACCACCCGTCCTCTTCAACACTCATCTGTCTCTACCCCGTATCTCCATCTTAAAGGTGCAGTCTGTGAACCTCCTGTCCTCTTCAACACTCATCTGTCTCTACCCTGTGTCTCCCACTTAAAGGTGCAGTCTGTGAACCCCCTGTCCTCTTCAACACTCATCTGTCTCTAACCCGTCTCTCCCATTTAAAGGTGCAGTCTGTGAACCCCCTGTCTCTTCCACACTCATCTGTCTCAACCCCTTGTCTCCAACTTAAAGGTACAGTTTGTGAACCCCCTGTCCTCTTCAACACTCACCTGTCTCTTCCTCGTGTCTCCCATTTAAAGGTACAGTCTGTGAACCCCCTGTCTCTTCCACACTCATCTGTCTCAACCCCTTGTCTCCAACTTAAAGGTGCAGTTTGTGAACCCCCTGTCCTCTTCAACACTCATCTGTCTCTACCCCGTGTCTCCCACTTAAAGGTGCAGTCTGTAAACCACCCGACCTCTTCAACACTCATCTGTCTCTACCTCGTATCTCCCACTTAAAGGTGTAGTCTGTAAACTCCTGTCCTCTTCAACACTCATCTGTCTCTACCCCGTGTCTCCCACTTAAAGGCACAGTCCGTAATTCTAATCCCATACACTTTTTGTCAAATTCAGCAAATTGTTCTTCATGGCCCTCTAGCTATCCGTTCAGTGTTTGCGCTCCCAAAAATCGGCAGCCAACCCACGCAGTGCTTCAGCAGCACGGATAGGAGGGCTGTTCATTGATTGGCTTTTGAGCTCAAACATCAACAGCGAAAACCCGAAACTGAATCGCAGACAGCATCTTTAATCCTTCTCAACATGCAAAACAATGTGCTTAGGAATCCTTTTGGAGGAATGTATAATCACAGTCCTTCTCCCCAAACCTTCTCAGTTAGATACCTCCTCCTGGATGCCTGGGTTGGGATAGTTCTAGTGCCTGGGGCTGGAGGTTGGGGTGACTGGGGGTCTGTTAAAGGCTGAGGGGGGCGGGCGGGGGGGGGGGGGGGGGGGGTAATGAAGAGAGAAATTTGTGTAAGAGATGATGTGGGTGGGATGCTTAGCAGAGGGAAGTGGCTGGGTTGAGTGTATGACTGAGGAGGTGGAATTGGAAATGGGGTGGATGGATGTCGAAGTCTGGGGGATTTCAATATCAGGAAGGAAGTAAGATGAGGATGACTGTGCGTTGCGCTAGGGTTTTGAGGAGTGTGTGGGTGTGTGTGTGTGTGTGAGAGGGAGCGGGGGTGGTTGTCAGCAGTGAGCAATAAGGCAGCGACATAATTGTCTTTTTAAAAAGTAATTTCAAAACACCCAGAGATTACACGATGATCACACACTGCCAACATCTCTCCTGTTTAAGAGGAATTGTTATACACACACACACACACACACACACACACACACTCACTCACTTGCACAGTGGGGTGTTTTGAGAGGGAAGGGCACAGTTTCTGGAACACTGGTTATTAGTGCTGAAGGCATAGATGTAACACAAGGTTGGAATATATGGGGAATTGTAAGTATGGTTGTCAGGATGTAATAACAGTGGTTCCACAGCAGTGAGAAATCAGTGGAATAATGCTAGCTTCTGAAGTCAGTGCACAGGGTGGTATGTGTGTGTGTGTGTGTGTGTGTGTGTGCGTGTGTGTGTGTTTGTGTGTGTGTGTGTGTATATGTGTGTGTGTGTATGTGTGTGTGTGTGTATGTGTGTTTGTGTGTGTGTGTTTATGTGTGTGTTTGTGTGTGAAGGGGTGTGTGTGTGTGTGTGCGGTGGAGGAGGAGCTGAACTCAAAGTGCACAGTACCTCGCTCCCACACATAAAAGATTAATACAGCTCTTCAGTGTGTGTGTGTTTAGATATGCATAAACCCCACATTCCTGAATCGCATTACTGTGTGTGGGGTTTAATGAGTGTGTCTATGCATTTGGGTGTATGCATATTCTAATGTAAGAGTGGTTAGTTTCTTGTGTTTGTGTGTGTGTGCATGCTTGTGTATGTGTGTTTTTTATGTGCACGCTTGTGTGTGTGTGTGTGTGTGTGTGTGCATGCTTGTGTGTGTGTCTGTGCGTGCACTGAATAAGAATCTTCCTATCCTCCAGGGGTCTGGCACAGCAGGGCTGACCTCTGCTGTCCCTCCACTGCTGGGGTCGGACACAGCTGACCGCTCACACTCTCTCCTGGCAGACGCTGGTCCCCCATCTGTAACAGCCTCCATCACACAGCTGACCACCCTGACACAGCCGACCACCACCTCCACCTCCTCTCCTCCTCTCCTCCTACGCATCATCCCCTTCCACATCCCCTCCATCACTCCAACCCAACATCGCTCATCGCTCAGCTCCAGTGTTCTAGCTCTAGGGGTGCTTTCAGACAGTTCTCATTGTTGATGACGGTTTATAAACCAGAATGGCACTCAGTAGAGCGCATAGCACTGCCAAGGGCAAATGTCACATCTCGCAACGTTAGCAAAAGCAGAACTAAACTCATTTCCGGTCGCCCCGTATCTCCCAACTTTAATGAAAGCAAAACTACATTTTTGCAGATCCCTTCCTAAACGAACGGGTTCTTCCTTGGCCAACGCTACACCTTTCGTATTCATTTTTATGAAAGTCAGGCCAATAGTTTCAGCATAATCCTGCTCAGAAACAAACAAACCAGCCAACCAACAAACAAAAGGACACGGGTGAGAACATAACCTCCTTGGGAGAGCTAATCAATACAATTTGTTGTGGATTGAAAATTTACTTAGCGGCGCAAAATATATTTAGCAAATTGATTTCCAATCTGGCACACAATTTCTCATCAACACGAACCAGAATTTTTTTGTTGCTGCTGGCATCACCCGCACCTCCTTTAAACAGGCCTGAAAGCGACTGATTATGGCTGACTGACAACTGACGGTCACAGCTGTGAGCCAATGAACAGCGTCCCAGTGTGGTGAGACCTGGACTGCCAGTTGTCTCTATGCTGTGGGAGTGCGGACGGCTGTAAATGACTCTGTGAGAGTCAATCGATTTCAAGCAAGACATTTCAGCAAGAATGAGGCACGGCACCTTTGAGCAAGTAGCCTGATGTGAGCTATTGCTGTCTTTTTTGCCGGTACGTGTGGAACGAATCCAACTCATTAAGTGCCAGGACATGAGCACGAGAAAGACAGGGTGACATTCCCAGGCCTTGTCCCAAGGGAAAAACCTGGAACAAATTCAAAGGTAATTGCACTGGGAGTTCCCCTGGAAGTGACTAATCCCAAATTGTCACAAAGGACACTTTCCATGAATATGTACCTATAAAGTATATATGAGGCATAACAAACATATACGTTATCCAGTAAGGGATAACGTATAGTCTGCATGTTAGTTGGAAAATATTTCCCAACGGAACAAACAGGACCCCAATGCGCAGAAATGTCAAGAAGGGATTTGTTTACCAAAACTGACCCGTGGACTTTACATAATTATGCTTATAATAGAGTAACTTGGCAAAATGATAAAAGACATTCCTCTGAAATATCACTTTTTAAGGGATTTTGTTGCGGTTTTCATAGTTCTTGCAAATTTGTGTTACAATTATTTAATTCTTGCTGACTACAAGTTACAATGAATTTCCGTTATGAAAAGTGAACTACTACTTGCTACTTGACTACTTGCGGAATGTTATGAAAGATGTGAATTAGAAGCACAAAACCCGTTGCCAATAACAGTGGCCATTACTTTTTTTGCAGCTGTCAATATAAAGAAATATCGAACCTTCAAACGTTGGGATGGCCCATTCAATTTAATGGAGCCTTATGCCACATTCTGAAGAGCCGTATAATAAAGGGCTATAATGTATTCATAATGCCTTGTAATGTTGACTAATCCAGACTCTGCATACACAGGGCACAATCTTTACAGCATATAATAATATACATTATATTATAACAATGTCATCAATAATAATAACAGCAATAATAATAACTACTTAAAATAAACACTCCATAATCCATATAATAATATATGGAAAATAGAACATATGGATGCTTGGTTGGAGTGAAGTGTTCTCAGTGGGGCTTAGGGTAATATGGACATAGTTAGACTCAGCAATATGGAGCCAGTAATCTGACATGTAAACTCTTAGCTGAGGAAAAAGCATAATAACATGGTTGGTGGAGAGGCAGCTCAAGGGGACAGCATCAATGGTCAATCGAGTCCAACTCATGGACAAAACACCCAACCATGAGGCGAACAAGGCCCCTCAGCTGCCTTATACAGGGGGCGCAGGAGTGCTTTTTTTAGTGTCCTAGTGCGTGACAAACTGCAAAACACTTCACGGGCGAGATGGGGAATTGTGAAGCACAGCCCTTACGTTCTCCAAGTCCTCTACCCTCTCATCACTCTCTCCCCTCCACGTCTCCTCATCAGTCTGAGATCACTGAGCAGAGTCCTCATTCATTTCTGGAGGGAACCATCTCACTCAGAGATCGCATACTGTAGTGTCAGTGTGAGGGAGGGAGAGGCACTCTGGCTATCAAGACAAGCCCACAGATGTGAGCCCAGGGCAGCCGAGCGCAGAGAGCAGAGGCAAGGAGCACCATAGCACCACAACAGCCTGCAGGCAATCTGCTGAGAGCTGTCCTGAGTCACAGGGAATAATATAATGCTGGGGGTGAACATGCAGTGCAGCGCCACTTCAACGAGAGACAAACTCACTCACTTACCTGTCTCTTTTGTTTGTTGCCTCTTCCGTCTTCAGAGTTCTGAGATCTGAACTCAGGCCTGTGTGTGTGTGTAAGTGTGTTTGTGTCTGAGTTTGACCGAGTGTGTGTGTGTAAGTCTCAGCGAGGTTCGAATGGGCTGGTGGTGGTTTGGATGTGCAGGTTGTGCCACGGGTCTTCTGGAAGACTTCCTACTGTCTTTCAGGACTCCCAGCCGAGGGCTCCTTTGTTGACAGATGCGGGGAGGTCAAAGGTCACAGACGGTTCCGGACCGCAACATAAGGCCTGTTAGCAATCCTCTTCTACTGACGAGGCTTCCACTGGATCTGCTGCAGATCTACCATAACAGACGGGACAGGAGGAGAAAATCAGAGAGAAAAAGAGAGGAGGAGAGGGAAGCTAATTAAAGATTCTGTGCAGCATGCTTGTGAAAAACAGTATAGTACAGTACAGCAGAGAGAGAGAGAGAGAGAGAGAGATGGAGAGATCTGCAAGATGGAGCCAGGGGAGATCTGGGTATAAGCTATGTGTCATGGATGCGGTAATTTGACATAAATAAAATGGCAGACAGGGAGGCAGAGGAATGGGGAACTGGATCAAAGAAGGAGAGGAATGGGGGACGGGATCAAAGAGGGATGGGAATGATTTCCTTATCCATCAGCGTAATTAAACAATGGGGGCAAAGAATGAGTGACATCATGGAAAGACGTCTGTGACGCAGAGCAAGGCTCAGCAAAGAAACAAGGACAGAAATAGACCGCTACACGTAAATACACTTTAAGGAACAATACATTTAAATATAGTTGGAATACTCATATGTGGAAGAGGACCATCATAACCAGCTGTACTGCATTCCCTGTGCACACGATTTAATGCACTTATCTTTACAGTTTCTTTGTACATTTCAGCACTGGCCTTACATAGGCAGAATGTTAAGTAAAGCCACCAGAGACACTCCACTGATAGAAACTGACATTGTTGGTACTTAGTGAAGCGCTGTGGAAATGTTTGCATTAATCTGTGTTAAAGTGCGGGAGGGCGGAGGATGAATGCATATGGTGTCAAATAGATTGGAAGAGATAAAAGAGAAATTTAAAAAAAGAACAAGAGCAAAAGCAAAAGAAGAGGAAGAATAACACAATAAGTTCGGCGTGGAGGATAAAACAACATTAAGTAAGTCTAAGATCGTGTGGGAGTTTTTTTATATTGAAATTTCTGTTGTCCCTAGCAACAGTCCTCCTTCATCTCCTCGCTTGGTGACTTCCCTCCTCCACCCTCTCTCTCTCTTTTGTTCTGTGTGTCTCTTTATCTGTATCTCTCTATTTTTGTCCCTGCAGCCAAACTCTAAAATGACATGTGCAGCTGTAAAGGGAACATGAGTGTTCAAACCAGTTGTTAATGTGGAACACAAACTGGCAAAGAATTACAAATTACACCGAATCACAAGCACGCGAGCATGAAGAGGCACAATGAAAAGAGTGTTTTTGGTATTCAGAGGTTTCATCAAGACCATCCAGTTTCACACCATAAATCTACAAAACTAGGGGCGAGAGGTCTCTCTCTCTCTCTCTCTCTCTCTCTCTCTCTCCCTCACACCACACACTCATACACAAATACATTTTCACTCTCATAATACCTCTCTCTTTGAGGGGTTGACAATAACAAAGTTATTGCAAAGTTAAGAACGAATAGGGTGGGGGGATAAAGCAGTTGAAAGGTAACATACATTTATTTGAAAAATAGGCAGAATTACCCATAACACTTTAGAATGTCCATTGTAAATGGTGCAGAGAGTTAGTTGATATTGTATTACTAATACATTACCTGTCATTTAGCTTTAATACACAAATACCTAATCATCAGGTAACTAACCTGAACCCAACCCTAAACCTAAACCTAATGCCTAGTACCTATCTCAGCCACTTTACACCAACTCTAGCCATACACCTGAACCTATTCATATTTCTCACCGTCGACAGATAGTGTGTAAAGTAATCAGTAGAGTGAAATTACTATCAGCATGTGGCCAAAATATATTGTACACATAAAATACACCTGAGTAGGTGCAAGGTAAGATGGGAGTCGGGGCATTAAGGTTGACAGCTCATGAGACATTAGAACCACAGGACATAACCTCCCCTCAATCTTCCATAGCACGGCCTAAAGGGAAAATTGACCCATCATGGTGCACTGTCGACCGCCCTACACTGAGACAGAGACTCCATTGCCCTGCGGGGCTGGTGGGTTGAAGGCAGATCAAAGGGCTGTGGAGGATGGCAGTCGGCCTGGGAGCGGATGTCGTGACCCAGCCCCACGCCAGTCACCCCGGGGGCTGACGGAACAAAGCTCCACGGAGGAGGCCGGTCGTGCCGAGAAAGGGGGGACAAGTCCTTGTTGGACACTGATCTCATTTCTCCTCGCTGTCTGCTTGTTCTCTCTTTCCTTCTCTGATTTACATCCCTCCATCTTTAGCTCTCCTTCTCCAGTGTCTTTTAAACCATCTTGCATGAGTGATCTTCAGCTCAGAATCCTCTGCTTCGCATTGCACTGATTCTATATGCGCGCACAAATGCTTGTGTGAGCGCGTGTGCAAGTGTGTTTGCATACAGAGCAGCTGCACTGGTTATCGGCCATTCTGTTAAACAATCGGCCAGTCTATTAAACAATCGAAATGCTAAGTCCATTCATTAGATTGACATGGCAACCCAAACGTAGCAGATAACACGTGCATGCCGCTATTATACCCCTTTACGATATGTATGTCTACGTGTGTATGTATGTATGTGTAAATATGTATAGTACATATAGGTACATCTGTGTTTCTTTGCTCTGCACCTAACACAGGCAAAGTATCCCCGCCTATACAACATGTTTATTTTTTTCACAGATACATCAGCGGCCATCTGAAGGCGAAAACGGCACAGGAGAAACAAGCCACCTCATCATCCTTGCAAACAGTGTTTGCATATTAATACTCTGTGTTTGGCATGCAGGGGCCCTCACACTAATTGGATAGTATAAGTCTCTACAGTGCAATCTCTGTAAGTTGCATCATAATTTCAACGAATAGTGTAATCCCTGCCACAGTCTGACGCAGGGTCAAATCAACAATCTCATGGTTTTCATCATCGGCAAGACATAACCAGTTTAGCCTTCTCAAACACCATCAGTAAGATGAGGGAAGAAAAAGAACTGCTGTGCAAAAAGCCTTTCTTGCTGTTTATGTTGCTTCATGACAAAATGTTAAGTGAACCATAACACACACACGCAGAGACCTAAGGCGGGTTTTGACCATGCTATTGACAAAACTATTTATCGCGGCCACAGACTGAAGCTGGTCCTGGTGAGAGAAATGTAGCATGAACTCGTTCCTGGAGCCCAGAATCAGAGGGCCTTTCAAATGGCAAAACATTTGGATCAAAACCTCACAGTCGGACTGGGGCTATGGCCCTTGTCTACTAACAAACCGATATGCATACGCTCATACTGAACATTTGCTTTTGGCAGAGCTCTTCATGGCCGGCATTCTTTGTCATAAACAATCTGATGTGAGGTTAACGCGATACCATAATATTTAGTGCAATCAGACATGGAAATAATTAATTTGACTACCAATGCCGCTCAATTTGAATAAGACCATAGACATACCAGTTACCAAACTGTTCGACTGCACAGAAAATACAAATGCGTCTCTATAAAACATGAAAGAGTACAATTTCCTGTAAACAACTCTCTCCAACCCATAATCACATACACACACACACACACACACTGGCGCGGCATAATCATTTTTGACCTTTACTGTTGCCTCAGGCTTTTCTTTGCATTCTCCCAGTCATGCCATGCTGCCCCTGGGGGTCTGACCTCAGAGCAGAGCTGCAGAAATCAGGCGTGTCTGCAGAGCACTCATGTGTGGAAAGCCCTGGGAAGAGTGGAATTCTAAAACGATCTCCGCAAAAAGCCTGGTGTCTGGATAAGCAGTGACATCACCTCAGGGTGCTACACTCAAGTTGCCCTTTCCTGTGTGTGTGTTTTCGTGTGTGTGTGTTTGGGTGTGTGTGTCTGTCTGCACAAATGCTATAGACAGAGGTATGTTTCTACATGTACTACATTTACTCCTACACCTTATTGAGCTCTAGGAAAAACACCACGACTTCGTTCCTCCGAAGAACGCCTGTTGGCCTTGCTTTCTCTCCACAACCAGAGATGGCAATCAAGACTCTTTCATTAGTGGTACCTTGGTGGTGGAATTACCTTCCTATTGCTGTTCGATGAAGTGGCTTGATTAACATTTAGCTACATTCAAAGAGTATCACAAAGCGTTTTAAAGACTCACCTCTTTAAAACTCATCCGTCATTCTAATGTATTTTTACATGTATTTGTAATTGCTAGCCATGGGGCTTGGCCGTGGGTGCGGGGCTTTATACTGAGCCAATAGCCTGAGTAAATGAAATGAGGTTAGCATCATGCTAGTAGCTTGGCAGCCGCATAACTTGCTATGTGACCACGTATGGGCTGTCTGTTGATTACAAATCACTAATAAAAGTAACTTTCAAGCACTTTATAACTCTCAAACAAACAACAGTGATGATCTTCTTGAACAGGTAATTTGTTAATTAAAAGGCAAGGGAAATAATATTAGCTAACTAAGGTATCAATAGCTCTATCTACCAACTACTAAATAGGCTGTGTTCATGCAATCACATAATATATTTGCTCCAAGGGAATTCACCAGATGAATTCTGGCTTTGTGCTGCTGGCTCAGGTTTGGACATGAGTGGGAAGCTTCAGCTCAGATTCAGACGAGCATGTCCATGTCTCACCCGGTCGGAGAAATCCAATTTGTGCCACTCTTCCACAGCGGCAACACTGAGAGCATGAGCACTGCAGATTATGTTTTCCACTTTTTAAGAAGGCCAATGTAAATTCATAACCCCAGGTTAAGGTGAATTGAGTCAGAGAGATAGAGAGAGAGAGAGAGAGAGAGAGAGAGAGAGAGAGAGAGAGAGAGAGAGAGAGAGAGAGAGAGAGAGAGAGTGGGAGGTGTAGAAGGATAAATGGGCTTGCGGAAAGGATAGACAGAAAAGGGTAAGATAAATTGTGTATACAGATGGCATGCTGTAAAACAAGGAGAGCTTTTGAATTTGCAAAAAAAAGAGCAAAGCTGCATTTTTCCATCTGTTGGGCAAATGGATGGCATAGAAGACATCAGGTGCTTCTCACAAATGCATGCATGGACATCTTTCAAACCCACATGTGCCCGCACCCACCTACACATACATATATGCGCAGACACACACTCACACGTACACACAAACACACACATACACACAAACACACACATACGCAGCGCTTCCATGTGTTTTAAGCAGTCCTGACATCCAGACTCAATTACTAACTTTCTCTCTCCACTCCCCCACCCCCCAATCCTCTCCTCTCCTCTCCTCTCCTCTCTTGGTTCCATGCTGCCCTGAGGCAGTGCTGACTCAGGATCTCTTTGTCAGATTAACCCTGACTGCCTGGTGGATACAGGGGAACTCTGGTTGGCTGAGAGGGAAATGGTGCAAAGCCACAAGGAGGACCACTTCAATTTTGCTTCCCTTTCATTCCAGCATCTCGTTGACCCGCAGGTCTCCTGATGCTGACAACCTAGTGAGTGTGTGTGTGTGTGTGTAAGTGTGTGTAAGTAGGTGTGTGTGAATGCACTCATCCATACTGGTATTGTTTGATAAAGTTTTGCAATATGCAGATTGCTCTCTTCGAATATGTCAAATCATAAAAAAATGTATTCAAATCCTGCTACTGTCAATTCAATTTAATTTGAACCACTAACAATTGACATTGTCTCACTTTACAGAGCCCAATCCCAGAACCTCAAGCATAAAGACAATAGAGGCAAGGACAAACTCCCTTTTAAGCCTATATCCTTTTTCTCTCTCTGCAGGAAAGACATCAAAACAGTCTAACTGAAAGATTTATGACTTAGATTAACTCTTCCTATTCATAGGTTTATATATTTCCAAACAGCATATGTTCTCAAACGTTTGTTGCTTAAAGCACAAAGGTATCAATCTGTAAATGACAGCCTAACCCAAAATAATGAGTGGTTCTGATCCGTCTTGATTTGATTTATTTTCCCCACGCATCACTGCGAGGCCTTGTTAGCAGCATGCATGTGGGGGACAGGCTTTGCATTGCCCTTGTGCAAGGTTCTTTATTTCCACAGGAATCATTGGTATGTGGTTGATCAGGGAGGCCAGGGCCGCCTCTAATCTGATTGAACATGACAAACAGCCCTGCTGGAGTTTTAATAAGCGGGTGGGGGGCACCATGTTAGAGCCTGTGATTAAATTACAGTCCAATCGAACATGCGTGGGAAAATGGACGCACACCGTGTGGAAGATGGGGAGAGTGTTTTTTCCCTGTGTGTTCTCTACTGCCTCTGCTGCATCTGGTGTCAGCTCCAGTGTTAGTGGTGCAACAGACACTAGCACACATTGGTTTTTAGCCTCCTTGCTCGCGTGTCCACCTTCCATGTCCAGGGGTGTGGTTTTTCCAAGTGCTTTGTTTAACATTGTCTCCATTTAAATGACACCTGGGCATGACTGTGTTCTCATTTCAGCCCCTCGAAATGCAGAACTCTGTAGTGAATCAGCACTAAAGTCAGCTCTAAAAACAGGCAGAAACGAAAGTCAGACGATGTTAAAGAGTTACGTAAGAGACGAAGGAGTTATACTTATGGTGGGCAGCTGTGCTTGCTCGGCTCCGAGAAACAGATTTTCTGTGTTCAGCACCAGCTACCCCTCCACATCCTCCCCAATCTAAACATGTCAGTTCGGATGCTTAGTGCGCTCTGATGGACGGAGGTGGGACGATACGTGGGCCTCCTCCCCCCAGCCTCGGCTGCAGTGAGGAAGGCTCTGCCTGTCTCTTTACCTTCCCCTCTCAGAGCAAGCGACGGGGGCCGGGCTCCCACTGGCTCCTGCCGCCTCGGGAAATGTTCTGGAATTAACAGGGCGTGAGGCGCAGCACACACACACCCCCACTTCCCACCCCCAGCCCTCTGCCCCTAACTGCCTCCCCCCTCCCGCCTGTCCCGGCCCGAGTCTTAATCACACTCTAATTTCAATTTCTGCTCTTCTTATTTTCACCATTTCTCTCTTTCTCTCCCCCGTCTTTTCTGTCTTGCTCTCTTTCTGCAGTGATACTGCCTATGGTTGGCTGGCTACACCAGCCTCCCTGCCAACCTTTTACATTTCCTCCCCTCTTTTTTTTCTTCCTCTGCAGATTCCATACTTGATACACGATCAGCTCCGATATTTTCCATCCGCCTTTTAACCTCCAGCTGTCTTTCTCTTCAACCTTCCAGCACCTTCCTCCATGTCCTTCACTTTGTGATTTCACGTCATGCAATCCCCAAGTAATAAGGGCATTATTTAGCATTAAAATACAGTCTTAGATTATGAAGCATGATTATTAATAAGGTTAGTCTACATATTTATTAGCTAACTAGGCTATTAAAACAAATCTGCTTGAGACAAGCACTATTGCATGTTAAGATTACCGAATGAAATAGGGCCAAGGCTACATGTATTTTGTATTTGCATTTTCAAATTTGGTTTGAAATGTATGTATGTTCTTGAATGTTTCATACTGTATGTTTTTGATAGTGTGCAGGTTTGACATGTTTCATACTTTATACATGTTCTTGATAGTGTGCAGGTTATATTTGTGTGAAATGCTACTATTAATGATATATATGTTTGTGTGTGTGTATGCATGTATGTGCCTGTGTGCATGTATAGGTCTGAGGCAGCACATGGTGGTCATTTGTGACTATGAGGCAAACATCTACTTCTCTCCCAGTTGTTAGTTAGCGTTCGTAAAAACCATTCACAGCCTTCGCTAGCTATAGTATCTGATGGATGTTACAGACACACATTCCTGACGTCTGAGCTGCCTTGGACGTCATCCAACAGCCTCAAGATCTCTCCATCTCCATGGGCTTTCCTAGAATGTATGGAAACCCAGGGCCAGGGATCAGGACCGGCAAGCCACTGTGAGCAAATGTGTGTATTCATGAGTGAGTATGTGTGTGCGTGTTCAGTGCTTACCAGTATTATGTAACACACAGGCTGCGCCATGCCGACAACCGCCATCAGAGATGAACTCATTCCCTGCAGCCCGCCACAGAAACAGCAGGGAGACTCAGAGGGTGATGCCCCGATAGTAATCCCCAAATGCTGAATCATGGAATGGATCAGCCAGGGCCCCCCACATCCCCTCCCCCACCCACCCAAGGGGGCCAGGAAGGGGGGTTTCGAAGAATTGCGTGTGCAGTTAGAATAGCCTTGAATTGCTGATGAAGCCGGCACACTAATTCACATTAATCTTCTTTTTTCATTCGCATAGCCACTCCCACTTCCCTCCTCCCTTCACTGCCCATCCGCAAGCCAACAACGCGCCGAGGCAGAGGAGGATGAGCGCAGGGTAGCAGACGAAGAGAAAGAGAGACAGGGAGCTAGAGAAAGAGAGGGAGAATGGAGACGGATGAAGTGAGCCAGAGTAAGTGAGATGTTTACTCGAGCTGCTGCTCCCCCTGAATCAATTTACTAATCACATGAATGAGTGAGTCATCCTACTCACGCTGTCACTCGATGGAGACAAATTGACAAACAAGATGGCAAAAGAGCTGGTGAGAGAGACAGTCAGAGAGAGAGAGATAGAGAGAGAGAGAGAGAGAGAGAGAGAGAGAGAGAATGAGAGAGAGAAATGAAAAATTAGATTGAAGATGTGGAGATCCACATGTAGCCTTTTCCTGTCAATTTCAGACATCATGAGCCAACAACAACACTCAAAGATGTTCAAGATCACTAAGACCACTCAAAGATGTTCAAGATCACTAACACCACTCAAAGACGTTCAAGATCACTAACAACACTCAAAGACGTTCAAGATCACTAACAACACTCAGCGATTTTCAAGATCACTAACACCACTCAAAGACGTTCAAGATCACTAACAACACTCAAAGATGTTCAAGATCACTAACAACACTCAAAGATGTTCAAGATCACTAACAACACTCAAAGACGTTCAAGATCACTAACAACACTCAAAGACGTTCAAGATCACTAACAACACTCATTGTGTTAAAATGACTTAAGCCACTTATCAGAGCAAGACACCAACAAATCATTTCCAGCTGTGCAATACAGTTCTCGGTCTGAACACTCGCTAGTTTTTTTTCTCTCAGAGGCCTTTAAGTGGACCTGTGGCTCAGTGGCTGTAGTAAAGTGCTAGTGATAAGTGGATGGGTCTGTTGGTGTGGGAGCACAACCACTGATTATATAGATACTTCCCCAGTTGTCTAAATCACTCTTGGTTACTTGTCACGGCCAGTGAGGCCAAATGTAGAAAAACTCGAACACAGAAGTAGACACAGTAGAACCAAGTTATGAGGAGGTTTTGAATTTGAATGGAAATAGAACTGATACAAGTCACCAGGGGAAATTATTTGTCAAAAAAACGAGGAGAGCATTACGGGTCATAGAACATTAGATGAAAAAGAGCAAGGCAAAAGTCGCAGACCCAGAAGGCTGAGTAACACTAATGCAAATAGTCAACAATTTCAAAACTCAAGATACAAAAACAATCAGGTAAGGTTGAGACAGCAAAACAGGCAGAGTTAAAAAAAAAAAAAAAAAAGAGCCGAGACACAGAACTAGATGACCAGAGACTTGACTGTGATGTTCACGGCACAAATCTAGCAACAAATTAACCTTGTGATAGTAACAGGTGTTCAGGGGGCGGCACTGACGATAGGCTCATAGCCACTTATCACAGAAACCAGGAAGTGCAAGGTCATGACAAAACACGGAATAAAAAACAGAGAGTATAGCACACAAACACACACACAAAAAACATGAACACACACGGAAAACATGAACCAGGATCTGGAGATCCTGTGCAGAATTGTGATACTACTACTACTAATGTGCATGGCATGTTATAAATATTAAATGATAATATTTTTATTCAAAACATCTGCTTAGAATTTTGGTTGGTTGACACGCTAACATGCTGTCAAGTTTTCTGTGAGGGAGTTTGGATTAAAAGAACCAGGGACTTGCTAATCCTTGCCAATGCATCCTACCGAATGCATTGCAAATCTCCTGGAACACGCTTCAGCTAGCTATTACCAGACCCCGACAGGGGTTCCATACCATTATTCAGCAAAGAGCCATTGCCTGGTGGAGACTGCTTGTTCCTTCAAAAAAACACAATCCAATGCTCAAGTTCCCCCCAAGTAAAGTCCCTGACACACCATTTATCCTTTTCTTTCTTTGGGTTAATTTCCGCATGGGAACATGTGAGAACTCTTTCTATGAAATTGTGTGTTTCTCTCTCTCTATCTCTCTCTCTCTCTCTCTCTCTCTCTCTCTCTCTCTCTCTTCCTCTCAGGCTGGATCAAGATGATCTTTTCTTTTCCACATAAATCAGAGATGCCTGCTGCTGCTGTCTCTCTCTCTCCCTCTCTATCTATCTCTCTCTCTCTCCCTCTCTTTCTCTCTGTGTGTGCTTTGTAGTGCTGAGCCTGGAAATATTGGATTCATGCAGAACCCTGAGGCCAGGAGAGGCTGCATATTGCCGAGCACAGCTACCAGCGGTTGGGCTACGTTTGTTTTTAAGGAGGATGTTCCCGGAGTCAATAGTCTTATTGACTCCCCAGAAAGAGCATTTGTTCTCCTATTGATTACCCCAAGCCTACTGCTTCATTTTTTGCGAGAGCTTTTTTGGTTTTTGCTTGTTTGTTTAGGTTTTAATTTGTTCTATATCATGTGTCCTGACAAAATGTCTGAACACCTGAAGTGAATCAATGGCTTTATTATAAAAGGGGGATAAGGTAGTGAATCATGTATCATGTACTCATGTACACTATCAGAAGGTTCAACAAAAGATTTAAAAAAAATGCTATACTCCATAATACTCTACTGATCAGACTGTTAACATAATGGGCCAAATCTGATAGATGTGGACCACGGGTGCTTACATGCAACAAAGAAGGGCTCATGTGAAGCCATGACCAACCAAAACCAAGCCTTATTTGGGTGTTGACAAAGGTAATCGTTGCATGAAAATTGTTTTGAGGAGAGGCGTTCTGCCGCTTGCCTGCATTTTGGTTTTCAATGTCTGGCTGGCGCATCTAATCTAAACTCTACAGTTTGACAGCACGACAAAAAGTGAGACAGAAAAGTATATATTTTTTGTATTTTATAGCATTGTACTCAGCGTCATTTGCCCCTTTATCGTTCTAAAGCCTAACATGTCTCAGTACAGTGGCAATGATGATAGGCCTAAAGTGAGAAGGTGCGCTTTTTCTCTGGGATCATTTAGTAAAATATTGGTTTCGTTTTCACCGTTCATTGAATATGTTTGGATGCTAACACGAGCGACTGAAACTAGCATATAAGTTGATTTCACAGCGGGTCTGTCAGTAATTTAGCTTGAATTAAGAGCACCAACCACATTAAGCTGCTTTAAGTCACAAGGGACTCGTTGTAATGGTTAGATGCTGGATATTGTTCAGGGTCATTCCTTCCTTTTGTTTTGTTAAGACAGATTTAGTTTGTGACATTAGCCCAACAGTCTTGAACTGGGACTGTGAACTCAAACACAAAGATTCTCCTAAAAACAAGGATCTATTCAACTTTGATGACTCTCCAGGCTGCAGCAGGCAAACTCACTGGAGCTGGCCATGGTGCTGAAATCAAGCACTTCACTGCATAGCACTCAGGAATCACTGCAGCTTGCATTGGAAACAGTAATGCCGGCAGATATAGATTTAATCACTAAGGAGAGCAGATGAAGATGAGGCGAATGGTTATTATAGATCCACAAATAGTGGAAGATGCTACACATTAACACCAGCTGTAGGACTTAGCTCTCAGTCACAAACTTAGTCGCAAAATTGACAAAGTGAGTTCTGTGAAGGGCTGTAGCTGAATGCCCTATTTCCTGTTCGCAGTGAGAAGAACCATCACGCACTGCTCAGTCTGCATCAGTGTGTATGGTCACACGTCAACCACAGCATGGCCCTGGCTAAGGCACTGCTGACACAAGACGACATGCGTTCAGGTTCAGAACCTCCAGGTCAACAACCAAACTAGGCGACACTGCATCCTGGCAATCAAAGACACCAATTTAACAACAGCCAGTCAGTCCAGGCTCTGGATAACGGCACGGCAAAATATATAATGTATTTTTCAGGTCTTATCTTCCAAAGGCAGTTAATAAATTCATACTAAATTCTTTTCTGTAGTTATGTCTCTGCGTGTTCCCATGATAGCTCACTGTTTGTTTTTTTGAACAAAAAAAACGGCGCTTGTTCACTGATGGCTGAGGTGTCAAAACACCAGCTACTTATCAGGCAGCCAGGTGACACACAGTCACCTAACAGAGGGCTTTGCTTTCAAATACAGCTGTCTATTTATCAGACGGGTGTCAACTCCTCGTGTTTCTCTGGCATTCTCGGAGGTGTGGGAAAATAATTATATCCAGGTGATGAAAACCCCGCAGTTCAGGGCGGGCTGCCACTTGGCCTCGGGGAGACTTCACTCCTCAGCGCTGTGCAAATCTTCATTCAACTCACCAGATGGAGAACGGCTATTTTCTGTGGAACACAGACAGTCAGCGTTCATAAAAAGTGCCTTTAAAAAAACTGCTTTAAAGCAAGCCACTGCAGATTTATAAGGTGGACCGAATATTTTCCACAAGGTGTAGAGTGGATGATAAGATAGGTGACTCATAATAATTATACTTTTTATCTTTAAAAAATGCTCACAACCAGTGCTTTACAGAAGAAAACACACTAATATTATAATGGTCAATGGTGATCCAGACAATGTTTGTCAAACGAAAGTTAGAGATTAAGATTTAAAATGAATTACCCTAATGGAGTGGAACACAACATCTGCAAATGTGGCATGTGTGAAGGATGGCCCCATCTTTGTGTTTGTCTGCATTCACATTGACGGAGCATGACACCTCTACCCATCTATTTTTCTAGTGCTCAAACATTCCACCCACTAGAAGCTATTCACTGGAAAAAAGAAAGACACATCAAAAGGCAACGACGATGCATAATTAAAAAAGGCCTTCTATAGAATGACAAAACCAATGAAAAATGGAAAACTGGTGTTCAGATGTGCATTAGGTGAGCGCCTATGGAGGCCCTCCAGAGAGACTCTCTCTCCTCTCCTTTCACTCCTCTGTTGCTTTCTCTCATTCCCTCCTTCCCGCCCCCTTATCTCTGTCTGACTGAAGCTCTTTTCTGTATTCCTCACACTAAGCAGAGGATGATTGGGGGAAAACAGCGCTGGCACGCAGCACTGCAGATGGCAGATGGTGCCCCCTCTTTCTGTGCGCTTGTGTGCGCAAACACACACACACACACACACACACACACACACACATACAGTATATACATATACACAGACACACACGCACACACGCACATACATACACACAGACACACACACACACAGCTACATACGATTCTATTCTCACAGACACATACACTAATGTACCAACACCCATACACATACATATACACATGGTCTTCCTAAGGCACAGGCACAGGAAGGAAGGACATGGCGGCAACCCCATGTGTGTGTGTGTGTGTGCCGTGCCAGTGTGTGAGCATGGCACTGTGGACATGGCATGGACGGGTTTGTACCAGCGGCGTCTTGAATAGTGCGCCGGCACCATGGCAGCCGGGCCACAGAGACCTGTCAGACCTACACTGGCTCTGACTGCTTTTTCTCTGACCTCTGTCTGACACAGCGCCCGGCAAATGCCAACAGGCATCACATCAGTCAAGAACACACACACATAAAAGCACAAACACACATGCAAGTATATGCATGGATGAAAATAAAAAGATGAAAATAATTCAATTAGTTTCAGGTCATCACACATGCACTTCAGAATATGTTTGCATAATTCTGTTGATAAATGCATGATCATTTAAAATACTATCCAATCATGTTTACTATTTGTCAATACAAAATTTAACTAAAATTATTTTTCTTTTTTGGGGAAATAGAGCACAAAGAATCCAACTTTTCTAGGTTACATTGATGCATATTGCTATGGATAGCATACAACACAGTGCTGTGGGTGTGAACCCATAGGCAAGAAAATGATTTGATGGCCACAGGACCATCAACACATACAACACACCAAAGAGGGCCCTTAAGGTTGATTTATTCATCTTCCATGTTTAATAGGGTATTGTACATTAATATAAATGGGAACATTTGTTCCCCATTTCAAAGTTGCATCAATTTTTGGGGGAGAAATCTGCAGCTTTTACACACACACGCACACACACACAAATATATACACACACACACACACACTGTTACTGTTCCCCAAGAGTAATCCACGTCCCTCCAGATACCAAACCAGAAACTGAGATGCACTGCCCCTGCTCTGAGCCTGTTAGCGCTGGTGTCACCAGCACTTTTCACCGCTTGTGGGTTTGGGCGCCGTGTCAAAAGGAATGTTATCACCCTGTGTCTGCTGCCATCTGTGAGTCAGGGAACGCTGTCTGTATTGTCCCAGCACCGCCGCTGTTGCCGCTCTTAGGCAGCGGCCCCCGCGGACCTCACACTGTGGATCGAAGGCCCGACTGTGGGAAACACACCTGGCTATCGATCCAGACGCTATCTCTGGTTGACAGGGAATGCCATTCTCTACGGTGTCAGGAACACACGGAGTCCGGTGGAAGAAAAGCATGGCGGGAATTCCGTCACTGGCACCAAAGTCTTTCAGCAATGTGGCACTTACCACACCTCCTAGGGTCTAATGCACTTTAGAAAAGTACAATGACAGCTATGCTTTCTAGGTCTTATAACCCTAAAAGCTGACGGCTTCTCACAGCCCTTTTCTTTGTCACAGAGCCAGACAGCCTTACAGGATTTCTTAATCTTGAAGTGCGTATAAGGCCCTGTCGCTTAGCTTGGGCTCTCTCTCTGTTCTGTGGTGACAGCAGGGCATCTGTGAAATCACAGGTTTGGCGATGGTGATGTTTGGCACTGAACTAATGGAACAGACACCATGCAGGACACATCTCATGACACAGTTTCTCATGGGACAGGCTGCTGCTCCAGTGGAAGGTTCCAGAATGTGAACGGATGCAGTTGGTGGCCTCATACATAGTAAGCACTTTATGTTACCTCTAAGAGTAAGTGACAACTCCTAAGCTAAAAGAAAAACTCCATTGCGATGGCTGACATCAAGTCTCATGCACAAGGTTGTTGTTTGGTGACGTAGCCTGTTGCATCCCTTATAAGCTCTATAGTAATTACCTTGAGACGATATTACAACATAACGCAACATAAATAACAACATTATAACGTGGAAAAATATACGTTTGTTTGAGACTTGGTCTTAGCGATTTACAAGTCCTTTCGACAAGTTCTCCCAGACTTACATACTACTTTTAGCACTAAGGGACTTTGTGAATTAGTCTTAGTCAAAAAAATAAGGATCCATTATTTTTAGGAGTTACAAGCTACTTTTAACCTTAAGATGCTTTGTGAATACGGGCATTGAACTCGAAAAATATCCCAATGCAAAAATGACTAAATTTGCTCTAGTAATATTGCATGCTTTAATACACTTTCAGATGCATTATGCATGTGTTTTGCTGCAAATACCGGCCATTTGCATCATCATTACAGTGCAATCCAACAGAGCCGATTTCTCTGTTAAGGCCATTCATAACAACCGAGAGGCAATAACAGAATTCACCAGTTTAATGTTCTGACTGAAAAACAACAGGATGAGTACGACTTTGCTGGGTACTTTTGTACTTCACTTGAAGACTAAAGACTGTACTGTACATGCTGAGAACTGTTAAAAAAAACTGGCGAGATATCCATCCATAAGTGTTTAACTATTAATATGTCAGGCTTTTCCAAATGTATGCTTCAACAGCCTAATTTGTGATTTTGCAGCCCATTCCTAGTATTGGTAGTTCATTTACTTTGAGATGCAGATGATGAATCACAGAAGAGTTCATTTCATCCATTAAAATGTATTTGTCATCAGATTTGGAAAAGCTGAGTTGATCAAAATCTAGGAATGAGTCAAAGATGTAAATGGTCGAAACCAAGCTTCATTAGAAACATATGACCACAAAAACAAAAACTTCTCAAGTTCTCATTTGAGGTGTAAGCCATATTGCAAAGTCCACTTGACAATAAACCATAGAAATTGATCCAGGAGAGGTTTCTTGATGCAATTTGACACCATTCTTATCGCAGATTTCAAACGCTGATCCCAAGTTTACGTTATAGAGAGGACCAACTTCCCTTGGGAATATGACCTACATGTCTTTGACACGATTAGTGTTGACTTGCGGTTGATTCTTTCATCAGCAACATGGCAAAACTCGCCACGCGAACAACTGAGATGCCACTGCAAGTGGGCCCGATGACAGTATAGCGTTTTGCTGTATTGCACCAAATACAACACATGAAACTCTGACCAATATCAGACTCTGCCACCTGGCATCATAGTAACGTAGACAATGACACATTTCCTACAAAAGGCTGAACGCTGCAGAAAATATAATTTGAAAATGAATCTGTCTGGCTGTTTTAAGATCATTAACCAATATATAAATTGTTGATTAGATTTAGAGATGCTAAATGTGATTTTTTTTTTACTTGTTTAACATAACCCATTTAGCGTTGTATCCTTCCTTTAATACAAATTTGACTAACTTTTAAACAAGGTTAAGAATCCATGAGTTCAAGTGTCAGCCAGATTCCTACTCATATGATATTTTTTGGTATATGATATACAGTATGTGTATGACAACTTTTTAATATTTTGAAGTAGCTCTCAAATAAATCTCTTGGCTGGGCCATGTATTAAGAATGCCAAGCGACCACCTTACAAAGGTGGCAGCCAACGAGGGGGTGGACAGCTGAGGCAGCCCGCTGCCAACGAGCGCAGATCTGCCGCAGGGGGACTGTGAGAAGCAGGTGTAGGTGCTGGCTGGGGAGCAAATGACTTACAGCCCTCCAAAGAGACGGGAACTTCGTTCACTGGTGAACAACAGTTTCACACTCCACATCGATGTTTCATAGTTTAAAAACACTCTAAGGTCCCAGGCCTTTTAGACTTTTCTAAGTTGACTGACATGCCTTGATGTTTTTGTACATTTTGCTTAACTAAAAACATTGATGCACAAATGGAATATATGATTCTATTCTAGAAGACCTCAGCAATAATATTAGAAAAGGGTTCAATGTTTCCGTGGTTGTTCTTTTTATGTCTCTAAGACGAAAACTCAAAAAAAAAAATATAGACCTTTTAGTGTTAATGAGCTACACGTAGGCCTTCACAAGGGAACCACTCTGATGATCATCAGAAGTCACCATCATCACCATCACCATCCTCATGATCTTTATAACGCTCAACATTGCATCCAGCTATGACCATCACTTTGGCCATTATAAAACGAGCATTTAATCAGGCCACATTGTAACTGCTTATAATAGTAACCCTGGCACAAGCAACTTTTGGTTTAGCCCACTCAACGTGATGCCGGACCCCTCAAAGGCAGTTAGGGGCCGCGCTGTTTGTGTTCAGTCACTCCTAAGGACTCAGAGTTCAGACTCAATTTGGGCCGATTGGACTGAACAAGGTACAAGTGCCCCTTCACGCTATACGCTCACACTGATACACTCACACATGAACGTGCACGTGCGTGCGCACGCACACACACACACACACACCACACAGAGAAATTCACATGTGAGCACTCCTCTCCATATCCCTGGCAAATGGCTTCATTAATGATTTATTCATGAAAGGCACACAATCACAGGAATTATTTCGAAAGATATTGCCCTTCTGTCTGCACCTCTGCGTGGACTGCTGTGCTCCAGGACATGCAAAGGAAGAGGGAAAATGACTGATATTCTATGATATTTTCGATCTACGTACATTCAAGAGTACAAGCCTACTACGATTATCTAACACTACTAAATATATACGTATGATGAAATGAGAAATGTATTGCTATGAGTTCAAGTATTCTACGTGTGTGTTCTACTTCTTTTTCCTTGAGGACAGTGTTCAACTGATTGTCCCCCCCCCCCCCCCCCCCCCCCCCCCGTAACACACTTACTATACGACGTTGTCTTATCTGTTATCTAAATCGGTTGAGTTATTTTCATCATTATCATTTCAATTATTAACATCACAATCCTGGAAAAATCAAGTGATCTATGGCAACACCAGCCTCCGAGCAAAGACCACCAACATCAAGATCAGCTGGCGTCTCCACATCCACCATGTTTAAGCTGCATACATTATGCCCCCAGAGTTGTGACAGAGCATGACCCGTGCCACAGGCAAGCGCCTCAGTGCCCCTTGGGGTCACAGACAAACACAGGTCCGCATTACCTGCCTGTGCCCACCTACAGCATTGCACAGCATACCTTCATTCCATTAGACCTCTGGCCCGGCCATCACACGACAACTGAGACTCTTCCAGAACATCAGTCTTTTCAGGGAACAACCTAGATTGAACTGAGAAATGACTGGGTTTCTCAAGGGTTGTGCTATACATTGTTTCACTAATTACTTTAGCTGTAATGCGAGGGCGAGGCAGAGGGCAGTAGCTTGGACTTCAATTTGGCCTGAGAGAACAAAATGATGTTAGGTGCATTGAATGAAAATAAAAGTCTGTCTTTGCCAGCTTTGGAAAATGTGAATGGCTATCAAAGTAAAGAAGAAGAAAGACAAAACACCCATTAATCGTTCATGTAAAATACTTCAAAAAGTATAGAGTAGCCTATAGGGTGCAATGAATCTGTCTTTTGATCGTTCAAAGCCATCAGAAGTCAAGCTGGGCTAGATCCCTACCTCAATTCAACAAATCATTTGATATATCACATCTGTTTGTCACGTAATATGTCATTTCAACAGTTCATCGTCTGTTCATCAGAGTAAACACGATACATTCGAATGAAAGACACACTCGCACGCACACACACACAACCGTTGCAGTAAAGTTCTATTCACCTTTCTCTGGCGTATCTGTTACAGATATAATGCGCACGTCAATCAGTCGACGATGAACAGGGAGAGAGAATGTCCAGCCGCATGGAAGTATGCCATAATGTTTTCGATGTGTTTTAGAGCAGCTACCTACTGATTTAACCGCACCATCATTGAATACATTTCAGTGAGCAAACATCTGCAGTTATCCAAGCTCTAAGCATTCGCACATGAAGAAAATATCCTACCGCCACGCCAGAGCATTTTCAGTGACTGCAAGCAAATCAATCCACAAAAATTCGAAGCAGAAATGACCCAACAGGCATGGCTTGATAACGCAAGGTAAAATCAGAAGGGCTGCGATAAAAGTGCGCTCGGACCGTTGTGCAGGTGGCTGTTATGCGCTGAGCTAACGATCAATTTTGTCACTTCCCAAGTGAGATGTTCTGACAAAAATATTTAAATATCACCTGCACCACGAATTCACGGCACATTGGTGAGCTGATCAATATAAAAAAACAGTACCTTGAGAGGCCGTCGTTTCCAAAGATGAGTCTGGTGCTGGGAGCGAATGGCTGACTTTTCTCGTCCGCTTTCCTAACACGGATCAGCAAGGAGGGTGGGGGGCATGGGGTGGGTGGATGGTTAAGGGAGACCTCGCAGAGATGATGCCACTCCCGGGAAGTAAGCTTGCCTCTACCCGTGAGGACTCAGATGCTACAAGTCTTTCTCGATCCCTCTATAACAAATCGTGAATTTTGTTTTCTGAATCTGAAAGCTCAATAGTTAAGCTTCTAGTTCATTATTGATTTTCCAATTTAGATAGCAAGTGAAAGCATCTTTAAAATGTGAAACTCTCACCAAACAATTTAACATAAGCAAATGGTAGCAGGCTCACAGGACTGTATTCTAAAGAGACCCATGCCACCCCCACGAAGCACGTAGGCGTGCAGGAACCTGTAATCAGTCTGCTCCTTTTGGTACTTTTAATACCTGGACTGCTCACCAGCAGATTACAAGAAGGCATACGGTAAAGTTAATGGTCAATTATGTCCTCGATTTCATAGCTTAAATTCAGAATTACACTATCTGGGTTTAACATGAAAATGAGCATTAAAGCCTACAACAAGCAAATGCTGCCCCCATCTGTTGAGCTCTGCCTTCTAAGAACCTCGCAGAAGCTTCTGACAGGACAAGTAGGCCTACAAACTATGGATGCAGACAAAATATAAGAATAATGAAAAAGAGGAATTAATTAAAAGCCTGACATAGTTAAACAACATAGGTCTATGTTACAACATGGACTTACAATAGTGTTTTCAGTCAAGAATCATTCTGTTTTCAACCATAACATTTATTTTATTATACTATACATTAAAAACTGTTGTAGCATACACAGTTATGGTGATTATACAATAAGACATAGTCAAAACAGTATAAAAATTAGTATCAAACACCAAAAGAAAATTAAACAATTTCAAACAGCTTGTTGCACACAACTCAAATCTGGAGTCAAATATTAAGAGGTATGTAAATGAGGCCAAGACGATGGCAAAGGCATAAAATCACTTCAACCTTAACTCACAATGCACTCTCTTTACCTAATCATGCTTTACTCCCTATCCCTTAGCTTGCCGTATGAACTTGCTTTTTTTGGCAGCTGAACTGTGATACACTTGAAGTCAGTGAGTCCATTTAACTTTGAACACTAACTTTTGTGTTATGCGTACGTAAGACATAATTCATATTCTGGGCTGTCAAAGACACATGCATTAACAGTTTAATCCGTGTTTAAATTTCTTTACTTCGCATATTCTTAACTCGAAAGCAGCAAACAGTAGGCTACAGGTAAGGAATGGAGGTGGAATGGAATCAACAGGTCTGTTGCTGGACCGTCAGTCTTGGAACAGGAACTTTTTTCACACCCTCACACATATTTTTTGCACTCCCCAAACTGATACAGGGGCAGTTTGGGTAATGTGCTACACTCAGTTGAAACCTGTCAACCAACTGTAAATAATAAATAAATAAATAAAAAGTTGTGTGCTGGATTTAGCTTCACAATTTAATCGAAACCACTGTTACTCTTTTTATTTGTTTCTCCAGTAGTCTTTTTGTCTGTTTCCATAGCACCATGGCAAAATAGATACAATGGTGCCACATAGTGGAGAAAATAGAGGATTAAAGGCACATAGCCTATGTCGTATTTTTATCTACTTATGACTGTATTATTGAATAATGTGTGTATTGCTGGTACTGGAATATGGACATCTCAACAAATAGAGGTAGCAGTAGAGAATACTGCCATAAGGCAGAAGGGCCCTTTTCAGAGACATCATATGGCAGACAGGCCTGTTCTCATAACCCCAATTGCAAAGATACCTTTTATGATAAATCACGTGGCAAACATGCCGCCTCTGCAAAGAATACCTAGGCGCGTTAGGGACAAAGGGGGGTCAGGGCAAGGTGACAGACGCCTCTGCAAAAGCCACAAGGCAGACAATGTTAAGAACCATGTCTGAAAGCCCCCGAGATACCTTGATTCAAATTCAAAGCTGCTTAATCAACGTGTGTCTTTAGAGTGTTTAGTTGAAAAATAGAATAATTAAGCAATATAGCACGAGTGGGAGTGGGGTAGGTAAGGGATAATCCCACAGGCAGAGATGTCCAAAAATACATAAAAATGTATTTTGATACAAAATACAAAATACCCTTCAAATAAATGTATCAAAATAAAATACAAAATACTGTTGCCAGAAAATGTAACTTGTAATTTATAAAATACAGGAAATACTTTTTCTGAATTTTCAGTTTTCTCACAATTTGGTATAGCAGAACATTCAGGTTTGGGCTATTCAGTGGCGTAACGTAGTTACCACGGGCCCAGGTGCAGGCTATTATGACGGGCCCTTGTCAGTGTTGTAAGGTAGTGGTCCCAAGCATTTGAGCCCAGTATCCTTTTTTTCATGTTTGTAACCACCGCCACCACGCCCCTCCCCCCGCACACATATTCCGCCTATTACACCTGTCAGTGTAATTTTCGCTGAATATAGGTATACATCAGTATTTTTGGCAACGTGACTTGGCTATTCAGACTATTTAGATTGACATAAATATGTGTATGGGCCCTGGCTACGGGGCTATATAATGTTCACAAAGCTCTGGTGAACCCAGTAAAAAAGGAAGAACAGTCACAGAATGTCAGTGTAACTAAGCAAAGCTATTAAAAGACAACAACTTGATTGATTTTATATACATTTTTGCAGGCAGCAGCTGTGTGACTTTCATGTTTTCACAAAACAGGGCTCTCATTGCAATCTCTATGGCTTCCGGGAGGGCTATCCCCACCGTGCTTTCATCATACGTATTTGTTATAAGGACATCATATGGCTTTGATCAAGTCACATTCAACATTCAGTGCAACAACTCGATTCGCTCTTTGAAAGAACCTCCTCTAAGTCGGTGTACTAATGAAGATAAATTGACAAGGATCAACACAGCTATCCAAGTTTTCGACCACAGCCCTGTTTTGTAATTCTATATGTCTATGGATCAGATGGTCTAGTGGTAGAATCCGACAGAAAAACAATCTCCTTCTGCCTAAACACTGGAGAAAGTATTTTGAGTATTTTAAATACAAAATAACTCCACACTAAAGTATTTTGTTACAAATTACATTCAATTTTTTTTTGGCCCTATCAAATACAAATTACAAAATACTCAAAAGTAAATTAGCTAGTATTTCAAATACAAGTAATTGAAATACTGCCCATCTCTGCCCACGGGTGGTGTTCGGCCGTAGCCACCGAGGCCGGAGGAATTTGGAATGGCACTAGGAATGCGAAACTTGTAGTCCATTTCCTGGACACGTCTGTGCGTGGTGGCTCTTGATGCACTGACTCCAGCCTCAGTCCACTCCTTGAGAAGCTCCCCCAAGTTCTTAAATGGGCTTTGCCTGACAATTCTCTCAAGGCTGCGGTCATCCCTGTTGCTTTGGCACCTTTTCCTACCGCACTTCTCCCTTCCAGTCAACTTTCCATGATACAGCATTCTGCGAACAGCCAGCCCTTTCAGCAATTACTCTCTGTGGCTTATCCTCCTCATGGAGTGTGTCAATAAGTGTCTTCAACTGTCAAGTCGGAGGTTTTCCCCATGAAAGTGGTTGTGTTTACTGAACCAGACTGAGACATTGAAGGCTTAGGAAACCTTTGCAGGTATTTTTTAGTTAATTAGCTGATTAAAGCTCATCTCAGGTAGACATTTCTGTATTTTAAAGTTTTTATTCTAATCATTTGAGGTACTGGATTTTATGATTTCCATGAGCTGTAAACTGTAATCATCAAGATTTAAACAAGAAAGATGTGTTAGTGTTGGGCCATCAACCTCAGATCCAAATCACAGAGGGGACTGGTTTCAGGACAGACCTCTTCGATTTTCAGTGATTGATATTTCAGAGTATTTTGTGCTCTTGATTTTTGGCGGATCCAGACTATTAGATTCCTTTTTTTGTATGTTAAAAGCGAATGGGCCCGAAGTCCTTTCCTGCTGTATGCTTCTCTCCAGCACTGTTGGTGGCAGTAGTATGCCATTTTGTTGGTTTGGGAACCGTTCGTAAACACCAAAGGAAAGCAGGCTTGTTCGTAGGAGTTCCGTGGAGCTAGCGACAATAAGCGTCAGTACATGATGATAGGCGGCAATATGGCGGCGGTTGGCGTCAAAATAAATGTCCGCTTCAAAGTTTTGTTTAGCTAACTACTCGAGATAAATACACTGCATATTTTAAGTGCTAATTTTGTCATTTTAGCAGACACATCTTGCAAATAACCATGGAATGAGATGGTAGCCTATTTGGAACAAAATATTTAGTTTCCCATTGTTTACTATCATTAATTTCTCCATTAAATCAGATCTAGAAGGCTGCATTTCACACCAAGGGCTGATCCAAAGCTGATAAAAAAAATAATAAAATGAAATAGAAATAAATTGAGATTATAGACTGTGTTAAATAAAGCAAATCAGAGTTGTGAGTTGAATGTACCCTATTATGTGACCTATGTACAATATATAAGGATTATTTACATTTACATTTAATCATTTAGCAGACACTTTTGTCCAAAGCGACGTACAAGGGAGATATGCAGTCCATATTGATATTGCTAACACACACACACATACAGAATATACATGCGTGCAATATGTATGTAAAACAGTGGCGATTGGTGAACAAATTGGTGAAGGTGAAAAAAACTAAAATCCCTTTTTGGCTTGTCATTTCCCAGGTTTTCTTCTGTGCCTTAACAACACTTGTAGATCCTTTGAATAAAATAAAAAAATGCATTTTAAGCGTTTTTACACTCTGGTTTGTACAACCCAAGCTTTACGTGTATTGTACCTTTAGTAGCACATACAGCTTGTTAATTAATAACTTTCTTTCTCAATTGTTCGTCCTTTTATCATTTAAAACCAATACATACATTTCGACTTTTATTTTGAAAATAAAAACTCGAATGGCGACCATCTTCAAATGTTAGTTATTGTCGCAGTCTACACGCTGCTGTTAGTAGTATGTTTGCTAATAATCCCGCACCGGAGTTTATGTAGCGGTGTCATTATATTAAATTACTTATCTTTTTGCAACGAGTGAAGAAAAGGTACAAAGCCTGCACTTACTAACATACAATTCAGTGATTTTCAATGTTAAGAAACAAATGAATTAGCTGAGGTTTTCCTAGCTAATGTTAGCCCTTCTTAATGAACTATCGGCATTACCAAGGCAGGTAGGGTAACGTTAACGTGAATGTTCCCGGCATTTGTCGAAGGATAGACCCATTCAGATCGCTGGATGCCTGGTCGTTGAAATGTAGCGACTACACTAGTTTGTTAAAACGGTTAACTGAAAACTTATACGTAGCGTTAGATAAGTCATAGTATGATTTACTCCCAGACATGAGCTAGCTACATATTAGCTAAGTTAAGGGAGTCGGTTGACTGAGTTGACTGCCATAACTCATTCAGCAAAACAACAGACCTTTTCAATACATTTGTTTGATGCGTTTGTTTTCCTCTTCAAGGCTCGGTTCTTACGCAGAGGCTGGAGGGAAACACAAGAAATATGGCGTCACTGGTAAGGCTTCTCACACGATGCCAGTTGAATTGGCATAACGTTAAAACGTATGATGTATTTTGAATAAAACTATTGACCCGTCGACACCTACATCTGCTTAAGCAAACCACTGTTTTTGAATTTGATGTGTTGTGACATTGAGCTGACATACTAAGGCTATAACAAATCGACATGCTCTCATGTAGACTTGATGATTGCACTATCCATGCCATTCCATGCCATGCCATTATCGATGCAAACTGATGTATAACAGTGTATGCGGTCCTAGTGATTTGTGCGTTTGTGTTCGTGCGTTTGAAGGGGGGGAGCAGTTCAGGTACAGAATACACAGTTCGAGTACCAAAGTGAGTATTTCTTTAAAAATATTATTGTGTATAGTATCTTTACATTTAGAAACCGAGTTTAGACATATTAAGAAGGTTTATCCATTCATTTCAGTTTAGAAATGTGTGAAGGTATGAATTGTTTAAAGTTGATAACACAAGTTACCTAATGGTTGTGGTTCATTCCATAGATATGTGTGTCCAAAGCATTGTTTTTTTTTCAAATGTTATTGCAGTTGATTTATTTTCTTTTAAATTGTATTGATCAGAAATACAAGTAAGAAATACAACATCATGGCCTTCAATTCTGGCGACAAGGTGAACTGCTCCGCCTGGACCCAGGTAAGATGAAGCCACCTCTAACAGGCCATTTTTCCTGCCCATAAAACGTTTTTATTTAACAAAGTGTACTCACAGCAGTAAATGCTGCAGACTAGTTCTTTTTGTTTCAATCAATGGGGTCTCCTCACTCTCTGTTGCCATCTCCTCTCCTCTCCTCTCCTCTCCCTTCGCTCCTCCTCGCCCCTGGGCTGCACAGGCCCGCATGGAGCGTGACATGAGCAACAGACGGATGTACGCTGGCGAAGATCCTGAGGAGGGAGCAGCTGGAAGCGAGTTCGGGAAGAAGCAGAGGGAGGAGGCGCGCCGGAAGAAGTATGGCATCGTGACCCGGCAGTTCAAGGTGGAGGACCAGCCCTGGATCCTCAAGATTAATGGGAAGGCAGGCAAAAGGTGAGGCCTCTGTCTGGAGCAGTGGTTGTGGACTTCTCGGTAGCTGACACCTAGGCAGTGATATGGCCAGTCTAGCCGGTAGGTTTTACAATTTAGTTGCGGCAAGTTTAAAAAACAAGGCTCGCTACAGTGTGGAAAATATTATTCTGGTCCCCCTTTACTTTGTGTTATCATTTTATGACGGGATGATTTTGTCTTATGGGATTCTCTGCCTTTAATAATTTTAATTTAAAAAGCTATCAGATAGTGCGGTTGGGTGCCAGGTTGACAACCGCTGATTGAAAGTTTACGTGTGTGTGTGTGTGTTTTGTTTAGGTATCTTTTTTCAACACTTTCCTCTCTCGTCACTGAAGTTATTAGCTCGTCACTTCTATGTGCACTTTCTTATTGTTGTGGCGTGTGCACCTTCCCTCTCCCACTCTCCCTTCCTGTTTTAGGTTCAAGGGTCAGAAGAAAGGAGGGGTGACAGAGAACGCCTCCTACTACATCTTCACCCAGTGTCCCGACGGGGCCTTTGAGGCCTTCCCTGTCCACGGCTGGTACAACTTCGTCCCCCAGGCCAAGCACCGCACGCTGACGGCTGAGGAAGCCGAGGAGGAGTGGGGCAGGTGGGTCTGCACCATGGGACGTCTGGCCTGGACCGGGCTTCCTAGAGGGTTGGAGGGATGTGGGGATGATATCAGAGGTTAATTGTGATAACTACACCAGTTAGAATATACCAGAAGGTCAGGATAGTGCCTGTATGTGTGGAGAGTTTTGTTCGGTGTCATTGCATGACCACCTTCGGGATTCCAAGAGTGGGTGGATATGTACCAGAGGGAACATGGTACACTATGTTTCGAGTGTTGGGGGGGGGGGGGGGGGGGGGAAAGTTGAAGAAGGCATGAAGGCAGAGCAGTGATTGGTAAGCGTGTGGGACTTGTCTTTGGCAGGAGAAACAAGGTGGTGAACCACTTTAGCATCATGCTCCAGCGGCGTCTTAAGGGGCAGGACCGTGAGGGTGGCGGCGACGATGACGACGACGATGAAGAGGGCGGGAAGGGCGGCAAGAAGAAGAAGAAGAAGGGCGGCAGGGGAGGCGGCGACCTGCGCATCACCGACCTGGAGGAAGACCTGGAGATGAGCAGCGATGAGAGTGGCAGCAGTGCTGGAGAAGGTGAGTGGGGACCGATGGGATATGCAGTTTATAATCTCAATGCTGAGATTGTTTTTAACAGCACACCAAAGTCACCATAATATGCACAACTTAAATATTGTATATGCACAACTTAAATATTAAAAAGAAAAGGGCAAATTTGGAATACCTACTGCTTTTAGTTGTATGTGCTGTAGTAGGCCTACATAATACAGTGGGGAAAATAAGTATTTGAACCCCTGCCGACTTCGCAAGTTTGGCCACTTGCAAAGAAATGTGTGATCTAGAATTTTAATGGTAGGTGTATTTTAACAGTGAGAAACAGAATATCAACAAAAAAATCCAGAAAACTGCATTTTATAAGATTTATGACTTTATTTGCATTTGATGCAAAAAATAAGTATTTGAACCCCCAAGCAAACAGCAAGAATTCTGGCTCCCAATGGCCAGTTATGTGCCCAAAAAGCACACAGATTAGTCCTCATTAGGTCTAACAAGGTATACCTGATCTCAACTGGTGACCTGTATAAAAGAAACCTGTCCAAAGAATCGTACTTCACACCTTCAACCTCACCACCATGGGCAAGACCAAAGAGCTGTCCAAGGACGTCAGAGATAAGATTGTAGACCTGGACAAGGCTGGAATGGGCTACAAAACCACCGGCAAGCAGCTTGGTGCGAAGCAAATAACTATTGGTGCGATTATTCCTAAATGGAAGCAACACCAAACAACTGTCACACGCTCTAGGTCTGGGGCTCCATGCAAGATATCCCTTCGTGCGGAATCAGTGATCATTCGAAAGGTGCAGAATAACCCCAGAACTACACAGGGGGAGCTTGTGAATGATCTCAAGGCAGCTGGGACCAGAGTCACCAAGAAAACCATTGGCAACACACCACGCCGTAATTTTTTGAAGTACTGCAGCACTTTCAAGGTCCCCCTGCTCAAGGAAGCGCATGTACAGGGCCATCTGAAGTTTACCATTGCACAGTTGAATGATTCTAGGGAGGATTGGGAGACAGAATATGGTCAGATGAATCCAAAATCAAGCTCTTTGGCATCAACTCGACTTGCCGTGTTTGACAGGGGGGGGAATGCTGAATATGACCCCAAGAGTACATCATACCCACCATCAAGCATGGAGGTGGAAACATTATGCTTTGGGGCTGTTTCTCTGCCAAGGGTACAGGACGACTCCACCGCATCAAAAGGACTATGGATGGGGCCATGTAATGTGGAATATTGGGCTTGAACCTCATTCCCTCATTCCCTCCCATTGAAAACACAACCTTAAAGATTTGGAGAGGATCTGGAAAGAGGAGTGGACCAAAATCCCTCCTGAGATGTTTGTAAACCTGGTGACCAACTACAAGAAACGTCTGACGTCTGTGCTTGCCAATAAGGGTTATTCCACCAAGTACTAAGTCATTTTTGTCAGTCAGTTTTGGGGGTTCAAATACTTATTTTTTGCATCATATGCAAATAAAGTCATAATTCTTATAAAATGCATTTTTCTGGATTTTTTTGTTGATATTCTGTTTCTCACTGTTAATATACACCTACCATTACAATTATAGATCACACATTTCTTTGCGAGTGGCCAAACTTGTGAAATCGCAAGGGGTTCAAATACTTATTTTCCCCACTGTATATTGTTAAAAACTTACAAACTGCACCCAAATCAGAGATGTGATATATCTTTTATTTGTGTGTGTGTGTGTGTGTGTGTGTGTGTGTGTGTGTGTATATATATTAAAGGCCGGGCTTCAGATAGTAGCCGGGGGTGTGGTCGATACGGACAAATAAAGGCCGGGCCCCGAATACAGGCCTGGGGTAAAATAAGGTAGCCTATTTTACAGTAGCCTACCAGCATCAGTCCATCAGCACAAAGCAGACATCACAATTTCATTTAATGCATTTCATAAATACATGTTCTCAATGTTGTTGGCTAATTTCATGGGCTGTTAGCAATAATAAAAATAAATATTCCCATGTAAGCCTACTAGGCGAATTGGTTATTATATAGTTACTTGCCAAAGCGATAGAAGACATTCCCTCAAAATACCTCTTTTTAATGATTTTGTTGCCATTATGTGATTTCCGCAAAAAAAAAAAATTCTTCCGGCTAATAGAACTTTAAAGTTTCAGGTGTTGCATAGCAACCCATTACTTGCTGACTTCAAGTTACAATGACTTTCCGTTACGTTAAATGAATGGACTACCTGCGGAATGATATGAAAGATGTGAATTAAAAGAACAAAACCTGTTGCCAATGACAGCGGTAAATAACTTTTCGCAGTGGTGAATATCAAGAAATTACAAACCTGCGAATGTTGGGGTGGCCCATTCAAATCAACAGAACTTTTTGTAACATTCTAAAGAGCCATGTAATAAGTAAGAAATAAAGGCCTGCCGAGGGGTGGGAATCTCTTGGCACCTCACGATTCGATTCAGAGGACAACGATTCGATTCTAAATCGATTATCGATTCTAAACCGATTATCGATTCTAAACCGATTATTGATTATCAATTCTAAACCAATAAACTGATTGTTGATGCATCTCGATTTTCAAAACATTTGAGTTTGCTACTCAGTCTCAAATCACTTCCTACTCTATTGTTTGATAATTAAAGAAAATCAACAGATTAATTATATTTTCAATTTTTTTTAATGAGAGAAAAAGCTTTTCCTTGTCACAATTATTACTTTCTATGAACAATACAATAATCGATGCAGCTTGCATTTCAACATCAATGAATGTGTAAAAAAAAATATATATATATATAATTACAAAATCGAGTATGAACTTTTCTGAATCGATACAGAATCGTTCTAGAGAGAATCCCACCCCTAGGCCTGCCCCTAATACAAGCCTTCCCCAAATTAAGGCCTGTGCGCTGTGCAGCCTAAGTAAATAAAAGACTCCGGCCACAATTTGAGGATTTACGGTATATATGATTCGGGTGCAGTTTGTCAGTTTTGAACAACATACTATGTATTCCTACTACTGCAACTTAAGCAGCATATATTTAAGCAATATAGCACGAGTGGGAGTGGGGTAGGTAAGGGATAATCCCACGGGTGGTGTTCGGCCGTAGCCACCGAGCCCGCTTTTATAAAACCATTCTACAGTCAACAAATTAACATTTCAACACGAAGTTATTGATTCAAAATGGTTTATTTCGCCATTGTTTCTCCGCAACAAAAAATAGTTCCATTGTCAACGTCTTGGTTTGGAATTTTAAAGACTTTGAATTAACGGTTATCATCAATGCGAATGTGTCATCGCGGAGTGATTTTATTTTTAGCTGTGAAAAGTCCCGTAACTGTAGGTATGTTGACAAATAACCTATAGCATGGAACGTCTCTCGTCCAATCAGAAACAGCTAAATTACGCGCTAGAACCCAATTGTTTTATAACAATATATTTAAGCAATAATCCCACGGGTGTTGTTGCCTACGCCACTCGGCCTGGCGGCCTCGGTGGCTACGGCCGAACACCACCCGTGGGATTATTCCTTACCTACCCCACTCCCACTCGTGCTATATTGCTTAAATATATATGTAAAAGGTGGTAAAGAAGGGAAAGAGCCTGTGAGAGGGAAAAGGGCTGGAAAGACAACAAAGACGATGCCAAACTTAAAAAAGGCCACTTTTAACAGATGGAGAGGGCAAGCCAAAGACAAAGAAGAAAGCCAAGGGGAAGGGGAAGAAAAAGAAGAAGAACGACAGCGACAAAAGCCATGGGGAGGACAGTGACGATGGCGATTTTGAAGGTTTAGAAGTTGACTACATATCAGATGAAACCAGGTATGGCCACACGGATGGATTTTTACGCTCTGAGCAAAATTCTTCCTTTGAATATGTGTACAACTTTCCACATTTACAAAACTCTGTGTATTTATTTTTTTAAACTTGTGTTCATTAAAGTGTGTATGTGAATTTATAAAGCAGTCATAACATGTTCAAACTATCCTTAGCATTTTCAAACTATCTTTTGTTGTCTGCAGTTCTGAAGAAGAGGACGCAGAGAAGGCCAAACCCAACAAAGGACAGGACGTCCCTAAAGGTTCGGTGTTGCTTGCTTGCCCACTTTTAATAGCGACTTTTTGCTTTGAGGCACCTGACCTCTGCAGCGGCTGCATGGGTGTGGAAAACCCCTTGTCAAGAAAGAAACCTGCACTGACAAGTCCACTTTTGTGGACTGGTGGAAAACCTCTCCCCTGCTTTCATTTTTTTCCCCACTGCGAATGTCCGTCTGGCTCAGAGACTATTGCATGAGTGGGTTTTACAGTGTGTGTGATATTAGACACATGCTTATATGTTCTCCCTGACTAATGACAATGTCGGGCGTCTCCCAACTAGGCATTGACGAGATGTCTGAGAGTGAAGAAGAAAGCGAGGAGGAGAAACCGAATGAAGAAGAGGCTAAAGAAGAGGAAGAGGAGGACGAAGGGAAGAAGACCCCTGTGCATGTGGAGAAGAAGAAGAAGAAAGGTGTGGTAGACGTTCCACACCAGAGGAAGGAAACAAACAAAAGTACTCATTTCACACGTGTAGATTTTTGTATGTGTGTGTGTCTGCACTCCAATCCCTTAAAACTGACGTTTGTTGTTTGTTTGTGAATATTTGCAGACAGCAGCGGAGAATCGGAGAGCTCAGAGGACAGCGACATCGATGGAGAGGCCACATCTGCTCTCTTTATGGTGGTGAGGGCGATCTATTTGTATGCTCTTAAAGCAACATTACTCTTAGCCCTGTTCTAATGAACCCTCAGCACTACAATGTTTAGCCCTCTCTGAGCTCAAGAGAGTGCCATTTAACTAGTCTAATCTAATGAGTTTAGCTAATTATTAGATTTTTCTGCTGTTTAGGAATTGTGCAAGGTCTAGCACATGTATTTTATTGCTAAGAAAACACATTGAACTCATGCTTCATTAACAGTACTTGTTTGAAGCCTCTTAGATGTAAACTCTTGACAGTCATGACCCAGTTACTCTAACCTTCAAATAAATAATATAATTTACAAATACACACTTTAGATGGAGCCATAAGCTCTTTAAATGAATGTTTTCCAAAAGTTGATGTGCTGGCTCTGAGGGTCTGCCTCCTGTTCATTCACCCTCACAGAAGAAGCGCACCCCACCTAAACGGAGCGGCGGGCGTGGGTCAGCCGGAAGCTCCAGGACAGGCAGTCGCCCCGGCACACCGTCCATCGACAGCGCCGCCACCTCCAGCACACTGCGCGCAGCAGCCAGCAAGCTGGAGCAGGGTAAAGGTGGGGAAATGCTTTTTTTATTATCTTTCTAACTTTCTTACTCTCAGCCATTCAGTGTTTATCTCTTCTTTATTGTTACGGCCTAGCTGTTGGTGTAGTCTGACGTTACTCAAGTTAACATGCTAGATTTAAACAAACTATGATATGGGTTAATTAGGAATAAAGAAAATATGTTCTTCATTGAACAAAGCTCATAGAAGAATCATCTGTTATTTGCCATTAATGTGTGGTGAGCATCACACTGCCAAGGCTGGTTTACTTTGTCATTTAACGTCATGGCAAACTGACAGATTTTTAAATGCTTCTCGTGGCAAATTCATAGATGCGATTTTAATTAATTACAAAGCATGCCATTAATTTGATTAATTTTGTAATTGCTTGACTGCCACTCAAGAATTAATTAAAATATACAAGCAAGACAAAAATAAGGAAAACCAAAATAATGTCTTGGGGTTTCAGTAAGAAAAAAATAATCTAAAAAGAAATGCTGGGCCGAGATGGTGGAGTGTATGTAACTAGTCTCCTGCGGGAGACATGGGTAGCACCCTTTATACTGGACACACATAGGCAGCTGTGACCATTTCATCAATAATTTCTCCCTTCTTCCACCACAGCCTCTGCACTGCCACTGCAGGCCTAGAGGGGGCGCAAAGGGTCATAACATTATCTCTCTCACTCTATGCAGATCACTTCAGTGTGGGCACTGTGTCCATATCCAAGCACTATGTCTCATGGCATTTTAAAGTTATTTTAAGGAGTTTGGAACGTAGCTTATTTGCTTAGTGAAGTGGCCATACATGCTCTGTCTGGTTTATTAACTAGGCAGAGCCGAGCTGAACTAGTTTAAGAGAATATTCTGTGCGTCTCGTGTCCAGGCAAGCGTCAACCGGCAGCGGCCAGCGCAGAAACCCCAGCATCCAAGAGGCTGAAGATGGACCCCTCCCCCCAGAGTCCTTCGGGAAAGAGCACACCTCAGCCCTCATCTGGGAAATCCACGCCCAGCGCCAGGTACATGCATTGCTGTGACCAGCTACGAGGTCAAAGATGCCCCGGTTTATTTCAGAATCAAGAGTAGAATTTGAAGCTAAATACAAATGAACGAAAATTCCAGAAATGGAGAACTTCTCGTCCGAGTATTTGTATGTATAACTTCATATGTACTGTCTTGAGTTGAGGGAGGGCGCAGGTGAGCAGTGTCATTTATAAACAGTTCTTAACTCCTTCTGCCAACAGTCCCCTCCCCTCAGACAGACTTTCAATTCACACAACATATTTCACTGATATGTCTGGTGCTATAAGGCTAAAAGAAGTGAAGCAATATGTTGTGGGCTTCTATGGTAACTTGGTAACGGGGACTTTTTTTTTCATCCCTCACACTATGTCCCCCCCCCCCCCTTTCAGCAGTGATGTGCAGCTGACCGAAGAAGCCGTACGCCGGTATCTGATTCGCAAGCCCATGACCACCAAGGACCTGTTGAAGAAGTTCCAGACGAAGCGCACAGGACTCAGTAGCGACCAAACTGTCAACGTGCTCGCCCAGATCCTCAAGAAGCTGAATCCAGAGAGGAAGAACATCGCTGACAAGATGCATTTCTACCTTACCGAGTGAAGGCCGGAGAAGAGCTGCTTGCCTGTGGCGAAACAGAGCAGGGCTTCAGAAAAAGCATTGACTCTGGTTGAGTGACTTTAAACAGGATTGACTCTCTTGTCTTGGAGTGAACAAGTGTTAAGTTTAAAATATTACTGGAGCTTGATATCCTGTGTTGACTTGGAATTAGAACCCCCATGAGGGGTTAGTATTGCATTTTGAGATCAAGAATGATCTGAATAATGCCCAGCTCAAATGAGCTGTGATTCATAGCCACTTGATGGAATTAGTTTTTTATAAATCTGTAAACTTTTTTTTTTTTTTTTTTTAATATTGAGGCAGTGTGCTATCCTGAATAAATCACACTGTTGTTGGTAATGACACGTTCATTGTTATTATTAAATATTTCTTGTGCATTTGCCAGATGGGAAATTTGGAAGTACAAACGCCATTCACAACTGCAGAGGACCAGACCTCCTCGTAGAATTGCATTCATTAAGAAATATTTATGATCTGTCAAACATAAACTGTCACAACTGGGTACTCAAAGCAACCAAATATCTTAAATCAGACTTGTTATTTAATGGTGGTAACATCTATAAAAATGGTAAAGAGTTAATGAAAATTAATGAAGTACCACCTCAAAGTATTTAAATGCTGCTCTGTATCAGAATGTTCCAGCTTTGAATACCGTGTTGGGTGAATGCTGCACACCCTTATCCCATGTCCACTTCAGAATGAAAGTCAAACCCAACCCAAATAGCAAACGGCCAGTGGACGACTGGAAGCAGAGGTGGGGTCCGCTAGGTTTTCAGGAGGTCCACTGGTGAGTTAGACAGGGCCCACCGTTTGCCACTTGCTTTAATAAAAAAAAACCTAAATCACATTATTACAGTTCTGAAATGGCTGCTGCAAGCAGGTTTAAATGTTAAGAAATACGCCAAGCAAATTTCATATGATGTTATTTAATAAATATTTCTATACATTGGGTGAACAATAGTTGACAAATTTCCTTACATTTTCTGGGCATCTTTATACTGATTTTTTTTAATATAATGAAACGATTGACCGCTTTCTGGTTCAAGGGATGTATCAAACCATAATCAGCTTGGTACATTTCATCCTGGGAGGTTTCTTAAATTTGATCTAGAAACTGCTCCCACCAATCTGATACCCATAGCTGTTTGAAAACTTCAAAGTGAATGCACGCACGTGCACCACCAAACCCTCATTTCATTCTGGAAGGTTCCGACAGATGACGGAGATGCGTCGTTGACGAGGAACTCGCCGTCCAGCGAAGAAGGACTCTGCATCCTTCATGATTTCATGTGTGTACTTGTACCTGGCCTCTTTCCTATTAGGGCAATGGAGGAAAAATGGAGGTAAAACATTGGCGTAAGTAGTAAACTGTCCATAAACTATACTGTCTTTTGCCACTAAAGAAAATGTCGTGACAAGTACAAAAGGTGAATGACACCACTGGAGCTCGAGGCAGTGTTAATGGCTAATTAGCCTATTCACTTTATATTCCGCAGCATCCATTACAGGAGTAAATAGACGAAGGAAATGTAGTTCTTACATTCAAATAAAGTACTACCCCAATATTATTTTAGCATGATGTGACGGGGAATGGAAAATACAATGACGTCAAACAAGATACAGTGTTCTCTTACCTGAGAATATAAAGAGAACGTTGTGGTAGGAACAAATCTACCCATTCAGTTTTTTCCTCCTCATGCACTAGTCGCATTACACTGTCAGAAAGCAGGCTGAGACCTGCAATTGTAGTGCCACAGAACTGTATACACCAAAAGGAGAGAGAGAGAGAGAGAAAAAAACACACGGAAACATTTTGTATTTAGATTTACCCCCATTCTCTTTTGCTTGTACACAAAGACACCTGCAAACTAATGCTCTCCGAAACCATGGTTATCTGATAACCTGCCATCTACCCGCCCTTTTCCCCCACATACCTTGACGCTGTCTATGTGGGGTTTGATGAAACCGGCCTTATCCAGGTCTAGGACGTGCACAGGGCCAAGCAGCTGGCTACCCTGTGGGAATGCATGCGCTCGTAGCCGACGAATCACAGCCTCACAGGCAGCGCCCCATTGAACACGTTCGGTTTCTCTGAAACCATGGATAGCCTAGGGCAGAAGTAAGGAGGGATATTTCATAACGTTATGTAACAATAATAAGACTAACAAAAGTATTCTACATATTCACAGACGAGGATATCAATCGTGCCTTGACTAATGACTCTTGTTGACAAATTTGCATCAGTTTGCATCGTGTTGTGCCATTTTCGTTCTAGCTACTAAATGAAACGTGGGGGCTCTTTTGCTCAGACTGGATAATAGCATGGCATCCTAAATGTATCACATCTGGCAATTTCATGCAACGCCTGCTCTGCAAACGAAAGCCCACGTTAGTGCACATGCTTAATGAACTTATAATACAATAACCGAGATAACGTAAGTCATGGCTAGCGATCAGGGCCACTTACATCATCCCAGTGATCAAACTCGTATCTCTTTTTCTTAAGCCCCGGCTCTAGTTCTCTCATCAGCACTTGCTGCTCTTCCTCGCTGATGAAGTCTACCTGAACGTCAACGAACTCCCGCAAGCTCTCTACAATGTGAGGAGAAGAGCCGCATAGCCATGCACAACTAGTGTCACCTTTCGGGTCATCTCTTAGCGTTCCCGACAGGTCGGATACAGTGGAGAAATTATAATGACGTATAGGTCTTATCTGTGTGCGTCTTTGTGCTTGCTTGACAAATCTAATGAGAAGCCTCATTTCTTCGCTATGTTTTCCCGTGGCCTTCAATTTAAGTTAGTGGTGAAGTGATAAATAAGATTCCCTTCCGGACGCAGCCATATTGGACTTGAAAGGCATTGTGGGAAAGGCAAAACAGCAACGGTACCTGTTTGGACGTTTGCTGCCACCTATTGACTGTATGTATACTTGCATCCCGTTAGCAATAGACTTCCGACTATTATTTAGTCTGTATATAGCCTATTATATCGGAGTCCTAATATACTTTGGATATGATCATGTAGGGGACAGTATATAGTGATATAGTTATTGACATATTTAAATATCTACAATGTATGCAATTTCCTCTGAAGCCAGACAGACTCCCTGTCTCCCTCTCTGTTAAGACGGGCACATCCTCTTTTGTGGGAGGTTTATGTATATGCAGTAGAATTAACAATCATTGTGGGCCAGTCCCACAAAATACTCAAGGCTGCTCTATTCACAGACACCACACACAAAAACACACACACGCCCACACACTCAGCCTAAATAGCAGGCTCTCCTTATCAATTAGCCAAACTGACTTTAATGACTGTAATTCCCCTCTAACTGTCAGTACCCAGTACACACAAGTGTTGTTTGTAGCTGCGGTGTGTATTCAACAGCAACCCATGTCAGATTTTCAGGCAGTGGCTTAGCTTTGCTGCGCTGCGGAGCAGTCAGCAGAACTGCATGGCACTAGGGATTAGCCTCAGAGGCACACGCTGTGGAGAGAACAGCAGTGGCTGACAATGCCAACCGTACCTCTCGCTTACAGTGAATTCTTAACCATGATCAACCGATGTGTTTTTTTTCCTCCGGAAGTTGAGATGATTCATTGGGCTTTGAGGGGAAAACTGTAACGGTGGCATCACTACACGTGAAACATTAAATGGTTAAATAGTAACATACCTCATCCTCTTTCAGAAGATTCTTGCTTATTTTCCATCTCACCACAGTCCCCTCCACAAGTATTGGCACCCCTGCTAAAGATGAGCTTTGCTAATTTAGTTAAGTCTCACACAGAAATAATGAAAAAAATGAAAACCTTAAATCAAGTGAATTGCTGAAATAAAGAAAAACTCATCAAGAAATTATATTTTTTACAAAACTACCACTCTTATTGGCACCCCTGTATTTGTACAACCTCCCTTTGCCAATAAAACAGCACAGAGTCTTCTTCTATACCATCTTATAAGGTTGGAGAATACAGAGCAGAGAATTTAAGACCATTCCTCATTACAGAATCTCTCCAGATCGTCGAGGTTCCCAGGTCCTCTTGTGCACATTCTCTTCTTTAGCTCATCACATAGCTTTTCTATGAGGACTAGATCAGGGGACTGAGATGGCCATGGCAGAAGCTTGATTATTTGTTCAGTACGCCATTTTTGTGTTGATCTGCACATTCGTTTTGGATCTTTGTCCTACTGGAAGATTCAGTGATGAACCAGTTTTAGTTTCCGGGCGGAGGCAGGCAAACTTTGATTGTCCTTGTCCTGGTATTTCATGAAGTCCTTGATACCATGTACCCTAACAAGGTTCCCAGGGCCTTAGGAGGAAAAACACCCCCCAACATCAGAGCATCTCCACCATACTTAACAGTGGGGATCAGGTTCTTAGTAGAATAGTTATCTTTCTTTTTACGCAAACCCCACCTTAAGTGCTTGTTACCAAAAAGCTCAATTTCATCTGACCATAGAACACGATCCAGTCAAGGAGTTTGGCAAAGTGTTTAGCGTTTAGCTAACTCCAAGCACTTACATTTGTGGTTACATTGCAGGAGTGGCTTTTTCTGGCATGCCTTCTAAATCTGTTGGCATGTACAGTAGGTAGCATCTGATGGTAGTTTTGGAGACTTGGTGACCCCAAGATGCACCTTTTTCTGTAACTCTGTAACTCTACAGTGATCATGCGGGGTCTGTTTCTTGCCATCCTCCTCACTGTTCATTGGGGCAAAATAAACGTGGGTCTTCTTCCAAGAAAGTTTGTAACAGTTCCATTTGATTTGAACTTTTTAATTGATGCCCTATAGCTATTTTATTTATTTTGTATAGCCATTCCCTGACCTGACTTTAAAGAAGCATTCCTGATAAATTGCTATTCGCTAACGATATGCTAGCGGCTAAAACTAACAAAATCTCTTGAAATGTGCTGACTTTGACATTATGACAAACTAGTTACTCAACAACTGTCCTAACACAGCCAAACATCAAGCAAGTGCAACACAAGACAAAGCAAGACGGCAAAAAAGCTACTTACTAGTTCGGCAGACAGTAGAAAGCCAGGCGGTGTCAGGCAATCTTACATTTAGCAGTTACGTATATACCTATGGACCCTGGTATGGCAATGGCACGGAGGCGATTCTCCATATTAAAGGTAATTGTAGCGCCCCAATTTTTTTCAAGCTGTTATTTTAAGGTAAAACTGCTTATCCTAACCTTAATCCTGATGTATAATTGTTGTATACTGTTACTTTAAGGTCCACACACGTCTGAGAATACATTTGTTTCAATTAAAGATTGAATATTCCTAATTTCAGTGTTAGATTAAGCTCATTCATCATAAAGTGAATTTCTTATAACCCTTTTTACTCATCTTTCCCAGGGGTGCCAATAATTGTGAAGGAGACTGTAAACACATTTGTGTCTTGACAAATTACTTTCCTTGTGCATTTTTATGAGGAGGAACCAAGACCAGAACATCAATAAGATTGTGACAAAACAACTTTTGATGTGTTCTTTAATAAGGGTTAAAGAAAACTTAAACTTCACAAATGCTATATATGTTTTAAATTTGCTACTGTGGTTGTAACAGCAGTTACAGTAGATAGAGCAGTCATTTATTGTATCTCTTCCTTGTGAATAATCTGCAGACTTCATAGGTGATAGAATCAGAATGGAAAATACAGATAGGCTCATATTCTCTCATTGCTCCTCAGCAAACGATTCTGGCTGCTAGGGTTTCAGGAAAAGGTACTCTGACCTATAAATAATTCACCACAATAGACTCACATCGGTTCACATACAGCTGTATCTGCCAGCAAAAAAAGAAAATCAGGCTGGAAACGTCCCACATGTGTGCCACAAGGTGGTGTGTGGCCATGTTTTCTATTGCGGAGTGGGGGTGCTTATCATACCAAGGGAGCAAGGAAAGAGGGATGTCTATGGCAGTCAGCAGTTAGCCAAATAAGGACAGACGGAAATTCTTCCTCTGAAATCCTTTAACCCTTTCAAATGTTAGCAGTGTGCCTATTCCTTCAGTCAATATATTGATGTTCATGAATGTAATCGCTATTGTGAAACTGACCCAGGCAAAATGAAGAACGGTGTCACATGATATCTGTCCCCTGTGTCCATCTACTTCCTCATGCTGGACTCACATTTCAGAAACCACAGATAATTGAATCACATGATGTGCCTTCCTATTGTATTGAGGATTAATTTGTTTGACCTAAAAAGCATATCCCCCCTCTTTCCATGTAAACACAAAGCTTTTGTTTTTCACTTAAAAATGAAAATACCTTTGAGCAAAATAAGACCAACTTTCTTGTGCCTTTATTCCAGGAGACTATACTGGCTCCTGTTTGAACCACTAGGTGTCACTGCACAGTAGTTGGAGAAGGCAGCCATTACCCCTGCAAATGAGCTGCATTTTAAGTTGGAGGTATCTCTTGTATCTGACAAATAGAAGCTGAATCAGGTGTTCCACTGAGAATTCCCTACATTTACTTTTATCAATGAAACTTGAAGCAAGGAGAATACAACAGTTTGCACTACCTCTATGTAGAACACAGCGTTTCAAGTATCATAATTAACTGACATCATTCAGTTCCTGGGCAGAGAGGGGAAGAGAGGCTTTGCTTTGCTATATGTTCTTGTGTTCTTACTGCATTGTAAAAAAAAACATCAAACAGGAAGTAGTGGTTGTATTGATGTAAAACGCCTCTTGTTTGAGCATGAATTTGGCCACCAAGGAATTAAGGCCTTTGTTTATGAAGATATGCTTATCATACATCAGCTTGTAAAACAGGGCAATAATAACACAAGGCAAAGATGAAGCCAAAAGCTGCTACACGGTTATGTTGCTTATGGCACTGCCACTGTTCTATAAATTATATTGTTTTGTCAAGGTCATCATTCATTTTTAGTCTCCATGACCTATTTTCACATGCCAAAGAGACACAAATATTGTGTTTGTGATTGAACAACATTAATATCGGTTTCATGTAAAACCCCTATGTCTTCTTGCCATATCATTGCAACGTATTGGTGACCTTGGAGCCATTAAGGTCACAGAATTGTTCATAAATTATAGCACAGCATCCTATTCATCAGATCACAGTCGTCCACATTCTCTCAATGGACACCGTGACTGACAGCTTTAGGAGTCATCAACACAGGAAAATCGTTAGCAGACCACCAGCTTAGAGCACTGTCCAAGTGGCCATGATTCACCTTATTGATTGTAATGCATTCTTAGATGTATATCTTCAGTACAATCCACCACCTTAAATTAGTGACTACAGTGATGTTGAAATTGATGTTTTAAAAAAGCAGTTGATAAAAAAAAGAAATTGTGTGTGTGTGTGTGTGTGGGTGTGGGTGTGGGTATGTGTGTGGGTATGTTTGTGTGAGGGAGAGGGAGGGAAAGAGAGAGATTTATAGCCAATTACAACTTCAAGTTAAAAATAATCTCCACACTGGCTGAGACACACATCCTTTCAAACTGGCACATTATCAGTTTCAGTCATCAGCTTCTTTTAAACATATGTCCCAAAACAAGATTTCAAAAGAGAGAACAGACAACACTTTTTGCTTCCATTTTGAAAAAGCAGACAGTATTACATCCCTCTGGTTGGGCTGAGTATCACTCAGTGATCATATCGATGTCTTCTAGTACAGGTCAATTGTTTTATAAAAGCCCTAAGCTAAGAAACATATGTCATAATGGAGGTCAAACAGTGGTTCTAGCCTGACTACTTCTGACATTAACATTATTTGTAGAATTACAAAAGGGGAACTGTTGTTAAATAATCTAGCAGGATTGATAGCATTCCACAACCTGCAATTAATATCACAACAGCTCTTAGGGATGAGTGCCTTATAAACAGTCAGTTGTGAGATGTGCTTTGCATCTTAATCCTCACTCTATCTCAATTTAAGGGTTAAAGGGCTGGTAGTCCTTTGAAGGTATGGGTTAACTCATTCTCATACTCATAGTTTGTCTTAAGCGGTGCTATAGCACATAGTCAACCGCTCCAACTGACATAAACACCAATAATTTTAACACACTAACCAATTCTATATTTAAATTGAAAAGGTAAATGTTGGTCTCAGTTGTTGAACTGAATAGCTCTAAAATGTGGCTTCACGTGATTTTACTGTATGTGCATGTGTATATGTATATCATGTGAAATTATTCACAGCAACTTAGTTCACAGAAGCCACAAAAAGTGTTCAGATAAACAATTGTATCATAGTTTTTTTCAGTTGAACGGGAAATAGGAATAAAAAGTAATTTAAATATAAATGGAAGGCAATGGCTGTTGCTTTAACCTGATTTATAACAAATGTTTAGGTTCCCTCTGTTGTTGTGTTGAATCGGGTCCTTCAGTAATGTTTGTTATACAAATTATGCATACATATATAGTACACACACACACACACACACACACACATGGCGCATACATACCTATGACTTAGGTCTGGGCTATGCAGGGGTTAACCCTGGCACAAAAAGGTTAAGTCGGGCGCAGAGTTGGCAGCCCTATGAGCTTGGGGTTAATGAATAATTCAGCCTTATGAATCATTGAGATACACAGCTACTGGTAGACAGGACATGGTTGCACAGTCTTAGTCTTTGAATTCTTTTTACCCTCACACTTGTCTAAGCTTTATACTCTCACATATGTGCGGAAAGGGGAGGGGGAGGGAAATACACACATATTATGCACATACTTGCATATCCACATGCAAGTGCACTCATACACATATATTTAATAATGTACAGAAATACATTTAAAATCACTGTATTTGCTACCAAGGTCTCTAGCATCATGGTGGAGCAATGTAGGAAATGTAAATGGTTAAGTCCACATATCTTTAAGGAATATTTGTTGTGTAGCTCAGGAGACAGAAAGCGAGATAGAGAGCGAGTAAGAGCATAAGTTCATGTGCGTTAGGGAGAGAAGAAAGAGAAGAAAGACTGAAGTAAAGCACTCTACAGAGCGAATGCGTTTTAACTCTCCTTATCCACAGCTCTTAGTCTGACTCGGTGACAGCAGGCGAACGACACATCAGGCGGTCTGCCTCTGTTTAAGCTGTGTCTGCTCTGCTTGCTATGTGCTGCTGCTATGTGCTGTTGCTACTGCTACTGCTGCTGCTGCGGCGGCTGCTGAGTCAGATTAGAGCGGGGAGCTTTAATGAGCACAAGCCCTCGCTGTGGTTGAGAGAGAAGGGGTCTGCTCTCCTGGGGCGGTTCTCTTGTGATCCCCAGCTGTGTGACAACGCTGTCACTCCATGTCCAGAGTAGAGAGCGGAACCTTGGAGTGAAGCTTGTGGTAAAAGTGTGATCCTACACCTCTACATATATACATACATACATACATACATTAGGGGTGGGTATCGCCAACCACCTCGCGATACGATACGCATCCCGATACAGGGGTCGCGATACGATATGTATCGCGATACATGCGATACGTACGTATACGATACGTATCCCGATATTTTAGGCTTATAACAAAAAAAAATTGCCTGTAACTCCTTTACAGTACATCATAACATATTTGTCACCTCATGTGGATTCTACAGAAACTCTGCTTTCAAATTATACCATCAACTGGATGATGGGCAAAGTATGCAGGCAGGCACATGAACCAAGTAGACGCTGTACAAAGAAACAGACAAAAAAAAAAAAAAAAAAAAAAAAATTTTTTTTTTTTTTTTTTTTTTTTTTGTTGCACGTGAAGTATCGATACTGACGCCTCCGTATCGATACACGCATCGTAAAGAGGCCCGCGACGATGTATCCCCGTATCGATATTTTGAACACACCCCTAACATACATACATACATACATACATACATACATACATACATACATACATACATACATACATACATACATATATACATATATGTACGTATGTATGCATGAACATGTAATATACTGTACATAATGTTTATATATGTAATATGTTCATATTCCTCCACAGTTACTGCCTGGATTTACCATGCAGTATGTACTGTGTATATATGGGTTATTATCAGACCATGGGCCTATTTTCAGCTGCCCTCACCTTGACTCAAAAATGCTTTCATTCCCTTTGTTGGTCTCGTAACTGAGAGTTTGAGAAGAGATCTTCCTCTGTCTCCCACATGATGCTTGTAATGTCATGGGAGCTTGTTGTGCAAACAATGACTGCTTCACCTTGGTTTTGTGTGGTAGCTTACAACAAAATAACCCTTTCACCTGATACAGTTCACACTTGTGTATGTAGTAACACACACACACACACACACACACACATACACAGACACACACACACACACACACACACACACACACACACACACACACACATACACAGACACACACATACACAGACACACACACACACAGACACACACACACACACATAGACAGAATGAACCTTCACACCATATCATGATTGCAGTTGCCTGCAGAGCACCCTGCTGCTTCTGATGTAGTGGAATTGCAGTGTGTTGGTTTGTGGTTTATATCAAAGCCAGATTAACAATGGGGTTGTCAGGGTTTAAAGGCCAGATCCGTTATTCTAATCTATACACTTTTTGTGAGATTCAGAAAATGTCTCCTCACAATCCTCTGGCTGTCTGTTCTGTGGGTGGACTCAAAAAAACAGTGCTGTCTGTAGACAGTCCTGGTATGTAAACAAACACAGTGGCTCGGACCGAGCCATAAAACAATTCCAGACAAATAATATGTTGCTTCAGGAGCACAGAAGGGAGGGGTTTCATTTGATTAGCTATTAAGGTTAAATATCAACAAGTTTTCACCAGAATTGTGGACTGTGCCTTTACAGTAAGCCCCAGGTCCTGCAGGCTTGGACGGTCCTACTTGACAGTGAAGTACACTATAATCGATTACTCTTCTATCTTTTCAAACTGACATGTAGTTGTTTTGCCAAGAATGTAGCTAGCTGCCTGTTAGTTGGCAAGAAAGTAACTTTGGATCATTTCTGTATTAATTTTACATTGTATATGTATATTACTGACTATAACCAACCTACATCCACTAGCTAGTTAGCATAGCACCAAAAGTCTGTCTAGTTATCTAGCTAGTTTAATGGAACAAAAAACTTGGAAAATGGCATTAGTAGGTGTATTAATAAGCATCATTTTATCCAGCTGCTCAGAATTTGTTTAGCTGAGTAGCAATGGAGGACCATGGAGTTAATACTGCTATACCACAAAGTGCATAGGTGTTTGTGTGTGTTGCATTTTGTTTAGGGTGCGATTGTCATTTCATTGTGGTTGCAAAATGCGAAATGTTTCCTAGATAGGCTGAAGATGTTACATTATGAGGGGGCCCTTTGATTAGCTGTAGCCCACAGACCCTTTGTGTTTTAAATCCAGCAATGAATTAAGGGCATTTTGTGAGACTTGAATCTGTTGCTCTTCTCCAGGTTGCCTTATTCTGACGGGCAATAGGTAATTTCACAGATCATCAAACCCCGGCAGACACACACACACACACACACACACACACACCCACCCACAGGGTGCTTACACAAATGCACAACGCACAAATACACTCAAGCGCACACACACACTCAGTATACCAACACATCTTATAAGAAAGAGCAACAAACAAGCATTGTGCACACATGCTGCATATATATCTAATTTCAAGATATTCTGTATATTTTTAATGGAGGGCCCCATGCCCATACAATACTTTATTGTTCTTTCAGATACCACGAAATGAAGAGACGATTGTTGACAACCCAAAAACGTATGGCTAGTTATTAGACTGGTTTCAGCACCATGGACAGTTCCTTGCATACTCTCCATAGACACCGTGCAGTGAAGGGATTTTGTCCTTTTCTTAGAACGTACTCTGAAAAAGTTGATTCTCCGGTAGTTCTTGGAAAAAATCGTACGAGTACGTGTCATTAAATTTGATCCATTCCAATGCACTCCACAAACTCTAAACGAAGTGCATTTGTAGGATGTGCGATGCGCTCTGTCACCCAGGGCGCAGAAATCCGGTATATCTACGAGCTCTGCTCCTCCAGCCCTCGCTGCCTTACGCTAAATGCATTGCATGCGGTAGACCCAGACTGTAAACGGACCACTATTTAGCAGTCAACCTCAACGTCAACTTACTCTGTATCTCAGTACATTAAAAAGACACATTTATTGTTGACATTTTCACTTTGGGCTTATTCATTTGGAAGAGATTAGGCTATCTCAAACCACAAGGGTAACTGTAAGTAATTGACTGTATCATCACAGAATCAAGTCAGCTATATGTACGACATTTAGAATTGGAACTGTGTTGCTTTTGTAACCAAATATCGCTGATATTATTTTTTTCGATGATTTCGTTTTTGAAGTTACTCAAAAAAGTATTAAGTTAGATGTCCACGACGCGATCAGCATTAAATAGCGTTTCACACATTAAAATGGGGTTACCCGTCTAAGGGGAATCGGTTTACTTTCCCTGTAATTGCGGACGTGAGCAAACAGTGCAATAACCGCTGTTGAATGTGGACAAGGGATAAGAGGGAGGCAAACATCAGTCCTGAGCACCTTCAGGAGCAGTAAAATGCGGAGATGTGCGGCGGTTCTCCCCATGTGAAAGTCTTCCAGTTATTCATTGACAAATATCGGCTGCTAAGAATAGCCAGTCGCCCCTGTTTAGGGACGCATACCCTTGCGCTCTGCTTTGATTCCACCGAGATGCGCTTCCGCGCTCGCGCGTGCACAGCTGCCTTGCAGCACGCACGCAAGGAAAGACAGTTTGGTGCAAAAAACATTATGTTACACCTGACGATGATATGTCAGTAATCGCCGGACACTTAATGAACCCCACCCCAACTCCTCTCTCGACTCAGTTGCAATCATCTTTATACAGACAGCGTGTTGGAATCATTGCCTTATTTTAAGCACATTTAAAAATATTGTACCATGGAAGGGGAGGGGAAAACATCTGATGACGGTGGTTGGCTATCGGAGGTGACAGAATAGGCTAACTGTAGCAGAGGACGTTGAAACGCTTATGCTCTGGAGTTAGACGGCAGGAGTGGATAAGCGAATCAATGCAAGGCACTTCGTGCGTCATGTGCTGCAAGTGTTGGCCAGAGATTTTGGGGAAGGCGCTCTAGCTGCATTAAATTGATCAGTTGCTCATTATACCTCAACCTGCCAGCTGACCGGACCCTGACGCCCCTGCCCCCCAATTTTGATTCGTAGACAGATCCTCCACGCGAAAGCCCCCATAGCACACCATCCCGCCTCCTCTTCCACATCAGCCACCTCTTTCTTTCCCCTGGGGCGCTGGACAGAGAGTAACGAGACCCAGGGAAAGCGAAGCAACGAAAGGAGAGAGAAGGACTGGACGCAGGTCTTATTTTCCCCCCCTAACAGTCAAGCGGGATGAGTCCTCGAGGCGGAGGAGGATGAGGTGCGCAGGTTCAGCGACTGTCCACAGTTTGGTGGCGGAGAACGCGGGAGACCACCAAAAACAGGAGCTGTCTTCGTTGTCATACTCTGAGGATTGATGATGCTACTTTCCATGTCCGTATGTACCTCCGTTGGATTTTACCTAGCATGGATTGCTTTACCAGCACAGGAGTGCAGATGATGGCTGTGGCGAAAAGGATGCCGTCTGATTTATGAAAAAAAGATAATTACCGGTGCAGTGCATTTACAAACATTTTATGATGATAATTCTTTAGAGAATGAAGATAATTCTTGAGAGAAGGAATAACGACCAGTGTGAACACGTTTTAACAAATGTCACATGAAATTGTCACTCGAGAAGCTCGGTCGTATGAATGTGAGAGGAAAGCTTGCGAAAGGTGGCGGAAGGTAGTATCCACACTGTACCAAACATTGCGGATGATACAAAAATAAATAAATAATAATTCCCCTTCTCCTTTTAATATCAATAACATCAGTTGCTGCAGTCATTACACTTAAATGGAAAGATATGCTAAATCTAACGAACAATATCAATTCAAATTCAGTTATTTTTTTACTCAGCCAGTATGGTAGCACTGCTGTGTTCATAAGAGTAATCATATGAAATGCCAATGAAAGCCTCAGCGATGTATGACCAGGCAAACGCAAAATGAAACATTTAGGACTCTGTGAAGATGGAATCTCTGGAGATCATTAAACCATTCCCGCTAATGCACTAATTCTTAATCGGAATATGTTGTTCTTGATAACTGACTTAAGCACCGAGTGAAGGACAAGCGCTTGGTATTTGGAGGTGGGCAGCAAGAGCATCAGCCATTCAACCGAAACCTCACGTTTTTTTCCTTCCACGCAATTTTTTCACACCTCCACTTACCCATAAATACAATCATCGAGGCTCTTTTAATGGGCTTGTGCTCTCAGACCAACCGTCTCTAATATGACCCCGTGAGAGTACAATACAGTTATGCACGTAGGAAGTCTTAAAGCAGATGGGATGTAATGTGGTGTGGTCGCGTTGAATATTCGCCTTCTTCTCTGCTGCTTCGTAAAGACTGGCCTTTGGTCTCGATAGAATGGCGCGGTTTGAAAACGAGGTACCGTCCAGGTATGGTGGAGGACCCGGCCCAGGGGGCCCCGGTCGCGGCGGCAGTAGACAAGGTGGCCCGCCGGGCCAAAGGGTGTACAAGCAGTCCATGGCCCAGCGAGCCAGAACTATGGCCCTGTACAATCCGATACCGGTTCGACAGAACTGCTTAACTGTCAACCGTTCCCTGTTCATCTTCAGTGAGGACAACTTTGTGAGAAAATACGCCAAAAAGATCACCGAATGGCCATATCCTTTTAAAGTCCTCAACGTTCCAAATCTGTCACCTGGAGTGAAGGTACATTTGGTGTATGCCCAAATACATGCAGCCTAGGTGTCTTCCACTGTAACATAGCAAGCATTAGAGAACAATGATTAGGCTACAGCTGTTCACCATTTTCTTCTCGATTAATTTGATCATGGCAGTCAGTTATTGTGAAGACTAGGATATACATGTATGTTCCCCAGAACAGGTTAAAGCATACAAATCATACTGCAAACATTTTTTTCAGGAGTATTGTTTTTTTACTATTATTAGTATCAGTATTATTCTTATTATCATCTAAGTGACGACATTGCTCTTAAACTGATTCTTATGGGTGCATGTGCATGTGTGACATGAGGGCATGGAGATGATGCTGGGAAGCGGCGTGGCGGCGCTGTACTGGCGATTGCTGATGTCAGCATGTGCCGTTTGGGCTCAGCGTCACACGAAATTCAAAACGAAGTGTGTGTGTGGGGGGGGGGGGGGGGGGGGGCATATACGTGTGGGTTGGGGTTGGGGAGGGGGACACAGGGAACGCAGCCATTTCCCTTTTTCCAAGGGCTTCAGGAGAATAAGGGACAGACTGCGCCTGGTCCCTCCCCTCTCACGTATTCCGCGCTACCGTTTTAAAGGGCACAAGAACCATTTGACATTAGAGAAGGTTATTCTTCTGGTTGTTATGGGAGAACTGTGAGACTATCCTTTAAGCATGTTTTTAGACAGAGTGGCCCTACATGCCAGTGCTCAAGCAACCTGTTTTCTGAGTGTGATGGATAGGGAGGCATGTAATTATGTGGTTGTGTGTCACTGTCATGTGTACAATACTTTCCTCTAGAGAACTTCAGTGAGTAATGGTTTGCACAATGTAGCCTACGAGGAAGTCTATAGGAAGAACTAAAGGGATTGAAGGATTTAGAGGGATTGCCATTATCTGTTTTTGAATGTTTTACATTTTACTGTTACTGGTAGTGTTTACACAGTACCCTAATGCATTCAGCAAAATTCATTCAATAGTCTTTGTCCACTGCCATGACGTTTTAAAGCTGGCAAATCAGCACAGTCTAAGTGATCCTGACCATTTCCATACAGCGTGTGCAGAAGCGCGCTGATGAAAAAGCATTGAAATCAATAGAATCATACATAGAATGGAGATGAGCTTTTCCTGCATTTCCACTCCAGCCTGTATTGGTGTGGGTAGCTGCTGTATGTCTGACCCCTATCTCCCTGTTCACACCACAGACCCACAGAGCAGATGGTTTTTCACTAGTAACACATGCAGTGCTGCCACCACATGCAGGTGCCATATTAAAGCGGTTTAGTCATGAATGCTTGGTAATACGAGCGGCTGGACATTTCTGGAAAATGGTGATTGCCATTTAGTGTTCTGGATTTTATGAAAGATATGTTAAAGGAACCCCAAAAGAGGGTGGGCCCCAAGCCGTGTTGGTGGATTCCTGGTGGAAGTCTGGTTTTGCTATATGCTAAATATCGAGGCTTTCCTTATCTTATGTCCACATGGCCTTGGAGTCTCTTCCTGGGGCTGCTGCTGTTGTGTTTTACTGTACCTGGGATAGAAGCTTAGGCTTCCGCTTGCATAGACTTCCAACTCGCATTTCATTCATTGGTTGACTACTGTTTGGCCATGTCACATTAGTTTCACATGTAATCTGATTCTTACCATTCAGCTCGAAGAAAGGGGAATTCTTTCCTTCTTTCGCTCTGCCTATTGTCATAAGTCGGCTGCTGCTTTCCCCCATCACATCACATGTCAATCTTATGCTCACAGAAATGCACAACCAAAGCACCCTGCTGTCTTCTACTGCCCCCCGGGGTATTTCATGTGGCACCAGAATGGTCAAAACAGACTGACTAAAAGAGTCTCTAACAGTCATAGTGTTCAGAGTGGATGTTTGCTTTGTAGATGTTTGGTCGTAGATGCAAGCCAAGACACTGTCTTAAAGGGAGCCTGACCCTGGTTGTCATCCCTTTAAGATGCCCTTTCAGTGGACCAGTCTGCAAGTGATTCCCATATGAGGGACTCAGTTTTTACCTATTCAGTATTTCCAGTTAAGGTGATTTACCCTGTGCAGACTGTTCAAGGTATCAGATATAAGACTATTGATTAGATCTTTTTTGGACCTGAAAAATTGCCCTGTTGTTTTTACAAGGCATACGCAAATTGTCTTTTTTTTTTTTTTAAAGTGCCTCACAACAGATACACTGTTCTTAATGTACCTTCCACTTAAAGAGATTAGTGGTTTTGGACAGGCAGTTGGAGACAAACATCTAAAACCATGTCAATGTCTCGGATTGTCCAGAGACCAGTGTCTATGTCAATAACATTTACTTAATACAGCAGCCATCTGAAAGAGACACATGCTGAGGCATCCTATCTAAGAATTTAATAAAGTGAGTGAACATTTGTAACGATTTCCTAAAGCAAATATGTCCATCATCATATATATATGAAGAGCATTTCTATAGTAATGCAGATGAATATCTGTGGGAAATGGAGCTCTGAACAGCTTCAAGTATCCTCGCTTCCTCTTTCCCTGAGTATTGAACGCACCAATCATCAGGACAGTGATCCTGCCTCTCTTCACTGCAGCATGCAGACCCTCTCTCTACTGTAAATGGAATGTAACCCTATACATATGCTTGCTAAGAATAGCTCCATTGACCACCTTATGAAATCTTATAGCAGTGTGTATGTGTGTGCATGCATGAGGTTGCCACGCATGCATATGTGTGTGTGTGTGTGTATGTGTGTGTGTGTGTGTATGTGTGTGTGTGTGTGTGAGAGAGCGGAAGGGGAGGGGGTGGTTTGGCACACACATGTGTTTGTGTTTGAGTGTTTTTGTGTGCCACTGTTGTGTGCGCCTCTAAGTGTACTCCACATCCTTAATGAAATGGCTGCGGTCTGCTGAGCATTCTGTAGGAGGCCACAGTGGCATGATGCATTTTAGTATGCTCTTTTTATGTGACCACACTACACAACTGGCATATGATGTTTCACAACAAAGACACTCAAACCTGCGAGTATACAGTACTTACATGGAGCAAAGTGAGTGGAGTCGGCAGGCCATTTGTGAAACTGGGATAATGGCACGCTAAGAAACTCAGGTACTTGTGTGGACAGAGAGGTCTTTAACTGATGCTATGGGCTTTTCAAATAGGACCATTGTGTAATGGTTACTCTAGTTCCAAATAGAGGCAGAAAAAGCTGAAGAGTGAGAGGAGAGGAGGGGAAGCAGGAGGCTCAGCCACAGTTCCAACACCAGAGGGAGACAAAAGGGAACGGAGGAAGAGTGATTATAGTCATGAGTACTTGGTGTTTGTGTGTGTGTGTGAGTGTGTGTGTGTGTGTGTGTGTGTGTGTGTGTGTTTGTGTCCTACGTAGAGACGGTTATCTATATTCAATCTGTAGAATCTAAATAATTTAGTTTCTTTTCTGTCTTTTTTCGCCTCACAAGACAGCAACTGTCTGTGAATACCTCAAGTGGCCTTTATGCGTCCGACTTCATTTCTTCAGAGTATCATGCGGAACATTAATTATTACATGACACTATACCAGCCACTGATTCTCACAGTTGCACTGTTAGGATCTGTAATCTATGTTTGCAAATGTCTTTCAATACTGTTTACACCATATGCCGTCATATAGTTATCAGTGGAGGGTGTGTGTGTGAACATGTGTCTGTATGTGTAGTGTGTGTGTGTGTGTGTGTGTGTGTGTGTGTGTGTGTGTGTGTCTGTGCATATGAGAACATGTGTTCCAGGTGACTGTGCCATTTTCTGTGACTGTTACATCTGCAACTAGCAGACTTTCAGAGTCAGAGAGTTGCGTCTCCCCCCTTTCGCCCTCACGACTCACAGTCAGCCAAAAGACCCCCCATCCCCACCCCCATTCCAGTCACGTCTCTCACTCAGGCTCTCTCTCTCTCTCTCTCTCCCATATTCTTTCCTTCCATCCTGCCCGGCTATAAATAGCAAGGAGCTGCCTGAAAGAGCACTTTTCAATGGCACCCTCCTCCCTGTCATGTCCTGCTCACCTCACCGCCACCATCACAAACAGGCTTCCTGTGCAATGGAGTCTTGTCTGTTTATGCAATGAAGTCTTGTCTGTCTGACTTGTGCCTGTGCCCTGAGTTTTGTCAGGATCAGTAGATATGCATCAGGAGAGAGGAAAAGAAAGAGAGAGAGAGAGAGAGATCTATATGGGAGGATAGTAGAGAGCTAATTGTGGTTGTGGACTAAGGAAACTAGGGATGGGCTACTGAGGGGGGCTGTGTGTGTGTAACTGTGCTTTTTGAATATTTCCACACAGCATCACTTTTGTCAGTGTAATAGAATAAATAGAGTTATAATAGAAATGCAATATAGAGCTAAGACGATAGTCCAGAAAAGGAACAGGAGAGAGAAAAGGTCCCACAGCATATTTCTCCCATTATGTACTGCAGCAGCAGACACAACAGCATTATAGAGACAGATGGAGAGAAGGAGAAGGAAAGAGAGAGGAGAGAGAAATAGAGAGAGGGAGAGAGGCACTGGCAGGCAGTGTATAAATGATTTAAGATGGAGAATGGCGAGACTAGGCGCTGAACGTAAGATGCCACTGCAGGCACACGGTGCTAAGCAACAACAGCCCTCTAGGCTCCACGTACAGCACAAAATGGTGACGTTTCCATGGTAACCATGGTAACTCTGATGTCGCTCCCAAAGTCTTTTCCTCCTGCTTCGAAAGTGTTTTACAGTTAAGTAGTTAATGGCAATGCAGTGAATGAAATATAGGTATATGACATAGGTATGGACTGTATATCTTTCAATCTTTTAGGGATGTGCCCTAATCCAAATACGTGAGTTTCGGAAAGAGCAAATAATGCGATGGAAACTGATATTTATTCTACCAGAAGTTGCTTGTTATTATTCAGGGAATAAAAACATCAACTCTATGGTTGACATGTCTGTGCGTCAGCCATAACGTTTCTTTAAATTGATTCGTATCATTGTGGATCCCCACAAGATAAAAATGCCCATTCTGTGTGTAACATAGGGCTCTGGTTTCATTTTTGCCTCCACGGAGCCCACGCACAGCAGGCAGAAGGCTGAGAGCTGACTGTTCCCGGCAATAACTCAGGGAAACTCTCGCATCTAGGAGGAGGAGGCGTCATGAATGGGAGCCAGCGAGATAAAGTCCTGTGGCAGGTGGATTACCTTCAATTCATTTCCTGTATTTAACAAAAATTCAAAACACAGTAAAAATATTAAAATAAATAAATAAATACAAATGTTAAGAATCGCCCATCTCAGTCAATTTTCATCCGTTTAAGATGAAAAGCCGTAGGCTATGTATCAGCTATGGGTTTCACGGAATTTTGACGTCCACTAACACCCTACCAAATATATCATGGTTATTTAAACAGACAACAACAAGTGATTTGTGAAGCTAGGAATGGGCCCTACATCTGTGCAGTACTTATCGTTTCCCAAGCTGCACTAACGTAAATAAACATCTTCGGAATTTAGGATTAATCATTTCAACTGAAGGATATTTTCAAGATATCTTTACTGTAAATAGTTTATATTTCCAATGCAAAACTAATATATGTATATTAAATGTTTTCAATGTCTGATAGTTCAATAACCTCCAGGTAAAGGGTCCTGCTTTCAATGCGACTTCCAGTATAAACCATACCCACTTCAGGTCTTCTACCCCAATACAGATACAGAGACAGATAATTTGGTTGAACAGATACAGATACAGATAATGATATCTTTGTGCACCTCTTTATGTACCTGCTTCACTTAAAAGCACTTATTTAGTTTGGTCTGTTTTTGTGTGGATAAAAAAGTTTGTTTCAATCTTATCTATCTATCTATCTATCTATCTATCTATCTATCTATCTATCTATCTATCTATCTATCTATCTATCTATCTATCTATCTATCTATCTATCTATCTAATCTATCTATCTATCATGCCTTTCATGTTTGTAACCATGTGTGTGTGTTTTGCAGTGTGTATTGGGTCCTTGCATGCATTTTAGGATTTCCTTCCTTTCCAGGTGCATGTGTATGCACAGTATCTGACTGTATGTGTGTGTGTATGTGTGTGTTTGTGTGTTTGTTGTTTATGTGTTTTCACCTCCACCTTTATTGGCTAGTTTTCAAAATCTATCACATACATTCACCATTTAGCCTAGCAATGTTTCTGTGTTTTGCATTCTTGCTGTTAGTGAATAATTAATTTTTCCAGTGTCAGGGTTCTCTCTGTGTGTGTGTGTGTGTGTGTGTGTGTGTGTGTGTGTGTGTGGGTTGGAAAAGGGAAAGACAAAGACAGAGAGAGATAGATACACAGAGAGAGACTGGGAGAGAGAGAGACAGAGAGAGAGAGAGAGAGAGAGTGTGTGGTGGGGTATGGTAACGTGGGAGTGGTGCTATTTTTGGGTAATGGGTGCGGAGAGCGGCTGCGATGGATTGATTTTTCATGCTCGTGTTCCTGGCGGCACGTGCTGCCTCCTGACACTGCCGCTGCTGTCGGCACCGCCGCAAGTAACTGGAGATACTCCTCAGCAAAGGCTACGCTGGCCCGCTTACCTGCTGCCGTCACACCGCCTCACGCGTAAAATACACACATGCGTGTGCCCTAACACACCCCTCCGTCAGCCTCAATCCTACTGTGCCCCGCTGCTTTATGAGGGGCCGCAAGGGCTTGGCAGAAAAAGCAGGCCAGCACGGGCTAACGTGGGCTATCATGGGCTAAAACAGACTCCGGGGTACAAACTGAGGTGAGAGGCTGGTGGCAGAGGGCAAGCGCACAGATCAGAGAGGGTCAGAGAGGACCGGAGGCAACCCTGTGTGTCAATGCTGAGCCACGAGGAGCCAGACAAGCGTGCTCAGTCACCGCGGTGGAGAAGGGATCAGAGGGAGAGTGAGAGAGAGAGAGGTGGAGAGAGAGAGAGAGATTTGGGGGGAGGTGAAATCAGGGAAGCTACTGTAAGGCTTCGGGCTCCTCTTGCTTATCTAGAGCATTGCTCTCCAAATGGGGGAGGGAAGATGTGCGGGGTCACTTGGGGTAACTGGGCAGATCAAATCTATCTCTCACGCCCACATGCACAGACACACAGACACACAGACACACACACACACACACACACACAAACACACGCACACAAAAGCACACACACACAGAGACAACCACTTATATGTGAGCCAGTCATTTTACCTGATATACAATACAAGTGTACATCCCTGTGTCGGGATCAACACAACACAGGCACATGCAGTATAATGTTTGGAGGGGTGTGAACAGTGCTAAGTTCCTCAAATTTCATCGAGCATATCACAGGTAGTCATCCGGAATTTCAAAAGAATAGAAAACCTTACTGTGCATGCAGTCTGATTAAGGTCATAGATGACTCAAGTTGAGGGAGAAGCTAGTAAGTGACTATACATATTACCCATACATTACCTATAGGTTAAAAGGCTGACTATACCTATTACCATTACGCTATACATAGATATTTTATAAAAATGAACTGATGACCTTGACATTTCCATTACCCTAGCCTACCAAAGCCTGTATAGGAAAACTAGTATGAAAATATTAAGACAGGCACATTTTTTTTACTTTGCTTTTTACTTTTGAAACCTTCCTTAAGTCTCTTGCCCTTGCGTTGTTAGAGAGAGGAGAACTGGAAGAGTGAAGAAATGTTCAGATGAATAGCAGTAAAAGTAGATGTCGTGTGTAGGACTGCAGAATGTGGAAGGGGAAGGAAAAAAAAAAAGAACCACTCAGCCTTGTTTCTCGTTCATTAATAATTTACACTGGGTCCTCGGGCATCTGCGAGATAGTATTAAAAAAGCAAACAGAGCGAGAAAAATCAATACATATTTACATTCCTGTGACTGGGCCAGTCGGGTCACGCAGCCCGGCACGTCGCTCCGCCGTCTGCCGCCGCTAATTAAAGTGGGTGTGATTCAGTGCGGCCCTCTGACTCAGCAAGCAGGCAGACCAAATGCTGCCACCCTACAGTAAATGATTCACTGGCTCATCTACAGAGACATCTACAGAGGCCCGTGAGCGACTCACCGACCGAGCGAGCGAAAGAGAGCGAGCGAACGAACAGATGAATGAATGAACAAACAAATTAACAAAACAAAGGCAGAGTCAGGTTACTGGAAGCAGTTTTGAGATGATGGGCAAGTCTGAGACTTTAATGGCCTGAAGAGTTGCATGAATGGCAGTGATTTGTGATGCATGTGAATGCGTCACTGCAGTGGGTAAGGGCCGGAGTGTGTGTCTGCCGCTGTGTGGTGATGCAGACTCACCTGACTCACCTGCATGGGGCGTCAGTTTGGTGTGTGTGTTTTTTTTTATTTGGGTGTGTGTGTGTGCGCATTTGTGTACTTGTATCTTTGTGTATGTATGCGGACAAATTTGAGTGTGTGTGTGTGTGTGTGGTTGCTTTTGTTCTAGTGTCTGGTGCTGTCTAAGAAACAATAGAAGTGTGCGCATTTATTTGTGTTGCGTTTCACCCTTATAATGAGATGTTCTGAACACTTGAAGGACACACTGAGGGGTTGGCTTGACTGCCTCATATTACTGTTAGCAATGGCACAAATAGAAACCTTGACTCACCGGCCTAAACACCTGTCCAATGTTCAGAGTTACATTCACCTACACTCTCACATGCTGTAGGTCATACTGTAGGTCAAGTGCATGCTTACATTTATCGGAGTACTGGTTTACTAAATAAGTATACTCGTTTGTCTGTTTGTTTGATTGTTTGTTTGTTTGTGTGCAAGTGTGTGTGTTTGTGTTTGTGTGTGTGTATCGGGGGGCGGGGTTGAGTCCCATTCCTAGTCTTATTAGTGCACCTTCTTGAGAGCATCACACACCTTATTTTCTGGTTCAGTTGCCTCCTTCTGACTGCTTCTCTGCTCAATTTGTCCTCCTCTCTCCCCTCCACTTGTGTCCCAGTTGGCCTCAGGACACATTTATGAGCTGCGCCATGGTCACTGAGCTCCTTCACAGCATCCACTGACCGAGGATATCCATTCTCTCATTCACCTCCAGCGCATGCACCAAGAGTTTTTTCGATTATGCCTGTCCAAAAATGATTCTTTCATTATGACCCTCAAAATATTTCCATGGATCTTTCCATGGGAAGGCCAAGAATGGGAACCAGTCTCTCCCATATCTGCTGTTGTAGTTATGTAAATATGCAGGCAGCAATCGTTGATTTGGTTTCTTGAGTCTTAGCACCGGTGATGATGTGGATGGCAGCACCTGTGCTGTGCTCTGTGCTGGGCTCTGAGTGATGCCTACGAGTGTCTTAATGTCGTACACTCTCTCCTGTATTGTAACATCTTCTTCTCTTTTCTGTGAACTTGACAAGCTGCACTCTTTTTTCTGCTTAGCACCTGTTTCGTTGCCCACTCTGAAAGCTCTGTGTCACGCAGAAAAAAAGCCACACTTTCTGCTTAATATTCCTGGCAATCTGCCGTCTCCCCCTCCCTCCCTCCCTCCCTCTCTCTGTCTGCAATCTCTTTTTTGGTAGTTGTCTCTGTCTTTTCTCTCTGGTCACCCACCCCGCCCAACTCTTTTTGCTGTCTTGCTGTCTCTACATCTTACCCCCCTCCCTCCCTCCTCCTCCTCCTCCTCCTCCTCCTCCTCCACTCCACCCCTCTCTCCTTCTCCGTCACAGCAGGCCTGCTGACGCTGCAGTGCGTGCAAAGCTGAATGGAGGCTCTATGATGAGGAGTGATGATTGATGCATAGGTTCCGGAGAAGAGGTGGAGTGAGGAAGACATGAGAGATAGAGACTGACACGGAGGGAGGAAAAAGAGGTAGAGTAAGTGAAAAGAGTGAGAGATGAGACGGTGATTTGACAAGAAAGCCAGAGAGTGGAGGCGCTGCGGCAGGAAACAATAAGCCGGTTCAAGTGTTATCGCTGAAACATAACAGTTGTTGAGTTCGCAAACATTAATCTCAAATTTGTCAAACTCTGCACATCCTTTTTTTTTAAACTCTTATCTACTCAGAGGTAAAGTAAAATAACTAATGTATTGGCACAATTGATGGTTTCAACTTGCAAGATGCTGTCACTTTTTCAAGTGAAGAATCGTATGGAGCTTGTTTACCTTTCAAAATGTGTACTGAAAATATATGTAATTGTATCCATTGGATCCGTTCTGTACAGTAACCAAAGCCAAAGATCTATTTGGAACCTTTTGGAATTATTTTTTGTTCTTTGCAGTTGTGGTATGAACATATCCGATGCATCAGAACTTTTTAGTGACTCTTCTGAGAGAGAGAGAGAGAGAGAGAGAGAGAGAGAGAGAGAGAGATTAAGTTGGATACTCTCCCTCTCTCTATCATGATGCACATAGCAAAATGATTTGCAGGGGCTGATTTAGATAACTATATTGTCAGTGTTCAGCTTGACATTTGCTTCATTGCCAGGACAGAGGTATTTGAGTATTGATATATCTGCGCGCACATTCGACTCTAGATGGGTTGAATGTATTGGATGGATGGATGTCTTTGAATGTCCTTGGCCAAGCTGTTACACCAGGTAAAAAGATAGAATTACCCCTTGGTGGCAATAATTGGTAAATAATACAACACAGTGAAGTCAAGCTCATGGTTTTCCAGTCAAACTAGTGTGATTGTAATCCATCCTTTTCAGAATGGTGAGTTACTGTAGCTTGACCAGTTCAGCTGTTCTTTCCAGGCTTACTTCCCTTTGAACTTAGGGTTTGGGCTAAGACCCCTAGATGGACTAAATTGATCTTGATGATAATAAATGTGTGGTTCCAAGAGGAAGTAGCACTGATAAAATGTATGCTTTTGTCATGTTTTGAAGTGATGCTAAATGACTCCATAGCACTTTATTGACAACAGTTAGTAGTATAGTAGTATTATAGTATATCAAGTAGTATTTCGATAGATTAACTAAGTAAAGCCTAATCAGGATTAAAGCCTTTTAAACCTCTAAGCAATTATGTTAGTTGCTATCTAACATTTGTATCATTAAGTAATAGTTCTTGCCCTGTTAGATTTCACTTGTAAATTGATCTTGGCAGACAAAATATAGCTGGAGAAGAGTCAAAGGCCAGAGTCGAGCAGACAAGTGCTCTCCCCCCCCCCTCCCACCCCCCCTCGCCCAACACACTGCTCCTTTGGCATGAGAAAATGCTTGAGTCAGGATCTCCCCCTCCCTGGGCTCCCTCCGTCTCCTCTTTCTTTCCAACTCTTTTCAGATCTGCCCATCCTGCTGACTGAGGTACCTCTTGCACTGTGCGTCTCTGTCTGTCACTGTATCTGTTTTTAGCTGATAATGGCCTTTAAGCATCAGTGCCACTTCAGCACAGGATAGGCTTCCCACATCCAGTTCAGGGAATGACAGCTTAGGCAGAGCAGATTGTCAATGTACCTGTATAAAGCTGCCCCCCCCTCCCTCCCCCCCACACACACACAGTGGAATTATGCCTAAAGCACTGCAGTACTTTATGGATATTCTGCACTGTGGTTATAAGTGTACATGTGTGTTCCAAACAAATGTGTTCAAATATATGTGTATGCATTTGTTTGAATAATGTGTGTGTGTCTGTGTGCGTGTGTGTCTAAATGAGGGAGCACTGAAATCAATCACTTAGTGATCATCAGAGAGAAAGGGGCAGGGGACCAAAGAAAGTGGAGGAGAGGAGAGGAGAGGAGAGGAGAGGAGAGGAGAGGAGAGGAGAGGAGAGCCGGAAACGCAGAGGAGAACAGAGCTGCTGAATGAGTCACAGAGGACAAGGAAGGAGAGGAGGAACCAGGAACATGCTCTCCCTCTCTCCTCCTCTCCCTCTCTCCTCCTCTCTTTCTGTCTCTCTCTTTCTCTCTCTATATATCTCTCCTTCGTTCCCTATGTCGTTCCCTCTCTCGTTGCTTTTAACTCTGTCAAGCGGCTATTTATAGCACAGCACGGAGGGAGGGAGGAGAGATTCATAATTGAAGGTTTTTGGCAGAGATGATCTCAGCACTGGCCTCATATTCATGAGGGGCTTTATGCACATGCCTGTCCACAATGGCACAGGAAGAGAGGGGGGACTTTCAAAGTGCACTTCACACATGCACACACACACTGACACAAACACACACACATACGTACACTGCGGCCATACACAGGAGACACACATGACCCCGTCCTCACATTGTCCGTTAGCATGAACCGGATAGAGCATTCTCCCTGCCTACTCTTTCATCTCTCTGTTTGCCTGAGATGGACTGAAAGAAAAAAAAGACCATCTCAATATATGTGCAGGGACACACTCAAACTCTCACACACACATACACTTATGTGTGCACATACCCACACGAACATGCACAAACACACCCACACATATGCACACACATACAGTACATGCACACACACACACACACCGAACACACACACACACACACACACACACACACACACACACATACACACAAACAGGGCTAGGGGCAGGCGAAGCTAATTGAGTGGAGCCGGGGGTGCTAATGTGTGCTAAAGCTGGAACGTGTGCGGGCCGTGCCATGCGCAGTGCTGGGAGGCCTGGCAGCACTGAGCCCCAGAGAGCCTGTTAGCCTGTTAGCCTGCACATCACCCCCGGCCATGATTACAGCATACAGCATCCTCCTTCTCTCCCCCTCTCATCTTTTCTCCTTCTTTAAGGCTCTCGTTCTCTTTCTTTCTCTGTTGCTTTCCACTTCCCATTGCTTCTCCTTTTCCTCCCTTTTCAATTTCTCTCCCTGTTCCTCTCTATCCCTCTCTCTTTCTTTCTCTCTCTCTCTCTTTCTCTCTTTTCTAAAGCCCTTTGATCTTATTTGAAGCAGAAATCAGGCTGTGTGAAAAGATTACGTACAGGGAGCTTCATGGAATGGATCCATATGCCTTTAGTATGTTCCATCTTTCTTCCTCCATTCCCCCTCCCCTCTCTCTGCCTTCCTCCCTCCCTCACTCCAGCTTTCTCTGTTCCTGCCTTCCTCGCTCTCATTCTCTCCCATAACTCTCTTTCGCATTCTCTCTCTCCCTCTCTTTCACTCTCTCTCTCTCTCTCTCTGCTTCTCTAATTTATTCATTCGACATATTTTTTGGCCATGGCTAGTGTGCGCTGGTTTATGTTGTAGTTTCTCTGTCACGGTACTCTTCCACCCCTTCTCATTCTCTCTCTCTCTCTATCTCACACACACACATCATTGCTTACAGTGGCCATCAGTATTGTCCTCTCTCTCTCTGTTATCTGGTGACTGTAGAGGCACTGTGTATGTGTATGGTTGTGTGTGTGTGTGTGTGTGTGTGTGTGTGTGTGTGTGTGTGTGTGTGTGTGTGTGTGTGTGTGTGTGTGTGTGTGTGTGTGTGTGTGTGTGTGTGTGTGTGTGTGTGTGTGTGTGCGTGTGTAGCGGTTGGTGTATAGGCCGTTAAGGCACTGATCTATTTGCGCCAGGTCATTTGAACTCCAAACAAAGGACCTTTCTCAGGCAGCTCATGCCCAGTGTCATGCATGTGCATCACAGTGAGTCAGACTAAGTCAGTCATGAGTAAAACAGCACGGAGATATCACCACTCCATCAGAGCGCGGGGCGCAGGCCAGGGTAGCGGGAGAGGATGCGTCACCAGCGTGGAGGGGAAAATGAGAGGAAGAGAGAAAGAGAGTGAGAGATCAAACTCACCCTTAAGTCCTTGTGGATAGTGAGCCAAAGAGCTGCGTCACTTTGAATCATACGCTGTGGCTGCTGGGTGCTTGCCTAGTCCATGCGCGCGCACACACACAAACACATCACACACATACACATACACACACAGACACATACACACACAGAAACACGCAGACACACGCGAGTGTCGGGGCCAGTTACACAATGGGTAAACAGGCAGGGAGTAACCCGCTAATGATTGCCCGATTAGAGCCATGCTAGATGTGTCTGACTCATTCACTCACAAGACAGCCTACAGCGCATATTATTTCACCATGGATGCGTGCCTATGCAGCCACGGGCACGGCCGGGCTTTAGGACGCATCTGTTTCTCATGTGTCTCCGTGTATTTCTCTCTCCGTGTGTTTGTGTGTGTGTGTGTGTGTGTGTGTGTGTGTGTGTGCATACTTTAACCACAAGGAGGTGGTTATTCGTCTATGGCACACTGTAAAAAAGCCTAATGGTATTTTACCTTACATAGCATTGCTTACCATGTGTCAACATCATGCATGATTTGCCTTGCGATGCTTTACCATCTGAAACCTGAAATGAAACATAAACAGATCATGCATTTAATTAGCCGCAGAGATCCAAACTGGCTTCTGTTCATGCATCCATTGTAATCTTCGTAATTGTTAAATATGAACACACTTACTGCTGTAGATGTAACCGTCCTGTCCATGTCTGTACGTGACCCTCAGATACACAAAGCTTGAGGAGTTAGCGTGAAATTGTTCAGTTTTGTAAATTGTTTTGCAGTTGTTTAGGTTATGTATGGAACACTGATGTTATTTGAAGGCACGGAGGGCTGAATATTGTGAATTATGTTACTCTGGTACTGTACGCTCAATATAAACCTCTCATGGAAAGTCATTTTTTATTAAATGGGTAAGAGAACTATTTAATGTCCTGCCTACGCTTAACTGCTAAATTGATTTGCAGTTGTAGTGGGTAACCCCAGTATGCAATACATGCAGTAGAGGGCAAACAGAGACCCATCAGGATTTTACCACCACATGTGGCAGGTGTTCAAGAACAGGAACACAAGTTATGTGTACATGATGAAGCTTAGTTCCATGGATGAGCAATGCGGCTGGCAACACTCAAAGTCCTCCGCTCATGGAATAAAGCTAGTTAAATAACTTGGCGAAATCATTTGGCCAATTTCATTACATTAGCAAATTCTTCTCTGGTGGAAACCGCTCAGTTCACAACCGGAAATGTGTTGTTTGCTCCATTGTACAACAATTACTGGGCTCCGAGTGAACTTTAATAAGGTATGGTCGAATCATTGTGATTGGCTGATAAATAATGACTTCATTGCCACATCTACTAATTACTCAGCCCAGTTATGATTGATTGCGCCCTGCTTTGTCGATGACATTAGAAAATATAGGTAACCCCGCCTATTCTCACTGTGTGGTTGCTGATGCGCGAAGCCCGTTCGCGGTGCTCAGTGCTCTATGAAATTAGCGCTTATAATATATCAAAAGAACACAGGAACAGCAAAAGCCATGGTGAATGCATCTGTACATTGTGTTTTCGTTAGCTGCCAGGAAGTGTTTTCTCTCCATTTGCTCTCTCTCTCTCTCTCTTTTTTCCTCTTTCTCGCTCTCTGTGTCTCTCTTCCACTATTTTTCCTTGACCTGAGACCCTCACTCCTTTCGAGTACTTGATCCTGGCCACCATCTGCGCCAACTGCGTGGTCCTCGCCCTGGAACAGCACTTGCCTGACGGGGATAAGACACCATTGTCTGAGCGCCTGGTGAGTCTGGTTCAGATATTGGTGCATCCCACACCCCACACCCCACATACATGCATTACATCCAACACATCCATACATGCAACAGCACACAGTCCTCCTGGTTTGGATAGTCAGTTCTAGCAGATATGGCGTATCACAGTGTATTTCTGAGCAGTCAGTGAAATTGGAGTATAGTTGAAGTACAGGCCTGTGCTTGCATTCCGGTATTGTCATCATAAACCAGAACTGGCACATTCAGTTGGTACATAAGAGGATTTAAAAAAAAAAAAAAGATAATAAGGAAACATACAGTACATGAGACCAAATCAACTAGTTCATTATTACGTCCTCCCAGAGGAAACTGCGAGGCATGTTTTTAAGACTTTCTCTATTGTCTTTGTTGGACAGGATGACACAGAACCCTACTTCATCGGCATCTTCTGCTTCGAGTCAGGCATCAAGATCCTGGCTCTGGGCTTTGCCTTCCACAAGAACTCCTACATGCGCAATGGCTGGAATGCCATGGATTTTGTAGTGGTGCTCACTGGGTAAGTCTAATGCTGACTTAGTGTGTGTGTGTGTGTGTTTCTGTGTTTCTGGGTGTGAGAGGGAGAAAGAGATAGAGAGTGTGTGTGAGAGAGGGACTTAGCATTAGTATTTCTCCCTTGTTCTCCCTCCTTCTCTCTTTATCTCTCCTTCTCACGTCCTCTTTCTCTCTCTGCCCCTCCCTCCATCTCTCTTCTCTTCTTCTTCTCCCCCCTGTACTCGCTCTATCTCTTTTGTGCATGAATGTGAGGGGGGGCATGGCTGACTGTACTACAGAACTGGCACCGTGGCTGAGTGCGGTGTGTGTGAGATTTCCGCTCCCCCCCCAACTCTCTCTCAATCCCTTTCTTCATATCTCACGTTACCAAACACATTTGCCATTCGGTATTAAATACATAGATTGTACACACAACCATGCCCAAT
>NC_137925.1:11281076-11311076 GCF_963457725.1 Sprattus sprattus
GGGTTAGGGTTAGGATAAGCAGTTTAACCTTAAAATAGCAGCTTAAAAAAATTGGGCCACTACAATGACTTTTAATATGAAGAATCGTCTCCGTGCCATTGTCATACCAGGGTCCGTAGGCTTATAACTTTGTTCTGTAGTTTTGCCTGAAGCCGCCCGATTTCTACTGTCTGCCTAACTAGTAAGTAGCTTATTTGCCTTCTTGCTTTGTCTTGTGTTGCACTTGCTTGATGTTTGACTGTGTTAGGACAGTTGTTGACTAACTAGTTTGTTATAGTGTCACAGTAAGCAGTTTTCAAGAGGTGCCGCTAGTTTTGGCCGCTAGCATCTCTTTAGCGATTAGCAATTCGAAAGTTGTTGAAACTCTAAAAGAAAGCGTGCAAAAAGAAAGAGGAAAGGGGATTAGATAACATGTGGACAGGTTTGATTCATGACATACAGAGCTGGTGTTTTGTGTGTGTCAGAGAGAGAGGGGCGGGGGCATGGTGTGTCGGTGTGTCTGTGTGTGTGTTCATGTAGTAGGGCTGTGGGGACAAGAAAATAACGGGCCCTGTGTTCAACTGTGCGGAGTTGCAATGCTGAGTTCAGCAGTAAGATAACCAGCCTGAAAGAAAGACAGACTGAGAGGAAAGGAGAAGGAGAGAGACCCAAGAGAGCGAACAAGAAGAGACACACACACACACATACACACACACACACACACACACAAACACACACACACACACACACACACACACACACACACACACACACACATAGATGAAAGCTCCTGTGCACAGACAAACAGATATAACATGTATCATCTTTCATTGAGACTTTGAGGCTATATTACAGTGTGTGCGCACATTGTGCATATATAACGTATATTTAAAATGGGCAACGAAATCATTGCTGGTTATGGGTAAGGCTGGTTATGCTTGTACGTGTGAACTGATTTTGGCTGTGCCTCAGCAATCACATGACCTAGATTCCAGCCTGTATGCATCAGTATCAGTGTGCCTAATCTCTTTTGTTTGATCCAGGAATGTACAAGTAGTCTGTGTGTGTGTGTGTGTGTCTATGTGTCTATGTTGTAACACTTATTCCATTTATAGTTCAGCCCAAACTGTATAATTTTTAAGGAAAATCAATCTAGCCCCACCTCTCCACGTTATGGTGGTGATGCTGAGATTCTATCAATGAGCAAAAACGGGGCCCTGTTGCCATGGAAACAGTTATGAATGAGAAAGAGGGCTGGGAACCGTAAGAAAACCGTGCGCGGAACGGCCCGTTGCCGTGGCGACAGGATGAATGGTAAAAAAAAGGAGGCCCACTTTTTTTTTCTAATCCTGGCACCGCAATCGGAGCGTGGTGCAAAATGTAAATATTGCAGCAGAGCTAAAAACAAAAGCGATAAATAAATAGGACGGCTGAATACGGAAATAGGGGCGAAAGTGGCGTCGTGCCATGGCATACTGCGCCGTGGCACACTGCGCCGTGTAAGGTGGAGGAGAGGATCAGTACTGTCCCTGCTAGGGGCAGCAGCGGGCAGCCCAAGCAGAGTGGCATTAGAGAGGAAGGGGGCTTGTCATAGTATCTGGCCAGAGCAGCATTAGAGAGGGAAGGGGCTTGTCATAGTATCTGGCCAGAGCGGCATTAGAGAGGGAAGGGGCTTGTCATAGTATCTGGCCAGAGCGGCATTAGAGAGGGAAGGGGCTTGTCATAGTATCTGGCCAGAGCGGCATTAGAGAGGGAAGGGGCTTGTCATAGTATCTGGCCAGAGCGGCATTAGAGAGGGAAGGGGCTTGTCATAGTATCTGGCAGGAGCCACATAAGAGAGGGAAGGGGCTTCCATTAAGGATCTTCTGTTTGGTAAACAGCAGTTGTAAGTATATGAACATGTGGAGTTTTTGCCCTTTATCAGTACAGTACAGTGTGCAGTGTGTAGTGTGTAGTGTGCAGTGTGCAGTGTGCAGTGTGCAGTGTGTAGTACAGGTAATTTGGTCAGTATGGACAGATTTAAACCGTCACCATTAACTGACTAAGTCAGTCTTATTAATCATTTGGGCATTGGAGCAAGGTGTGCTTATGAGTGTGTTATAATGTGCACATGTACATACAATATGCACCAGTGGCACTGGCACTGGCATTTCATGCATATGCCAACTCATGCATACAACATGAACACCTCTCACACACACACACACACCAGTAAACTCAACAACGATAACAGTCTGCTCCAGCTGCCCTCCCTCCTGGAGGTGATTGACAGGTGTTTGTCCCACTGAGCTCTCCTTGTAAGCGCTGAGCAGACACCTCACAATTCCCCCCCCCTGTTTGAGTTCTCACTCTCCCTCCCGAAAACATCCCTTCACACACTTTTACACACCTGCTACAGGCCCCAGGCCCCACCGGCACCACACCTGCACATCAAGGTCCCCCCCCTAGAGGCCTGTGGAAGCCCAGTCGACACATCCTCACAGGGGCTCCAGAGACCTCCACACACTGCCTCAATGACTTCATTTTTGGAAATGTCTTATCTGGCATTGCGTGTTGAGTGTTAATTGTTATGCTTTGTGGTGATCAGTGGTGTGTCTTAATTGATATTGGGTGTGTGCAGTGGTGTGTGTTGAGCTGTAATCGGTGTGTAGTCAGTGGTTTTCGATGTGTGGTGTGCTTTGTAATAATCAGTGTGTGGTCTTGCGGTGAGCAGTATAGGATGGGTTGTAGGTTGGTTGTGCACGCATACTGCGTGGTATAGTGTGTGTAGGGTACTATAGGGTTGGTGGTATAGTGTGTGCAGGGTACTATAGGGTTGGTGGTATAGTGTGTGCAGGGTACTATAGGGTTGGTGGTATATTGTGTGTAGGGTACTGAAGGGTTGGTGGTATAGTGTGTGCAGGGTACTATAGGGTTGGTGGTATAGTGTGTGCAGGGTACTATAGGGTTGGTGGTATATTGTGTGTAGGGTACTGAAGGGTTGGTGGTATAGTGTGTGCAGGGTACTATAGGGTTGGTGGTATAGTGTGTGTAGGGTACTGAAGGGTTGGTGGTATAGTGTGTGTAGGGTACTATAGGGTTGGTGGTATATTGTGTGCAGGGTACTATAGGGTTGGTGGTATGGTGTGTGTAGGGTACTATAGGTAGAAGTGATCGTATCCACTGCTGGTGGATGGAGGGCGGTGTGTGTGAGTGAGCAGTGTGTGTGAGTGAGCGGTGTGTGTGAGTGAGCGGTGTAGGGTAGACGTGGTGAGTAATGCCATGTAATGGCTGTGTAATGCGAGTCTGAGCATTCCCCAGGCACATCTATCTCTCAGTGGCCTGTCAGGCCCCCTTCATCTGACCGCCCCCCCCCCCCCCACGCTCTCCTCCCCTCCATCCCACAACGCCTTGTGATCAATAAAGTGCAACAGTATATCAATCCCCATTCCCGTCAGGAAAGTAAATTCGGACTCGGTGTGTGTGCGCGTGTGATAATGGATTAGATGCAGGGCTTTAACGCTGGTGTACATGACACTATGGCACTGGCGTGAATTATGACCGTGTTGACATATATGGCTTATGGTTATATGTTCCTGAAGTGCACAGGGCAGCTAGACACAAGAGGCATGCTCTTTTATTTTATTCAGTAATGGCTTTGCAATGGTGTTTGTCTGAAGGAAGTTTATTTGTATAGCCTAGTAGTTAGATAAAAATATATAGGCTAACTTTATCAACTCTCACGCTTCATACTCTAAGACAGTGTTTTAATGCTTAATAATGCCCTTATTCCATATTAATTAAGCAACAATGCTTATTGATATGAAAACTATTCGGCCTAAGTATTGTTGCATACTAATAATAAATACATTCATTCTTCTCAGCTACCTTACAGTAAACTGTCAATTCACTAATAATAAGGTTTAATTTAACAATGTCCCAATCCACAGAAAAACAAATAAAACTTAGAGAGAGCCTAGTCAAAATGTCAAAAATGTTCAGACAGAGTCCTATAAGTCTTGTTCCTAATGTAAGTCAAGAGCTGAAGAAACTGCATGACGCATGCAGGTTACACTGCTACACTTAAACATAGGTTTAAGCACTTTTAGCTGCATTGTTTTGCATGAAAAAGGTGCTATGCAAATAAAGTTTATTATTTGTATTATTATTACACACCACACAGACACAAAGACTCTTAATAGCAAGTAAAATTGCCTTTATATCTAGTTTATAGATTTCTATAAGATTAGATTCCAAAACATTTTGTGTCACCTTCTAATATACCAAAAAATAACAGTAATGTAAGTCATATGATGGAGGACATTTGCTAAAAATTTAAGACCAAAAACTGACAGACAAAGTGACAGACAGACAGACAGACAGACAGAGAGACAGACAGACAGATAGACAGACATCATAAAATAGGATAGTAGGACCCATTAAAATAGGATATTGACGTCATGTTGTTTGTGTTTGCATTACAGTAGTCAAGCGTGAGTGTAATTTAGTGGTTTATATAAAGCACAGCCTTAAAGTAGCAGTCAGCATCTGAGTGAGACAACTAAATTACAGGTAACAATCCTACTGTGTGTGTGTGTGTGTGTGTGTGTGTGTGTGTGTGTGTTCTTTGGCCTGGGTGTGATTCAGTGTGTGTATGTTTATGGGAACTTGTGTCCTTTCCTCAGTGGCATTTGGTTGAGTATTTATTGAAAGTGTTGGTGTGTGTGTGTGTGTGTGTGTGTGTGTGTGTGTGTGTGTGTGTAAGTGTTAAATGAGTCAGGTGGTGGCTGACTGTGGTTATGGCTTGCAGACGGCAAGGCTATAAATAGGCCCAGAGAAAGATAGGGATAAAACGAGTCAGTCAGCATATCTCTCTTCTCTCTCCCACTGGACAGTTTATTCTTCCTCTCACAGAGATTCTGTCTCTCGTCCTCCTTCCTACTCTATTCAACCATCCTCCCTTTTTTATCTTCCTCCATTTGATGCCATTCAGGTACATTTTGTTCAATTAACCTTATTTTAATTGATTTGGAGATCGAACAGACGTGATAAAATAAATCACAAATGTTAAACCCTGCACCCACAATCACATCACTGATTGTTGAAGATACCACAAGTACCTCAACAGTCTGGCAGATCCATTGCACTAGTTGGTATGGAAGGTGTATGTCATGTAGATTGTTTTAATAGAGGCTTTTTTTGTTTACACACACACACACACACACACACACACATGAGAACACTTTCTAACTCTTGTATTCATGCTGTTCTCTTCTAGAATCCTCTCCACGATTGGGTCGGAGTTTGACCTGCGGACCCTTCGTGCCGTGAGAGTGTTGAGACCCCTCAAATTGGTGTCTGGGATTCCCAGTGAGTTGGAGAATGACTCGGGTGGTGTTTGGGGGTGGTGTTTGGGGGTGGCGGTGGTGGTTTTGGTGCTCTGAGAAAATAAAGGGATGGCTGCAGGGACAGCATTCATTAGAACTTCTTACAATTGATCCACTAACATCAAAGTTTGACCTGAATAGACTGAATTTGTTTCTGTCTGCCACATCTAATTCTTAGCATAGACACATTTCTGTAAATGAAAGGTAATGAAGATATCGAAAGCACTGGCCCAAGTAGACATTTTAAATGTAAAAATGTAAGTATGAAGCATGAAGCTTCAACAGTTCCAGTACTACACTTACTTTAGTCTAGCAATATGTGTATTAGAGTATGTCAGGAATGGGAATCTATATCCAATGCTGTGTTAAATCAGGTGCTTTTACTCATCTGCCATTGCCAGAAACCGTAGAAATGATTGCTGCAATTGGCAATGCTCCAAATTTGTACAATGGAAAAATAGTTTAAAATGTTTTCTCTGTGATTCATTTATTAAAAGCAACACAGATCTATGTATTACTTATAGCTGTTCATTCTTTTTTGGTATAGTTTCTTGGTATTTCTTGTCGTGAAGCTTTCTATTTGACCTCCAGGCCTGCAGGTGGTGCTCAAATCCATCATGAAGGCCATGATCCCTCTCCTTCAGATTGGTCTGCTGCTGTTCTTTGCCATTCTCATGTTTGCCATCATAGGCCTTGAGTTTTACATGGGGAAGTTCCACACCACCTGCTTTGACATCTACACAGGTGAGCCCCCCTGTCTTTGGACTTCACCACTCTAAGGCAGATTGAGGACGAACTGTTATGGTGGATTCATTCTCTCACTTACTTCTATGTCCTGTCCTCTTCTTTCCTTAATTGTATTTTATTTCTGTCCTGTGTATGTATGCCCCTACTCGTCTGTCTTCTACTCTCTGTTTACCCCCTCTCTTTAACTATCTTTCTACACCTTTCTTTGGCATACTGATTTCCCTCTCTCTCTCTCTCACACTCTTTGTATTATTGTTTATCTCATTATTGCTCTTTTCTAATTCCTCATCACTCTCTGTTTCTTTGTTTATTCTGTCCACTAAGATGAGATTCGAGAGGAGTTTCCCTGTGGTACTGAGCCTCCGTCTCGTCTTTGTCCTAACGGCACCATCTGTAAGCAGTACTGGCTCGGCCCTAACTACGGCATCACACAGTTTGACAACATCCTGTTCGCCATCCTCACTGTCTTCCAGTGCATCACCATGGAGGGCTGGACAGACCTCCTCTACTATGTAAGTCCGGCTATTTAACTTTTGCTACAAGGTGTCGATGCGTATGAGAAAGCCACTGTGGTCTCACGACAGAGAATGTGTTTTGCAGTGTGTTTACGTATCAGTTCTGTAGAAGCTGGATGTATCAGTGGGTTTTCTGTGTGTTTTGGACAGCTGGGTGTCATGCCAACACAAGGAAGAGTCAGGGGCAGGCCATGGAACTCTAACCATAATGAATGACTCAACACATTTATAGCACTGTGAGGCTCAGGCTCTCTACTCAACAGCATCAAAACCCTCAAAAGTGACATTTAAAGTCATCTTTTATCTTTTCCTATTAAACCTTTTGTTTATCAACTGAATTAGAATATTACCACTTTCAGCCCTGAAAATGCTTAAGATTTTGTTCATTAACAGATTTAATTACTGTTACATTTAATACATGTTTCGAGAATCAAACGGCAAACCTCTCGATCATTATGTTTGTATTGACGGGTCCTTAACACAGTCGCACATTATCTAGTAGGTCTACACCCACATCAGCAGAACAAAGACAAGCCGTGCTGATTTAGTGCCTGACCCCTAAATTGCTTTACTGTGTTGCATGTCTGACTAATTGTACTCTCCGGCCAAATGGAGGTCTATGCCAGACCAGAACTGTACACTGGAGGGACTGTGGGAGAAGGTGTTGTGCTGTGTGCTGTGTGAAGGCCTGTTGCCAAAAGTATAGTTGTCTTATGCCTGAATTATTGTTTATTGAACATTTTTAAACTGTAAAGAATACCTAAAGAGTGGTTTTAAAACCGTGCTCTATCCTATTCCTTTGTCTGTATAATATTGATCATTTGAAATCTGGTGTGTCTTTCTGTCATGCCCTCAGACTTCAGTAGGTCTGTGTGTTTCTGTGCTAGGAGAAATCCTCCAGAAAACTAGGGCAGGGAGGTCATCTTAGTGTTGAGGCAGCAATCATCGTTTTATCTAGTATTAACAGTTCAAAAGGAATGCACACAGGCACACTCGCCCACCCACACACACACACACACACACACACACACACTCACTCTCTCTCTCTCTCTCTCTCTCTCTCTCTCTCTCTCTCTCTCTCTCTCTCTCTCTCACTCACTCACTCACTCACTCACTCACTCACACACACACACACTCTCTCTCACTCTCTCACTCACACATAGACACACACACACTCTCTCTCTCTCAAACTCACTCTCTCACTCACTCACACACACAAACACACACACACACTCTCATTCACTCTCTCACTCACACATAGACACACACACACTCTCTCTCTCTCAAACTCACTCTCTCACTCACTCACTCACTCACACACACACACACACACACACACACACACACACACACACACACACACACACACAAATGCAGACACAGGGCTGTTTCTCTTGTTTTCATTCTCACAACTTGGATGCCTGTACTCCCTCCTCTTCCTTCTGCAGTTCCTACTCTGCCCCTGGTCCATTCACCACATCCCTCTCTCTCTCTCTCTCCTTCTCTGCCTGTCCCTTTCTCTCTGCCTCTCTTCCTTTCTCTCTGGACCCTTTGCCTCCATCTCCATCAGTCCCACCCAGGCTCTTCTCTATATTTAACAGTCTCTGTTCAGCTGGAGTTATTCCTGCCTCGGCCAGGGGAGAAGCTGCTGAAAGTTTAATGGGCAAAAGGACTGCAGTACATACAGCAGAGTTCTCAGACATGCAGAGAGAGAGACATGAAGGGAGAATGGAAGAGAGAGAGAGGAGAGGAAAAGGGAGCAGCTAGAGACAGACCGACAGAGAGAGAGAGAGAGAGAGAGAGAGAGAGAGAGAGAGAGGGAGATTCTGTGTGTGTGAGAGTGAGAAATGGAGAAATATTCTTTCATACAAACACAGAAACCTTGCACTGAAAATCTCTGCTACACCATACTTTTGTAAACGAACAGATACTGCTAAGACCCATGGTTAAAAGTCAGAAGGACTCTGACTGTTACCCGAAAGAGATCAGTCACTCAAAAATACACATGCAGAATCCTCTTATCCATCCAGATCCACAGCCAGTCTGCTCAATTTTTCGGTTCAAGGTTGACCAGGGTCCAGGCACTGTATGGATACATTTTGGAAGTGCCTGGTAAGCCCTCCACTCCGTCTCGCAATGAAGTGACATCATTCATCCAGCAGGACCTTCAATAATTCATAGTCTGGATTCTAGGGCAGACTATATGAATAAAGAAAGACAAAGGGAGTGCACCCTTTTCATCATGTCCTGCTTTTGTAATGAAACATTTCCCCACACTGAAAAGCACACCCATTTCCAGATGCTACCATAGCTGAGCTTTTTTTCACACAAAGAAAACGCCCTGATGGCATGACGATAATGATAAGTTGATTGCTCTTTACACCACACCATCAAGCTGTAATATTTTAGTTGAAGAAAATGTTCTTATAATTACCTTACAAAGGGGCAATATGTAGCCCAGAAAACAAGCCTTTAAAATCGGTACCGCATTCCAAATTCTAAATATTTGGGAGCGTTGTGTCCCCCCTCCCCGAGTTGTACACTGTAAGTAGATCAGCTAATGTATAGTTTGCAGCGTTTGCAAATTACAAACCTGCTCATATGAATTTTTTATACTCTGTCAGTGTTAGTTAGATGCATGGCCAGCTATGTACGTTAGCCAAAGCTAAGCCTGCTATCCCGAAAACAAGCCATCTGCTCCGAAAATAGGCTACACACTTTGAGTAGTAGCCGAGTGTTCTTCCATGTTGCAGCCTGGTGCAGATCTCAATTATGACTTGCCCTCAACAATGTCAAGTGAAGCCAGTGAGGGCTGGTTGGGTGTCGCTGATGTGAAAGGCAGAGGGTGGAGAAATGAGCGAGAGAGAGGAGCAGAGAGAGGAAGAGAAGAAGAAGAGAGTGCAGGTCCTAGTGGTACAAGAGGCAGAAGATCTAGAGGAAGAGCAACAGAGAAAAGAGAGAGTGCAGGTCCTGCATACCCGTCAAGTTAAAGTAACATTATGTTATGTTTTAAAAGGAGAATATACTGGCTGTAGCATTCAGTTTAGCATGTTTCCTTAATCTCTGACCACATAAACTGTATATCATATTCATTGTATGATTCAGTACAGTGAATGTATTACATATTAGTCCTTTGACTTTCATGAAATACTGTAGATTACTGGATAGTATTTTTCATAAAATACATCTCAATCTGCGCCATCTATTCCTCATCTTAAGGGGATACATAATTATGTAGATAGAGGGATAGATGAACCCTAATCCTAGATGAACCCTAACCCTAACCCTAGATAGATAGATAGATAGATAGACAGATAGACAGATAGATAGATAATTGCATACATACTAGCATACTAGTGGGGCACAGCGATGTCTGTCTGTAACTGTATTTGAATAAAACACTGGACGTTGGTGTGGTATATATACTGTATGTCACATTTAAATCAGGCAAATGTTGAATTTTTAAAAACAAAATTTCCATTGCCAATGCAGTTGTTGTGCCTTCATAGCATCAAATTGATTTAATATTGGCATATAATTAATTATGAAATATAGTTCCATATCCATAACGTATTTGTATTCAGTTGCATCCCTTATACGTGCACACACAAACATAGTTACTTACCCAAGGGATATTCCGGGCATCCAGTAACTTATACGACACATACAAAAGCATTCAATAGACACAAGAATAACAAAACACAGCATTGCAGTGATGGTGTAGCCACCAGACCCACTACAGACAGCTGTCACTATGAGAGAATATGTGCAAGTGAAGGTAGTGCAAAAGTTCAATGTAGTATAACATTCAGGTAGCCTTCTTTATTAATATGTTATAAAACGTGTTCTTGTCTCGTCATAATACATTATATACCTTAACACTATACATTTTTTAAAGAAGTTGCCGACTGTTCTCATCAATGAAAATATGTGAAGAACATGCAGGGTTATTTGGGTTATCTTGTACTTGAATGATGTGTCATGTGACTGGCAGAACCATATCTTAAACATGTTATAGCAGCTGCCCTGCCCTGTTGTTATGAATCGTGACAGTTGATGCCTGATGATTTGACAGTTTTATGTCAGCATTAGCAGAAATTCATCATCAAATTAATCAACTCATTCGTCATCATGACAGCCCTCGGAATTGTAGATGCCATAGCAGCTTTGACTGATAGGACACTGTAGCTTCACTGGAACTGACTCCCATAATAACCTCTGTCAAGATTTGAAATATGCCATTAAATGTTTGTAACACGGTTATGTTAGCCCCGTGATGTAGAGTTCAAGTAAAATGAGTTCAAGTTGGTTATTCGTGAGAGCCTTTGGATACCACAGTGTCCAAAAGAACTAGAGGCTTTTAAAGCCGAAAGGAATCCGCTCTTGAGAGTGTGTCCTGTCGTGGCTCCTGTCTCACATGTTGACTTGGCACCTGTCTGTCTCCCAGAGCGACGACGCCTCTGGAGGCGCCTGGAACTGGATGTACTTTATTCCCCTCATCATCATCGGCTCCTTCTTCATGCTTAACCTGGTGCTGGGTGTCCTGTCCGGGTAGGTCACATTCATCTCTCCTCTATGCATTTGCTGCTTGTCAGTCTAGAGGTTTCCATGCTTTTCTGTTTATCTGTTTGTCTGTCTGTCTGTTGGCCTGTGTGTTCGTCTATCTGTCAGCATATGTGCCCTTGTGCTATCCTGTTTTTCTATGCAGTATATCGGTTTAAAGTTTCTTCAGAAGTGTTACCGTATTGCTCTCGTAGTTGAACTAGCACACCATGATGCTAATTATGCGAGTGTAATGGGTACAATTAGTTGGGAGCAGAAGCTCAAATTACGTAACATCACAGTGCAGTAGCCTATGTAGCTTTAGCTAAAGGCATCTGCTTTATGACTAAGTGTAATTGAATTCATAGGCTGGCATAGAGTCGCCCAAGTGCCTTTTTTTTGGAGGACTTTGCTGATGTTGCTGGGTTACACTTTTGTCTGATTACGGAAATGTTAAATGAGGGCTGAATTTGTGTTCTGCACGGTTGTTTGTGTGTGTGTGTGTGTGTTTGTGTGTGTGTAGGGAGTTTGCCAAAGAGAGGGAGCGTGTGGAGAACAGGAGTGAGTTTCTGAAGCTGAGGAGACAACAGCAGATTGAGAGGGAGCTAAACGGCTACCTGGAGTGGATCTGCAAAGCAGGCAAGTACAGTAGAAATGCACACACACACACACACACACACACACACACACACACACACACACACACACACACACACACACACACACACACACAGTGAACACATTTGCACAACAGGAGAATTGCTTGCTGATTATATCCACCATGCAGTGTTGTATAATGCAACCCAGGAAGAGAGGTGCTAGGTAGATTATATTTCCTCTAACTGTTTCTGATGAGTCATGACTTCATCCATGATAATGGATTTGAATTGAGCTGTATGTGATTATGACTGTCACAGACATGTGAGTTTAACATGCCCTATTTGTTTGGCTAAGTTGCCTTCAGGAACATTTTGCTTATCGAAAGCCTGTGTTTTTGTAGGTCCATCACACTCAAGAGTGCATTATGAAAATGCTCATAGGACCAACTATTATGCGTAGTGTCAGCACTTTTTCAGTGAGAGTTAAACTGACTATGTGACTTGACATGACTTTTTCCAATGTCAGAATGCCCCTGCCTGATTTAACCCTTTCATTTTGTTTAGAAGAAGTTATTCTGGCGGACGAAGACGTTGAAACGGACGACCGGATGCCCTTTGATGGTATTTACCCCCTGAGCTCTCTGCGTCCGACTCAGTCTCTCCCTCGCTTTCCGTCTCTAGTTCACTGGCTGTACAATCTGTTCTTAGCAGACTAGCCCCGGTGGCTTTTTGTTCTCTTCATCTGTTTCTTCATCTTGCAATCCCTCTCCTCTCTTTCCCCTCTGTTGACCTCAGTGGCTTTGCTTTGCCTCGAACCTTCACGTCTCAGTGGTGTGCATCGTCAGTGGACGTCCAAGTGCTTCAGTGTTTGTGTGTGTGTTTGTGTTTGTGTGTGTCTGAGTGTGTTTGTGTGTGTGTGTGTGTGTGTGTGTTTGAGAGTGTGTGTTTGTGTTTTTGTTTGTGTTTGTGTTTGTGTTTCTGAGTGTGTGTTTGGGTTCTGTCCACTCCACTGGACTCAGTTGGTGAGTTGGAGTGAGTTGAAGTGAGTCACTGAGTTGTGGGAGTGAGTCGCAGAGTTGTGGAAGTGAGTCACAGAGTGTGATATCCTTACAGGGTCGCGGAGGAGGCCCACCCTCAAGAAGAACAAGAATGACCTCTTGAACCCAGAGGAGGCAGAAGGAGACGCTCTAGGTGAGAATGATGTCTGAGCGCTCACACACACACACACAAACACACACACACACACAAACACACACACACACACACACACACACACACACACACACACACACACACACACACACACACACACACACACACACACACACACACACACACACACATAGTTTATTACCCACAATCTACAATGCGCTCTGAGTATACGTAATGGGAGGATGCAGTCGGGCAAACACACACTCTTAATCAACGAAAACGAATATGCACACGCAGACACAAATATAGACCATGTACCCTTATAAAAAACACTCCCTGCTAGGCACACACAAAATTCTAATGTGAACACAAATACAAACAGGCATGCACCCATGCACCCAGGCTCAGCGCTCCCCAAATAGGCACAGTGCTGGCTACCTATTAAGGATGATTGAGCAGAGCTCTTTCTCCGGGGTGGACTGAGGTAAACAGAGTCAGCAGTCTGCGGACGCGTAACACGCAGGATGCATATGCTCAGCAGATATACAGTAGGGTGTCCTAAGGGTGTGTGATTAAGCTACACCCATGTCAACAGCAGCAGAGCCCAGCGGATCAGCTGAGGGAGTGGTTGGGTTCACCCAGGGGGGGCTGCTGATGCACACAGTAACAGGGTGGGAGGCCTTTTCCTTCTGTTTGGGACTCTGTTTCGCTCCAGTGACTTCACAGTTCTGCAACTGTTCTATACTTGTGCTGTTCTCAAACCTCGTCCTCTACTCACCGCCCCTCACTCTCTATTCTTCATCCATCCAACACGTGTGAACATTTCTGTGTTGTCACACTCCCCCTTCTCTCTCTCTCCATCTCCTTCTTTTCCACCTGGAACTTTCCATCTTTTACCGACCTCCTCACCCCCCCCCCCCCCCCCCCCTCCAATCCTCTTTACTGTTATATCCATCTCTTTTGCCTCCTCCTTTCCTCTGCTTTCCCTCTTTCCTGTCCCCCGCCCCATCATACCCACACTTGCTAATTGGTTCACCCTCCATGCCCGTCCTCTCCTCCTGCCTGTGCCCCCGCCCTCCGCTCCCGTCCCCAGGCTCTCCATTCGCCCGTGCCAGCCTGAAGAGCTCCAAGCTGGAGGGCACCACCTGGGACAAGCGGGAAAGGCGGCTGCGCTTCTTCGTCCGCCACGTGGTGAAGACGCAGGCCTTCTACTGGTCCGTGCTCTGCCTGGTGGGCCTCAACACGCTGTGCGTGGCCGTTGTGCACTACGACCAGCCCGACTTCCTCTCCGACTTCCTCTGTGAGTGTTGTCCTTCGGGGGCCCCCTCTAATGTTGTGACTGTTTTGAAATGGGTGGCCAAAAGGATTGTGTGTGTGTGTGTGTGTGTGTGTGTGAGTGTGTGTGTGTGTGTGTGTGTGTGTTGTGAGAGGGGTCTGACGTCTGGGATTTTCCTGAGCATGTAATGTTCTTGCTCGCCAAATAAGGTGCATCATCCTTTTGTATCACTCGTTCACTCGCCCTGGGAGAGCTTTAAGTCATTATTTGGGAGAGAACCTTGTAAAAAGAATTCTGCTAATTAGCCAGATGGCCCATTGGAAGTGTCTGGGTGGCCGTAGGCTTCCTGACGTAGGGTCATACCGTCTCTGCTGCCCTGCAGCCTATTGACAGCCCGAAGGCAGGGGTCTGTGTTTGCCAGGTCTGGTTGACATAGGCAGCCCAATCAAAGGCTGTCTGTGAGCATCGGAACCGGGTTTTAGTGGGATACGATGATCATTTTTAACATTTGGATTTCTGTTTGCATTCTCACACCCTTTTAGGTTCCCTCAACATTATTTCAATGTCTCACTTTCACAATGTTGTCTCCTAATAGCTTCAGTGAGATCTCTTTTGATCTCCGTTTTGTGCTGTTCTCACTCCTTGCTCCCCTGTGCCTTTTTTCATCCAGATTTTGCCGAGTTCATTTTTCTGGCCATCTTCATGTCAGAGATGTGCATAAAGATGTATGGACTGGGGACAAACCCTTACTTTCACTCCTCCTTCAACTGCTTCGACTGCATTGTGAGTTTTCCCTCTGCCCTGTTTGTCTTTTTAGGTGCTTTTAAGTAGAGGGCAATAGCCAAGTTTGAACCATTAGGTATTTTTGAATTCATTTTTATGTGGTCATGTGTCTGCTGACATGCTGTAGATATGATGATACTGATATCCCTGGCTTAAAAACTGACGTTAGCCAGTTGATATCTCTGAGTTGAAAGTTTCACTAAATTGAAAGTGTTGCTTCTGAAGGTTAATTTTGTCCAAATGCAATATGAACAAACACAGAAACATTAAATAAATAAGTAAGATGCCTATAATGTTTAGGCATATGGAGACAGATAGTGTTTTGATGGTATTTTACCACTAATTTAATATTTTTCTAATATCTAAAAAATATTACTTATAGTACTTAAACAGAAAAGTTCATTAGGGCATCTGTGTTACATGTTTGTTTTCTGATACGACGACCAGGTCCTTGGTACTGTGTAAAATGGAAACCATGGAGCTGATGGTGTTGCATAATACTGTCAATACATAATTGATGGTCTTGTTTTTGCCACACACCTTTGGGAATTTTTACACCTGGCGTTAAACTGTGTTTTGGGTGATCAGATTGGAATCGGGTAGTGCTTGACCACATGAAAGTATGGGTGTGAATACACTCAAGTCGCATACAGGATGGATTGTGATCTTATCGGCCAAACCACCTCCAGAGGTGGTCAAAGAGGCGTTGTGATCATACTGAACACAGATGTAAATACATTTGCACGTTGTAAATCCATTTACAATAAATATGTGATGGCGTGCGACTGTTCCAAACCTGCAAGCTTTTGCTGGTTGTCTGTTGTTTTTTTGGACCCCTGCAAACGAGAGGAGGATGCGACGAGAGCTGGACACAGCTATCGGATCTCAGTCAGATCTCAATGTAGACATGCATAATAATACCAGGTGTAAATGTAATCTGGTTAAAATCATAGCATATATCTCGATACAATCTGGATGCAAGATGCATTTTAATGCCAGGTGTATACTGTATGTATGTGTAGTACTGTAGGTCTGCATGTATTTGTTTACACGTCTATGTCTGGTTGCTTACTTGTGTGTGTGTGTGTGTGTGTGTGTGTGTGTGTGTGTGTGTGTGTGTGTGTGTGTGTGTATGTGTGTGCACCGAGTGTATGCACATGTTTATATATATGTGTGTGTGTGTGTGTGTGTGTGTTTGTGTGGCAGGTCATATGTGGCAGCATATTCGAGGTCTTCTGGGCAATGATCCAGCCTGGCACCTCCTTTGGCATCAGTGTGTTGCGCGCTCTCAGGTTATTGAGGATCTTCAAAGTCACCAAGTGAGTTTCCCCTGTCTCCCGGCCCAGGCCCGGTCCAGGTCCAGTCCACGCTGCCTGTGCCTCTCTGTCTCATCTGTTCCGTTACACGGAAGTCATTTGTCTGTCTGGAGTCTGCTTTGGACGCCCTGTGACGTTAGATCAATCACCCACTGCTCAGCTGTGATTGCCATAAATCAATGGCCTTTTCACCTTCTTTCCTTCTCTCTTTCACACACACACACACACACACACACACACACACACACACACACACACACACACACACACACACACTCTCTCTTTCTTTCTTTCTTTCACTCTGCCTCTGTTTCTCTCTGTCTCTGCTCTCAGGTACTGGGCCTCACTGAGGAACCTGGTGGTCTCCCTGCTCAACTCCATGAAGTCCATCATCAGCTTGCTCTTCCTCCTCTTCCTCTTCATCGTGGTCTTTGCTCTTCTGGGCATGCAGCTCTTTGGGGGCCAGTAAGCATCCGTTCTCCTTCCATGTGATACAAACTTCAGTTCATACACTAAGCAATGGCAATAGAAAATGCCATTGTCAAACAATTCAAAGAAAAGCCTTCCTTTGTCTCTGCTTAGGGTTTTGTTGGTTCATTCATGTGATGTTCTTTGGTGTGTTTTGTTTTGCCATCTATGAATAAATGAGCAGATTGTTCTTTCGAGCGCAGACGTGCACATTCATCATGAATCACAAAAGCTCTCTTTGACATGATGTCTGGTTTCTGCTCTCCCAGGTTTAACTTTGAATCCGGCACTCCCCCTACCAACTTTGATACCTTTCCTGCAGCAATAATGACAGTGTTCCAGGTGATACATCCACTGATACATCACCCCAATACACACACACACACACACACAAACACACACACACACACACACACACACACACAGACACAGACACACATGCACACACATGCATGAACAAACACACGCACACATGAACGCACACACGAACGCACACACGAACGCACACACAAACGCACACACACACACGCACACACAATTTTCAACTCCAGATGCATCAAACACTCTTAATCCTACAAATCTGCTCTTACCCTGGTGTGCTTAATGATGAATCCCAGAAATCAATGGGTACTAACAAAATATAACAAATTATACAAACAAAAATAACAGGACATTTGTCCGTATATATAGCATGAGGCCCCAATGATACATACCACTACACACACACACACACACACACACACACACACACACACACACACGGACCTACACACACACATTCACTCACACACTTTGATAGAAACAAACATACACTCACTGATAGTGTTTGTGTTTTCCCCTCAGATCCTGACTGGAGAGGACTGGAACGTGGTGATGTATGATGGCATCGAGTCTCAGGGTGGAGTGCGGACGGGAATGGTCTTTTCCGTCTTCTTCATAGTGCTCACACTCTTTGGCAACTGTATCCTTACATGCTAAGTGCCTAAAGGGCCCACAGGAAGACGCCACAAACACACACAAACACAAACACAAACACAAACACCAACTCAAACACAACGTATTATTGCTTACACAATAACTGAACTGAAGTAATACAAACAAACTTATTTTATTGACGATCAATGAGCAAAATAAACAAGTGAAGCAGCGGGCAAAGCAGCGGGCAAAGCAGCGGGCAAAGCAGCGGGCAAAGCAGCGGGCAAAGCAGCGGGCAAAGCAGCGGACAAAGCAGCGGGCGGAGCAGCGAGTAAAGTCTGTAGCGCATAAACTAAAGCTATTGTGTGGTGTGAGGGAGGATTGCACTGACCCACCCATGTTTGCGCTTAGGATCATGCTGATGGTACTGTATTAAATTAGCGAAATTGTTTTGCCAAGTTATTCAATTAGCTTTAGTTCATGCATGGCGGACATTGCTTGTTGCTCGTAGCTTTGACCGTTGCCAGTTGCCCTTCAATGAAATTAGGGCGCTCTGTCTTGTGTCTACACAAACCATAGTTGTTTCCTCCATATACAAAGCACTCTTCTTTAACTCCTGGATGATAGATACCTTGCTTAATGTGTTCTTGGCTATCGCTGTGGACAATCTGGCCAATGCACAAGAGCTGACCAAGGTGCTGTATGGACACTCGCATGCACCTTCACCAAACGCACAAACCCATCACTGGCTAACACACACACACACACACACACACAGAGACACACACAAACACACACACACAGACACACACACACACACACACACACACACACACACGCACACATTCATACACACACACACATTCATACACACACATACATACACACAGCTAATCACCCACACACATAAACACACATACAGGAACACAGACACACATACTTACATTCTAACTCCCATATCTATGTTATCAGGATGAGCAAGCAGAAGAGGCGGCAGCCAAAAAAGCAAATTCCCTTGCGAAAGCCAAGGAGGTGGCTGAAGTGAGCCCACAGTCAGCTGCCAATCTCTCCATTGCAGCGTGAGTCTGTCTCTTTCTCTTTTTCTCTGTTTCTCTCTGATAGTCTCTCACACACACACACACACACACACACACACACACAGAAAGACACACAGACAGACAGACTTTCTCTCTCTCGTTCTCTTTTGCCTCTCTCTGTCATATAAAGACACACTCTCCCTCACTCTGTCTCTTCTCTCTGTCTCTCTCATAGGCAGATGCACACCCTCTCTCATTCTCTCCCTTATGCTCCTTAACTTGCTCACTTTTTAGACGTCATAACATAAAACCTCTCTTTGCAAAAGCAAATACATGCACACAGAAATTCACACAGACACACACACACACACACACACACACACACACACACACTCATATGTTCGCTCTCATCTACGGTGACCTCTCTTACTTTTTCTCTCTCTTATCCTTCCCCACATGTCATTGTGTGTGTTCTTTTAACTCAGTTTATGCTCAGATACCACACAAACACACACACACACACACACAGAGACACCACATGCTGATGTTTGATCTGTGACACCTGCACATTTTCAGAGGGACTGTTGTTCTTTGATCTTCTCCTCAGCAAAAGGCTAGTGATGTTAGGATGCTGCATGACCAATTAACACACGCAGTGTACATGTGGGTGTGTATGGGTGTTAACACATATACGCCCCCCCCCCCCCACACACACACACACACACACACACCGACATACACATACACACACACAAAGAAACACTTGCACAAACATACACACACACACACACACACACACACACACACACACACACACACACACACACACACACACACACACACACACACAAAACCACATCTTACATATGATACTTGTTTGACTAATTCTGAGTTTAACTTTCAGACCTCCCTCACAGTCATGGGTGATGGTAGATGGTTGTTTTCACTGTAAGGAGGGGGGGGGGTAAATTCTTCTATTTCTACTTTTCTTTTTTGTTTCACGAATGATGGATGTAGAAAAAAACAACAGCAGTGATAAAGAGAACAAGAGCACAAAGTTGAGTAAAAGAAAACGGGGGATATAAAGACATTAATACCAGGCGAGTAAGAGAAAATGGAAAAAGAACGGGGAGTGAGAGAGAGAGAGAGAGAGAAAGAGAGAGAGGTGTTTGTCTTGCCATTTTGCTCACCCCCTGTTTCCTTCCTCAGAGTTACAGTAAGCACAGAGCGTCTCAACGCTTCTGAACAGTTTCTGGACTGGTATTTATTCATTTATACTCATCCTCTTCAGTTCTTTTTTTACTGCTTTCCGTTTCACGCCTTCCAGCCATTCCCTCCCACCCTTCTTTCACCTTTTGTTTCAGTTGTGTCTCTCCTGTCTTTGATGGTCTCATCATGAGTTGGTTTCATTTCCTGTTTTTAATTTGGGTGGGGGGGTTTCCTCTCTGATGTAGTCGCTGCCCCTCTTCTGTTGCCGTCTGTCCCTTTCAGTTGTGCTCCACCCACACTGTTTGTCATAGAGGATGCTGGGAGTTGAAGGGAAAGCTTCTCTCTATCTCGCCCTCTCTCTTTCCCTCTCTCTTTCCCTCTCTCTTTCCCTCTCTCTTTCTTACCCTTAATCTCTCTCTGCATGTCTTTGTTCCTGTGTGTGTCTCTAGATTTTCTGTGTTCTCTCTCTCTCTCTCTCTCTCTCTCTCTCTATCTCTCTCTCGTTTCTCTCTCTCGTTTCTCTCTCTCTCTCTCTCTCTCTCTAAAGCCACCTCTATGTCTTTACTGTGATGTATTTCTATACTTTCTCTCTCTCTGTCTTTCTCTCGTTCTTTCTCCCTGTCACTCTCTCTCTTTCTCTGGTTTTAGCCGTTCTTGTGGGTTGTGTGGCTTTTGTACTGTCCTGACTGTTAAGAAGCTCATGTTCTCATCATGCGTCATCATTAAACTCCTCCTCCTCATCTTCTTCAGTCATATCTGTGCTCTGTGAGCTTTTCCAAACGGCTGGCTGGCTGGCTGGCGCCGTGGCCCCGCTTTGTGAAGCAGTAGCTGGCTGCTGGCCCACCAGTAGCCCCGTGTCTCTGCTGTTGGTTGTGTAGGGTGACCCCTGACCCCTTGGCCCTGACCTTAACTGCCCACTGCCCATCCCTGCCCCCATACTCCTCCCGTCACCCTCAGCCCAATGTTGTGTATGTATATCTCTTCTCTGAGGAGTCTGATGCACTTTCACGCAATCACCTTTCTCTGCCCTCTGTCTCTCTCTCTCTCTCTCTCCCTCTCTTGCTCTCTGTCTCTCTCTCTTTCCCTCTCTTGCCCTCTGTCTCTCTCTCTCCCTCTCTTGCTCTCTGTCTCTCTCTCTCCCTCTCTTGCTCTCTGTCTCTCTCTCTCCCTCTCTTGCCCTCTGTCTCTCTCTCTCTCCCTCTCTTGCTCTCTGTCTCTCTCTCTCCCTCTCTTGCTCTCTGTCTCTCTCTCTCCCTCTCTCTCTCTCCCTCTCTTGCTCTCTGTCTCTCTCTCTCTCCCTCTCTTGCTCTCTGTCTCTCTCTCCCTCTCTTGCCCTCTGTCTCTCTCTCTCCGTCTCTTGCTCTCTGTCTCTCTTTCACACTCACTGTCCCTTTTTCTCCTACTTTGCCACTTCACCAAACCCTCACCCAAATTCTGTTATCCTCCTCTCTTCCTCTCTATCTCCCCCGCTACACTCTGACACTCTCCCTCTCTCCTTCTTTCTTTCCCTTCCAACCCCTCTATCTGTCTTTCTATCTCTCTATCTCTCTCCCTCTCTTTCTGTCAACAGTAAAGAGCAGCAGAAGAATAATGACACGAAAAACAACAAGAACTCAGTGTGGGAGCAGCGCACCGTTGAGCTGCGCAAACAGACGCTGGTGAACAGCAGAGAGGCCCTTTACAACGAGATAGAACCAGAAGACCGCTGGAAGGTGAGAGGCAAGGAAAGACAGAGAGAGAGAGAGAGAGATAGAGAGAGAAAGAGAGAGAGAGAGAGATGAGCCAACAGAGAGAATGAAACTAGTAGAATCCTCTATGAGTTGCCATCAAATTCCAAATGTTTCTTGATCTCATAATGCACTTCAATGTGCTCTTGGATATTTGTGTCTACCTTCATAAGTACATGCATCCCTCTGTCCATGTAGTAAACCACTGATTTGTAGAGAGGAGAAGATGTTGTTACATGTTACTCAGAAGGCAAGGCAAGTGTGCCAGGCGTTTAGTTGGCACTTTGCACAGTCCTGTCTCTCTCCTTACTTGTTCTTTCTCCTCATTACTCAGGTGAACTACTCGCGTCACGTCCGGTCAGACACGAAGACCCACCTGGACAGGCCGCTGGTGGTGGACCCCCAGGAGAACCGCAACAACAACACCAACAAGACCCGGCCGGGAGAGCGCGAGGCCGAGCAGGAGGCCAGGCTCAGCCAGCAGCGTGCCGAGGAGATCTTCCGCAAGCAGACGCGGCTTCACGAGCGTGCAGGAAGCACGGGAGGAGGGGAAGGGGGAGAGGGAGGTGGAGGAGGAGGAGCAGGAGACGAAGGTGCAGGCGGAGGAGAAGGTGGTTCTGGTCCGGGGAGACCTTACGAGAGAGCTGACTCCACCGAGTCCTCTTCACGGCGGAACCGCAAGGAACCGGAGAGCGAGCACCAGAGCCAAAATCACCACAGCCACCCACACCACCACCACCACCACCCCCCATGCGGAAGCATGACAAACCTTGAGGGAGGTGAGGAGAAGCCACACAGGCGTAGCCACCATAGGGGCCAGAGCTGCCGCACCCGGGACGCGGAGGGGAAAGGCCCAGAGCAGCACCGTAGGCCCCGGGGCCACCGCAGGGCCCACGAGGACGAGGAGGGAGGAGGACGCAAACACCGGAGCAAGAACTCGGAGGGAGGGGGGAACTCAGAGGGTGGGGAACGCAAGCCCAGGAGGCATCGCCACAGCGCCGCCTCAGGCAGCGAGGGGGAGTGCAAGCGGGAGAGAGGAGAGAGGGCCCGCCAACACAGAGTCAGGAAGTAAGTATAAGGGGTGGACCCTGGAGAAGGGTGCATGATGGGAAGGCTCAGATGGGAAAGAGATATGCAGGCTCAATTGTCCAACTTCAAGATCATAGTTTTCCTCTTGCATCATGTCAGTTTTTTATTCATTAATTCAACAATGTATTTATTTGTCTCTCATCTAGCTCTTATTCAAAGCAACAATAACTGCAGTGAATAGATACACTGGACCATAGTTAATGTCTTTTTTTTTGCTGCTAATGTCTGCCAGCTATGGCTGCAAAGTTATAGCAGAAGACATAATTTATTTGTCTTTTCTCCATTCAATCATTCCTCTCTGCCTGCATCTGTAGGGAAGGCCAGTCAGGCGGACCCACTCTCTCTACCACGCGGCCTATCCAGAAGAGCCTGTCCAGGCATGACAGTGTGTACAGTGAGGACCTAGACAACGTGATGAACAGCAAGCTGGCCACCCAGCCACCCACCGGCACCTCCTCCAGCCGCAACCGTGGCACCGTCACCACCACCACCACCCCCCACACCAGCCGCCTCAACCTGGCCAACAGTAGCCACAGCCTCTACCAGCCATCCCCTGGCCCCGAGGGGCCACCAATGCCCAGCCACGCCACCAGCATGGCCTATCTGACCTGCATGGGCTACCCACGGCCGGACCACACCGCTCTGGACATGCCACCCATGTTCCCCTCGCACAACGCCATCCTGCAAAGTGAGATTGTTGTTTTGCCATATGGGATTTTCATGAGATTGGTTTGCATGGGACCTTTTTGTTTGGCATAATGGCTGTTACATATGGATTGAGTTGCCCTGTTTTCATGTGACCAGTGAGGATGTATGAACTATTAAGTGCTTATAAATAATAATGAAATGCATATTTTAAGAATATGGAAAAATAACAATTTGGCTGAGTGTTAAAGTTGTGGGTAACTAACAAAATAATTTACTGCGATACATTCTTATCCTTTATAGTGAGCCTTGGTAAACGTTCTCTTTTCTTTCTTTTTTTTTTTCTTTCCTTCTTTCCTTCATCCTCATCTCACTCAGTCAATAAAAATGCAAACACTGAGCCTCTCCCCAAGAAGGAGGATAAGAATGACGATGATGATAACCCAAAAGAAGGTGGTCCTAGGCCCATGCCTCCGTATTCCTCCATGTTCATACTGTCCACCACCAATCCGTGAGTCAATCAAACAGTGTTTCTTCACTAACTTCAAATCTCTCTCTTAATGACTGAAATACTGGAGGCAGTTATCAGATTCACTTTTAAGTACAGGACATTCAATCATAAATTATGCTTTTTTTTAATGTATTTAATAGTGAACATTTAGTGTTATTAACTGTATTTAATGGATTCTGAAGGATCAATTGTAATTGTGTCACTCTTACTTAGGTTTCGGAGACTGTGCCATTACATTGCTACACTGGTTTACTTTGAGATGACCATCCTGTTGGTCATCGCTTTGAGCAGTATTGCCTTGGCTGCTGAAGACCCGGTCTGGCCTGAGTCCCCTCGGAACAATGTAAGCCAATTTTCTGCTTCCTATAAACACCCCGGGCCTTCAAACAGTCCTTTGAGTTTGTTTAGAAGCTGTTTATTTTCCTGGTTAATCAGTATCTAGGAAGAGTTAAGAACATCTTTATGTCCTTTAAGCACGTCACATACTTCTTCAACTTGGAGCCCATCAGTCCACCCCTCTATCCATCCGAACTCGCATCAATCTGCCCATCCATCCACCCGTAGTCCTCCTTCCTCTTTTCTTCTCCTCCTTGTCCATCTGTCTTTCTTCTTCTCCCCATCCCTCCTTCTGTTGTCAGTGGTGTGTGTCAGGCTCTGCATGGTCTCCCTGGACCCCCCAATCATTTCACTCCCATCTGTGAGGATAGCTGTGGGCATGTTTAACTTTGGGTATCTGTCTTTCTATCCCTTTCTCTGTTCTTTCTTTATCTCTCTCTTTTTCCCTTACTTCATTGTCCTTCTTTATTTCTCTCTCTCTCTCTCTCTCTCTTTCTGTCTGTATCTCTTACCCCATCCATCCTCTCTGTCTTACTCTTGTCTCTGTGTGTTAACAGGTGCTGCGCTACTTTGACTACGTCTTCACTGGAGTCTTCACCTTTGAAATGCTGATTAAGGTAGTGGTTAATCCCCTCTGTGTTTCTCTGCTCTGGCCTTTGTGTCTGTGATAGCACAAAGCATCCCAGAAAAAAAAAGCAATGCTGTTTTTAGCAAGATCGTTGTGTGTGAGGTCTGATGTAGGCTGACGTGACCTTTCCTCTGTTTTTTGTCAAGGAGTTCTCTTCTGTTCTCCATCCTCTCAGAGTCAAATTCACGCACTGAGAACATAAAGGTCTTTAGACCTAAAGACCCTCCTTTAGATTGTGACAGACACGCTGCTGTTGTTATTAACTTGAATGTTGAATGAATAAATATCAATTTAATTTAATAGGGTTTTAAAATGTTATGTTATATTATGTTATTGATAATCCCTCTCACTCTGTCTCTCTGGCTGTCTTTCTCTGTCTGTCTGTCTGTCTGTCTGTCTGTCTGCCTGCCTGTCTGTCTGTCTGTCTGTCTGTCTGTCTGTCTGTCTGCCTGTCTGCCTGTCTGTCTGTCTGTCTGTCTGTCTGTCTGTCTGTCTGTCCTTGCAGATGGTGGATCTGGGTCTGGTCCTGCACCAGGGCTCCTATTTCCGCGACCTTTGGAACATCCTGGACTTTATAGTGGTTAGTGGTGCCCTGGTGGCCTTCGGCTTCACGTAAGTGTCACCTGCCCACCAACCCCCCCCCACCCCATCCCCCTCAACCATCCCCCCCCCCCCCCCCACCCCCAATCCCTTCCTCCTGACTATGACCCCTACTGGCCAATTGCCTCAGCACAGCTCCACTGACACCTCGAAGAGCCATCTCTCTATATTCTCTCTGTCTTCCGCTTTCTCTTGCTTCTATTTTGTGTTCCTCGTTCCCTTGTTTTCATGTCCTCTGTTTCATGCTCTCTGTCTCCATTCAACTCTCTTCCCCTCACTCTCTTCCTCTACATTTTCACTCAACTCACAGGCTCATTGTCTCTCCATCTGTCTATCTGTCCGTCTGTCTGTTTCTCTCTCCATCTCTCTTCTGTCTCTCCACACAAACTCACTCACGTGCACTCATTCTTTTGCGTTTGGCAAATTCAAGTGAATCCACTTCTTTCCAATACTTAAAATTTCAGTTAGTCGTTCCCCTCAAATAGATGCCCCTTACCCTCTCCTTGATACCCCTATCACCCCTTCTGTTTCCCCCTTCTGACACCCCTCGGCCAGTCCCTCTCTTTCCCCAAGCATATCCCGACCCTCTAAGCCACCCTTCCTCCTCCTCTTCGCCCCTCTCCGGCTCATTTCCGTGGGGGTGACGACCCCAGGCACCTGTAACCCTTTAGTGCTCAGGCCGTTCTGGAGCAGCAGGCAACCACACACACTCAGACCTTCACACAGGCATGCAGACTCTCTCTCACACAAACACACACATACACACACACACACACACACACAGACACACACCTCCTTCCTTCCCTTCGATGGAGCAGGGAGACGGAGCAGCAGGTATTTCAGCCTCCTTCCTCTGCACGGCTTGGGGAGCCTGCCTGAGACGCGGGGATGGATGCGGGGAGGTTGAAGCTGAGGGAGCAGGTTGGGCTCATCTGGGGGGTGGGGGAGGCGAGTGGAGAGCAGAATAGAAGGAGAGGACAGGACAGGACAGGACAGGACAGGACAGGACAGGACAGGACAGGACAGGACAGGACAGCGTGGGGTTTGGGTTTTAGGTTTAACAGATGAGGAGATCTGGAGGTGAAGTTATTTGCCTAAAGGAAAGGGCCCTGAGACGTGTTTGAAATATGTTTGAGATGTGTTTGAGATATGTTTGAGACGGAACCGATTGGTTGAAGTGTGAAAAGGAAGTCAAGAAATGATAAACAGCACAGGGTGCAGAGGAGGAGATGGGCACGGGGTCAAGTGAGCAAGAAGAGAGGTGAGAGGGTAAAGACGTAAATAAATGCCTGCATGCCAGGGAGGAGAAGAAGGGTAAAAAAAACAGACAAGCTAATGGGATTTTTGTACCCGTGTCAGTTAACCGACCCAGGGTGTATAGTAAAAACAAAAGACAGAACTCATAGACACATGGGAACAGCTTATGGGTGGAATGATCTAAAAATCGTTAAGTCAAAAGACGCATTACCTGAATCGGGCACAGGTACAGCTGATGCGGTGTATGTGTGCATGTGTACATCCTCGATACCCTGCGGCCCATAGCACATACGGCATGCTTTCTGGAGACCGCATGCCGTAGACCTCAATAACCTTTGCAGTAACTGGCACAACATTTGAGTGTGTTTAGAGACCTCTATGTGTTTGCAATCCTATTGTAGCCTAGCCAGCTTATAAAAAAAAGGAAACATGTGAAAACTGTGCAGTGCATTCCCTTAGGCCTTCCGTGAGGACATGGAATAGGTGTCTGGTTTTTTGCATTTTCTCCCTGGATGCCCGGCGGGGATCCCAGAAAAGGGTAATGATTTATTTTCCCCTCATGTAGTATGCCAAGAGTCTCCCAGGAGCTCTTTTGAAGCCAAACGGCATGAAAGTTGGACGGAGTGCGCGTAGTTATCTGAGTGGCTCTCTGCTCCGAGGGACAGAACAGCTGAGTCTCGGCCCTCTGCGTATGGTAGCAGGATGAGCGGACCGAAGTTGTACACGTGTTCACATACGCACGACATCTGCATTATCTGCATGGGCGCGAATGGCGATCATTGAGATCAGTTTATCCAGAGGAGTGCCTATCCATACCTTGCCTTTTTTCTTTAACAGACTGTATGTTATCATGGTACGATGGTATGGCTGATAGGGTTTGCCCCGTAGCAAACAAGTAATCACTTTCACCTCGCATTCTCAAGGGCATGCTCGCTGGGTAGTGAGACAGCGCCCTATTACTTGTGCCCTTGCTCCCTTTTTGCATCCTTGCCTCCTACATTTCTTCCCCCCTCTCTAAACCCCTTCCCCCCTTATCCTCGCACACTTGCCAGTAGGATATGCCAATAGGCTTAAAAGGATAATTTAGAGGTGCCTGGCTTGCCTGCAACCCCCATTCCCATCCTTTCCCTTATGGTCCGTTCTAATCCCCTTCCTTCCCCAAAATGTTCCCTTGCCTATGCAGAGCCTCTCAGAGCTCTGGATGGCTGCTGTTGCAGGGTCACTGTAGCGCCTCCTGCCTGTGGGCTTTGTAATAGCTCTCTGCCATGTATGTTCCATTTCATTTGTTATCAAACTGCTGCAGTATTGCTGTGATTGGTGTGAGTATGAGTATGATCATGCGTGTATGTGTATGATGGTTGTGATTGTGACATACTGAGATTGTCTTTGACTGTAGGTGTCTGTGTCGATGGCGCTAACCTCTTTTCAGGGAAAGATATCATCCATTTATTTATTTAAAAGTGAGAACTGCCAAACCTCTTACTACAATATGAGTGTGCTCCTTTCTGCTTGTAAAATGTTGATTGTGACTACAACAGGTTTGTCTCAAAAGTATGTGTGGGAGTCCAGTAGCCTTTGAATTGGCATACTTACACACCATGTGTGCCAAATTCTTCAGGAGTGGACTGAGCACCTTCAAGGCTAATGGATAGAGAGATCCCCCCAGAGGATAAGACACATTCAGCCACTCCACCTCATAAAGGAGAGGGTTTGTGGTGGAGGGTTGGGGGTTATGGCCTTTACGGCAGATTGCGTTAAAAGCACTGAGGGCCAGAGCAGGCCGCACCCCTGTTACACAGGGTGAGATAACAGCATGATTTTATTAGGTGGGGGGGTTGGGGGGGAGGCGATCGAAGGTCCTGGACCAATAGACAGATGGATCCCACTGGAAATGAGCAGATCTGATTAGACACCCATTTGCTGTCTGGGGACGATCTGGGGCATGGAGGCATTCCTGCCTCCTCTGTGAGAGCATGTCCGGCGTCCAGCTGGCGAGTCACCGTGCCCTTCTGAAGGGGAAGAGATAGGAGAGCCGGAGGGCACGGAAATGGAGAGCTGAGCCTCTTCGGTGCCCCCCGCCCCCCCGATTCTGAATTGATGCAGGGAAATTAAATAATAATTGTTTTAAACAATGTTATTGAATAATATACATTCCAGCATAATACATTCAAACAACTCATTCAAACCCATTTCACTGCAGCACGCAGTATTTACCACAGATAGGCCTGAACCATATGAATGAGAACCAGCTGTTTGTATGCTACATTTTTATTTAAAGTGCAGGAATTGAATTATCCTGTAGGTGCGACAGGATATATTTGTATTATTTAGACATAGGCCTACTGCTGGGTAATGTTCTTTGAAAAAGCAGACAGCGTTTTATATAATTTGAGTATCCTTTTTTAAAACAGCTGTTTTATAAAAGTTTAAATCAAAGGGAGTACGTGTATTTATGAATAAAAAACATTGAAGCCAAGATGCATCGTGATTCATCGAGAATCATTTTTTAATTAAATTGTTCCCCTTCGAATCATAATACAATCAAGACCAGTTAATTGTATTAACTATGTACATGACATGAATCATATAGACAAACATACATGTATAAATTAAAGACGGAGATGGTGAAGTGTGCCAGTGATAAAATAAAGAGATAAAAGAGTGAAATCCATGTTGCTGTATCTGGCTGTCATGGAGACTCCTTTTTCAGCAAAGAAGCCAATGGAGTCAGTAATCAAATTATTTCATGAATACTGTGACATATATGCTGGAAGAGTCTTAAGAGATGAAACATATCCATGGATAATGATGACTTTTTAAAATGAGTGCTGCCCCCTCTGGCTAAAAAACCCAGAGTCACTGTGTCCCTCTGCCCCCAGTCGAGCACAAGCCAGCATGGGGGTAGTGGTGCGACAGGACCAACCGAGCTGCTAATCATAGGGTAGCTGTGTGATGACTCAGCACTCTAATGCTCTAGTTTCACTTAGGGTCGTATGGGCTTTGGGGGCATGGCGCTGTCTACCGTGGCTGATGAGACTGTGTGTGTGTGTGAGTGTGTGTGTGTGTGAGACTGTGTGTGTGTGTGTGTGTGTGTGTGTGTGTGTGTGTGTGTGTGTGTGTGAGAGAGTGTGTTTGTGTATCTGTGAGGAAGAGGCCAGTAGAGTTTAAAATGCAGAAAGGCCTCTACTTATGATAAATGCATGACTTATTTTCACTACACAGGCCACACATAAGCATTCTTGGCAATGTGTGCGTTTGTATTTTCCCCTCAACTGATTCCGATATCAGTTGAGGTCACGGGTA
>NC_137925.1:11321076-11611076 GCF_963457725.1 Sprattus sprattus
CTCACATTCATGTACATACACAAACGTACATACAGTATGTATCCTTTCATATTCAGACACACATGACCATAGATATTCTTGAAAACAGGCTGGGATATTTTGCATGCCTTCTTTCTGCATGCTTGCCTCTGCCTGAAAACAGGGACGCTCTAACAGCACAGGCAGAAACATACACACACGCACAAACACATGCACACACACACACACACACACACACGCATACACACACACACACATTTGCCTTGCGCATACATTTAAGTAAGCTGCAGTGCCAGCCTTCAGCTAGGCACAGTGTAGTGCCATCATAGCATTCATTGTCACCATTCTGCAAGGCACAAACATAATTGGTTGTAAACATAGCAGTACTTGCACTCATACCTATGACATGAACTCCATAGTAGTCATTCTTACAGTAGTACCATGTATTACTGCAACATCATGTCCTTGCATCCAGACACAAACATGCTGGCTGGCTGAAAAGGTTGCAGAGAGGCCCCAGTACAATGCCAGCAGTGGAGCTTTGGCCAACATATAGATAGTGCTGTGAAGTCACAAGACACCAGGCTATACAGAGGTTTGCATGTGTGCATGGAACATTCTTTGAGCTCTTACCCTCAATGGGCCCTAACCTTTCCTTTAGGTGGCGGGTTGCAGGACACCTGAACTTTAGATGCTAAGCTGACTTCTCTCCTTATAGGTGGAAGCTGAAGAGAAATTGGGATAAATTCTTTGGATAAATACAAATATATAGAACATGTTTTAAAGCTTGCTATTTAATTTATACTCTTCAAGAACACAAGACAAACTATAGGCTCCCAATTTAGCTTTTAACTTAAGCAAATTAATTTAAATTAAACTGTGTCAGTAAAATGTTTTCTTCGGAGGAGAACGGTCAGTGTGTCAGAGAGCAGCACATGGCTGTTGTGTTAGAGTGCCAGGACAAGAATAGCCTTATAATAAGATATTGTGAATCATTGTCCGCACACTCTAGCTAATTGTTAGCCCAAGATGTGTACCAGTAGCAGCTAACCTAAATAGTACCTGACTGGCCTGACCTGGTGAAAATGTGCTTTATGTTGCTACTGGTTGTTTCAATGAAATCCACCTCGCCCTGTGCCCGGTGTCCTTGAGCCCGTGACCGCCTGACCCCTGACCCCTCGCATGCGTCCTTGAAGACCTCTAGCTGTTCTGGTAAAATAGTTAGCTCGTAGCTGTTAGCTTCAGTGTGAGTGTTGCATGCGTTATAAAAAAAGTTCGGGCTCCAAAAGAGAGTCTAGTGAGATCAGTGCATTTGGTTGGTCCGTTGAGGTAAAAAAAAAAGAGGTTTTGCACTTTCTTCCCCTGTTTTGGATGGGCTTGTTTTCTTCTACCCTTTAACCAATGACTTGCTTTCCCCAAAACGTTCTGTTTGTGTTATCCTTGAAACCCCCCCTTTCCTCTCCCTTCGTCCTTGGCTATGCTAAGCCTGTTCAGTCTTGCCACCCCCTCGGTCCTGTTGTGGACTCAGACTTTTCCACCCTTGTCCTTGAAAACTTCCCTCCCTTTCTGTATGCCAGTTTGGTTGTGTTTGCATTGTTTGGGAGGGGACACTTTGCACGACTGTGACTCTGAGACTAATGCATTCTTCTCCTCCCTCTCATCCATATCCATTCAAACTCCTCTGTTTTTCCCTTCTTTCTTTCTTTCTTTCTTTCTTTCTTTCTTTCCTCTCTCCCTCCCTCCCTCTTGGTGTCTCATGTGTATGTGGTGTGTGTAGAATAACTTCATAAACCTGAGTTTTCTGCGGCTTTTCCGAGCTGCTCGACTCATTAAACTGCTCAGGCAGGGCGAGACCATTCGCATCCTGCTCTGGACCTTTGTGCAGTCCTTTAAGGTAGGAAAATACACACACACACACACACACACACACACACACGCTCATTCATGTACAGTCATATACAACCACAGAGAGAAAGAAAGATGGTCGCACACACGTACATATGTATAAGACCCCTAGACCACTTCTCTGTGACCTCTGACCGCCTAGCCCCCCTCTTTGTGCAGGCTCTGCCATACGTGTGCCTGCTCATCGCCATGCTCTTCTTCATCTACGCCATCATCGGCATGCAGGTCAGTACCCGCGTCTCTGCTCTGAAAGCCCAGGGGCCAAAGCTGCCTCTGTGGCCCTTCATGCGCTCCAACGTGCTCCTAACCTCTCATGAAGTAGCCCGACCCTGACTTCTGTGCTCCGAGAGCTAATAGACTGCCTAGACAAATGAGGGCCCTGTTGTAAATGTGCAGAGCCTTTCATTGTCAGAAATGATAGGTGCTAGGGTAGCATTGGCTGTGTAAAACCAACAAGCGTTGACATTAGACTCCATCAAATTGATCAAATGTTGATTGTGATTCACTGGCATATTCTGTGAAAAAACATAACTTTTTTAATGCCACATTCATATACTGTTTAGTAAAAAAAAAACAAATACAAATGACTTGTACCACCCAGTTGTGTGTATAACACATACCAAATACACATGCATCTGGCATCCAAATAAGAAAATATCTTCATGCTCTGTTATGCTCTGTCAGATATCGAATCTTGTGTGTAGCATAAGGTCAGTATACAGAACTGATATGGTGATCTTTCATGGGTAAAGCATGTGGTATTGTAATACACCACTTGAGACTTTTCATCGTTGGCCAAATGCACAGTATGTAATATATTATGCTTGAATGATTCGTGATGTTCAAATGGATTTGTTTTGCATGATCCTGACTGTGTTCTTGAACCCCTGAGCCTTGCTTAATGTTTCCTTTACTGCATTCTCTTAAAAGGATAAAGTAAAATGTAGATGCTCCACTAAGTGAGCTGCATATATGATATCATCTTCAAATACATTTTCATGGTATATGCTCATGTGAAGAAAAGATAAACACACCCGTCGTTTCAACAAGCCGCCAAGGTTAACCACTATGTAGTCCAAGGTCAAGCACTATCTAGTCCAAGGTCAAGCACTATCTAGTCCAAGGTCAAGCACTATGTAGTCCAAGGTCAAGCACTATGTAGTCCAAGGTTACGCACTATGTAGTCCAAGGTTAAGCACTATGAAGTCTAAGGTCAAGCACTATGTAGTCCAAGGTTACACACTGTGTAGTTCTGTGGTCTGGATCTGACCTCTCTCTGTGAGAATGTAAAAAAACAGTTTTCACAGCACGACAGCTCCAACTGTATCACCAAAAGACACAAGTTAGCATGCTAGCAAGCCTTTTATCAGTGTGAACGCGCATTAGAGCCCTTTCAGTAGTTAGATCAAAACTCCTTACTGCTACCATAACAAAAGCCATACTGAACATCTGTTTTCCATAAGTTACTGTCTGTGATGAAGTCCATACTATTTGCTATGATGAATTGTAACGGTTTTGGTCTTGACTATGATGGGACTGTAGCCACGGTTTGATATATTTTTTATTTCACATGTTGGTAATCTGCAGCTGTTTGGGAACCTAGCTATTGAAGACGAGCAACAGAGTTCCATCAATGAACACAACAACTTCAGGGCCTTCTTCCATGCACTCATGCTGCTCTTCAGGTGTGTGTCTATGGGCACTCTGGGTTTGTGAAGAGTGTGTACGTGTATGTCGTTCATTTTTGAACAATTGTGAGATATGAGCTGCATGTGTGTGTTTTCCATAGTTATGGAACCTAATAGGTGTGTGTGCGTGTCCATTTACACATGTGTGTGTGTGTGTGTGTGTGTGTGTGTGTGTGTGTGTGTCCATATTAATGTGTGTGTGTGTGTTTGTGTGTGTGTGTGTGTGTGTGTGTGTGTGTGTGTGTGTGCGTGTGTCCATATTAATGTGTGTGTGTGTGTGTGTGTGTGTGTGTGCGTGTGTCCATATTAATGTGTGTGTGTGTGTGTGTGTGTGTGTGTGTGTGCGTGTCGATATACACATGTGTGTGTGTGTCTGTGTTTGTGTGTGTTGTGTGTGTTTGTGTATGCATACACGGCAATGACAGGAGTGCCACAGGAGAGTCGTGGCACGATATCATGCTGTCTTGTCTGGGTGGGAAGAAGTGTGACCCGCTCACTGGCAATGAAGACAACGAGTGTGGCAGCGAGTTTGCCTACCTCTACTTTGTCTCCTTTATCTTCCTCTGCTCCTTCCTGGTGAGGACAAACTCTTCTCTCCCCGTGTCAGTCATTTATGTCTGCACTAACGTACTGCCTTGCAAGGAGGCTGTCAACAGTTATACCAGCAAAAAAAAGTGCCATACATGTGTGTGTGTGTTTAAATAGATGCTGAATCTGTTTGTGGCTGTCATCATGGACAACTTCGAGTACCTCACGAGAGACTCCTCTATTTTGGGGCCTCACCATTTGGACGAGTATGTGAGGATATGGGCCGAGTATGATCCTGCTGCCTGGTGAGTCCATGTCCTACACCCAACTCACACACATACAGACACACACATGCACACGCACACGCACACACACACACAAACACACGCCCACGTACACTTGTGCATACGCACACAAACACACTGAAGCACAATGCCAGTCTGGGCCCTGTATCATTAGGCAGAAATTACTGCTTAGCTAGTTTTTAATTCTTTATTCTGATGTTGCTCTGGATTTCTGATCTTATGATTGTGTACCACCTCTTAATAAGGACCTATCACTGCAGTAATGTAACTTGCATGCCTAGGTCTGTTTTATCTGGTAACTGTATGATACTAAACCTACTCAACGAGACAGGGCCCTCTCTAATAGTAAGCGGGCATCCGAAATTGGCATTAGATCACAAATGTACTCATAACACTAAGACACATTAAGCCTTTTGAACTGTGTAGCATTTTTAATGTACCGTTGTATCACCATATCTTTGTCTTCCTTCACCAGTTAACCACATAATCACACACAACAGGGTTTGCACACATCCACCCACCCATACACACACACACACGCTCACACACACTGCATACATATTTGCCTGATTTCCGACTACAAATGTTAGAAGTATAGTTTCTGTCTTCCTCACATGACTCTTGAGGGGAATGTGTTTAAGGCGTTAGTGTGTGTGCCCTCATTCGGGCGTACTGCCCTCTCAGGGGGGGGCAAGCACCCGAGAGTAACAGCCAGGGGAGGGGATTGTGGAGCTGAGCCCTCGATGCTCTCCACACATCCACTCGCCCCTGGACCCTGTGTCCCCGACACACACCTGCCTCCTGTCTACCTGTGAGTGGTGAAGAACCCCCCTTCCCATCCCCTACCCTCCCCTTGCCCCCCCCCCCCCCCCCACATCTGGAATCTGAATACTGCAGAGGAAACTTACTGTGATACCCCTCTCCCCTCCCAACACCCAGCACCCAAACACGCTAAGTTTACAAGCTAGTATCTGCATTCCAGTGCCTGTCACCTAAGTGCTGATCAATGGATGGACAAGGTAACGAGACAGAGGGGAAGGTAGAGTACAACAGAGAGCAAGAGAGAGAGAGAGATAGAACGAGAGAGAGAGAGAGGGTAGAGAACAACAGGGAGAGAGAGAGCGATAGAGAGATGGAGAGAGGGAGGGTAGAGAACAACAGAGGGGGAGAGACAGAGAGATAGAAAGATAGAGAGAGAGAGAGAGAGGGTAGAGAGTAATACAACAGAAAAAAGATGGTAAGCGAAAAAAAATACCAAAGAAAAGTTTTGTTCAGTATAAAGGGAGCTTGAGGGAATAATAACTGGAGGGACATGGAAGGGTTGGGAGGATGAGAGTGAAGTAAGAGTAATGAGAGTCAAGACATGTGTAACTCCTGAACAGACCTTCAGCCAGTCATTAGTGGGGAGTGCCAAAAGCTGAAGGACACATCAAAGAATTAGTTTTACCTTTAAATGGAATGAAAGTACCAAGGAGAAATAGACAGGAGCGAGAATAGATGGTAGCAAGACATAGAGTAACGTAGACTAGTTTTGTCTCAGCAAACAGGTGACTAGCAAATACACACTGTGTGCTTGTGGGACTGTCAGTGAACAAGTGTTTAGGTGTGTTTGTGTATATAGATGTGTGTGTGTGTGTTTCTGCATATATCTATGGATATGTAATTGTGTAAATCCACTGTTATCCACCTTGTTTTCTTGATTCTTCTTTTTCTTCCAGCTGTTTTGTGGTTTCTTTTCTTGGCCTTGTTGCTCTAACCTCCCTGTATTCTTCTTTCAGTGGGCGTATTCATTACAAGGATATGTACAGTTTATTGCGAGTTATCGACCCTCCTCTGGGCTTAGGAAAGAAATGTCCCCATAGGGTGGCCTGCAAGGTTTGACTTCCACTAAAACCCTAAAAACCACCATGCTAGCATCCAAACTGGAATGAATGTCGCTTATTTACTTGGTTTTTAGTTTCTTTTTTTCCTCTTCCTTTTTTGGGATATTTTCCCTTTTTTTTGTCTTTTCACCATCTCTACTTGCATTCTTATATGAGAACGGGAATGTGTTGGAACGATGCAAACACGCATGACGAATGACTCTGCACCTCACGTCGAATGAAACGACAGCAATAACCCAAAACGAAACCTTTTCTTCCAAAAAAACTGAATTATTTGTTTTGTTTTGTTTTGTTTTGCTTGTTGTTTGATCACAGCTAGGCCCCCTGGGTATGGTAGAGTGCATTGTTCTCACGGGGTGGGGAGGGGGACAGAAACTGCATTGACATAACTGCTGTTGCAACACCATCCCAACAGTGGGGCTTTTTTTTTTGTCCTTTTGATTCTTTTGCTTCTCTTGCTCGATCCGAAGCCCCCTGTTCTTCTATGCAACCCGTCTCCCCCTCTAGGGCTTGCATAGAACGGTGTTTTAACACCAAAGGACAGAAGACGCCCTCCCCACCAGCACCGACACTAGCCAGCTACCCCCAAACCCCCTTCCCTGCTCAGACCTCTTTCAAACTCACCTGTACAGACCAGTAGCTCTTAAGTGTTAGTTGAGCCCAGAGCCAACAGCAGTGCCTGTTCTCAGCAAAGAGTGACGCCAATAACCTTGTTTTTACTCTGTTTCCCCCTCCCCTCCCCTTCCTCCTTCCTCTGCCCTCTTCCTTCCTTCCTTCCTTCCCTCACTTCCTCTCCTTTTTTCTCACCCTCTCTTTTCACCCTCTCCATTGTTTTTCTCTTCTTCCTCCTCTCTACTTCTTCTTTTTGTACTCTCTCTCTCTCTCTCTCTCTATCTCTCTCTCTCTCCTCTGTTTTCACTCTTCCCATCTACTCCCCTATTAATTTATGTCCTTGTTGATTTTCTTTATTTGCTCTTTTTATTTTGGTTGTCCAGTGGCAGAATCAGTTACAGTGATATGTATGAGATGCTCAGGCAAATGTCTCCACCGTTAGGCCTGGGGAAGAAGTGCCCGGCACGGGTTGCCTACAAGGTAGAAGGCCACTCTGCGGGGCCAGCGCTGTGTTTGTAGTGTTGGTGTTTTTGTTTTGATTTGTTTTCTCTCTCTTTCTGTTCGTTTCTTTTCCTGTGTCTTTTGTCGAACGGGAGCGCTATTGGGGGAGGGTTGTGGGTGGGTGGGTGGGTGTCATAGTAGGAGCAGTCAGGCTCATCCACAGGGAGGGGGGAACGGAAGGATCTTCTCAGTGCTATTGCACCGTATGCCGCACCCCCATAAACACACACACACACACACATACACAGAGACAGACAGACACACACACACACACACACACATTGACAGATGCATAAACACTGTACTATCACATTTATGCATGCAACTCACATATTCAAAACTGTGTGTCACTTAGGCGATCTTGCTCATTCAAAACAACTGAACTACTCTTGTCCAATAAAACTGGACATCAACCGTTAATAATAATCGTATTGACAACATCCTCCAGGATCCTGATGCAACACATACATTGAAGTGATTGCTTTAATGTATATAGGCTCAAATTGTGGGGAAAGGGACGAGTAGCATTCAGCATATGTACACACAGCCTACACATGCTAAGAATCACACACACACACACACACACACACACACACACATGCTCCCATACACTTACCAAAGTGCGAGTGCAGCAGGGCTGGGAAGGGCCAAAGGACTTCAGTCCTCCGAGTCTCCTCTGCCTGTGGATGGCGCTACACATCAATCAATCAGAAACGCGCCCCAGTGACTGTTCTTGTGGAGGACCAGGTCTCTGTCTCTCCCGTTTGATTTTGTGTTCACGCACACACACAGACCCACACACACACATACATACATGCATATACATAAAAATACAAACAATTTAAACAGTAGCTTCTTTTACAGGAAAGAGGGCAGAAGTAGGCCAATGACCCTAATGAAGCTTGAAATATTCAATTTGAAATTCAGTATGGTCTGAATTACCAGATACTATAGTTTTTTTTTCGTTGAAGCAACTAGCTTTTTAAACCCCAAACCGTTTCCCCTGGCAACTGAATTGCCGTGCCAACCGGCTTACGTACCTGTCCTTTGTTTCTTCTTCTGTCAATGCAGTTGGAATCTGTTTCCAGCTCCGCCAGCATGCTAGACCCCCCCAGTCCCCCCCAGAGTTCAGCAGCTCTCCTCTCCTCCTGCCCCCCCTAAACTCACACTCCTCCCGGGCACGGCCATCCTCCTTCCCCTCCCTCCCCCTAATTCTCTTTCCACCTTACTCCTTCTTTCTGTTTCTCTATCACAACAAACACTGGGCTCTGTCTGAGCCCTTCATTGGTCGCCCATCTTTCGATCAATAGAATAGGGCTCTGGTCTGTAATATGCCAATGGCTTCTCCATGCACACCTCAAAAGAGTCAGTTTTATTATAGTGCTCTTCGTTAACTTAATCAAACTCCTGCTTCTGACGGGTTTGTGGTTAGATATGCAGTGCAGGCCCAGAGGCAGGCTTGTGAAACACCATGCAAGAGAAAGAGCAAGTGTAGAGTCTAGTGCTAAGATTCTCTACCCTCTTCAGCCTGTCTGCAGCAGGGGGACTGATCTAGACTGTCTCTTAAATGGGATGTGCTGCTGTGGTTCTATTAGGAATTGTTCTGACCCCATGCAATTCCCCCCAAGCCTCCAAAAGCTTGGGTTAAGGGCAGCCACTCGAGCAGTCAAAGCTCAGGGGTGCTCTGTGAGGCCACATCTGTTCTTCCCCCTGAGGCACTCCCTCCCTTTACGTCCTCCATCTTCTGGTCATCTTTGTGTTTCCGTTCCCTCTCATCACTTTCCTCCTTTCATTGGATTCCATTTGCAGCTTGGTGCTTTTACCTTGTTTCTGGCTCTTTCATGGTCTCTTCACCCGTTCTGTCTAAGGGGGACTGCTTTGGTTTGCAAACAGAGGGGAGCCTTGAGAATAGAGAGTGAACTGTAACATATGCAACTAGGCCAGAGGGCTGCTGGCTGTGTGTGTGTGTGTGTGTGTGTGTGTGTGTGTGTGTGTGTGTGTGTGTGTGTGTGTGTGTGTGTGTGTGTGTGTGTGTGTGTGTGTGTGTGTGTGTGTGTGTGTGTGTGTGTGTGTGTGTGTGTGTGTGTGTGTGTGTGTGCGCGCGTGTGCGCGTGTACTTGTATGTGTGTGTTTGTGTGTGTCTGTGCGCGCGCGTTTATTTCTCTGTGAGTGAGATTGTGTGTGGATAGCTTTGTACATGTTTGGGGATGTACATGTGTGTATGTGTGTTGGTTTGTTATGGATAGTAGCAGCCCAGGCCATCTGTTACTGCCCCCCTGAGGTGACTGCTGTGGTGAACAGACCATGTCCGGGCAGCTACCTGGTGTGGGCACTCTCACTGGCAACCTTCTGTCTCACTTCAGCCACTAATGAACCCCAGCCCGTCCTCTGTCTCTCTCTACTGTCCTCCCACCCAACGCTCCTTCCATGTGCTCACTTCCTCTCTGTCCCCAGCCTATGCTATACTGTATCCATTCAGATGGTCCTCTCTCAGTTCAGTATCATGTCTTATGCTTGTCCACAATGGTGGAAATGTCATCTTTCAGTTCATCTCATCTCTGTCCATCATTGCCCCTTCTGTTCTTTGGGTCATTTACTACCATCTGAGTCATCCTCCTTTTCTCGTTTGTCCCTCTCCTGTCCTGGCAGCCTCCACCCTAAAGTGTCTCATGGTTGACATCTATCTTTTGTTAAATAATCTATATAATAACATCTCCCTGGACCAGTCAGGTTTGCTATCCGGTTCTTTGTCAGTGATCAGGTCAAAAAAGATCACCCTATCTTAAAATGATCAATTATTTCTCATCTGATCGCAACGATCTATAGTGTCCCTGTCAGTCAGGGATAGAATGCACACATTTACCTCATGTCCAGTTCCTCATATCACTTCCTGTGCAGAGATATCCCATGATCCTCAGCGACAGTGACGTGTAATCTCATCTCTGCCACATCGCCCAAAGAGAGAGTCCATACAGACTATAGGGCCAACAAACACCAGTGGTTGATGACCACTGTCGGGCTCAGCCAGTGTGTTGTGATAGACCTCTTTCACCACCTGCTCTCCCCCCCATCCTTCTTTTATGGTTTCTGAAAATTTTCCCTCTCACACTCTACGCTATCTACGTTTACTGCTCCTCTCCTCTTCCTTACCAGTTCCGCTCAGCAACCCTCCTTAATGACATCATCATGTGACCTAGATTTAAACAGGAAATCCCACTCCAATCTACTGACACCATGAAAGGAGGGATAGACCCGTTTTGTTTGACGATCACGATCTTGAAACCAGAGCAACAACAACGGCAAAAAGACATCATATGTGGTCTCTTCAGCCTTCCATAGCAAAGGCAGATTATATTTCATATGATCTGATGCCTCATTTGATCAGTGATGATGCATTAAAGAGGTCAACTGCTCTATCCTTTAAATCTTTGAATCTTTTTTTAATACCCATTCCACCCAGCAAGCGCTACTTCTTCCTTATCTTCCCTCCTCTCTTTTTCAATTCAAATCATAATGCTTTTGTCCCCTAACTCTCTCAAACACCTTGTTGTAGTCCCCTAATTTAAGGTTACCCTAATAGCATTATGCGATCTTCAGACTGACTTTATTAACAAAGCCATAATAATTGACATTATAAGTAACTTTTCTTTTTTTTTTTTTTTAAACTTGAATGTATGGAGAATGCTGTTCTGACCCAACCCTGTAGGCCACACCCATCCCCTGCATTGAGAGATCAGAGAATCTGGATGGAGCTCTAGTGTCACTCAGTAGCCCGTCTATGATTACATCTCAATGACAGTGTGTTATCCGCCAGTCACTGCTGCCACGGCGACCACGCGCTGAAAACCAAACAATTCTAATCAAGCCACAGGCAATGCTTTCTCTGTGTATGGCTGCACCGCTGGTCGTGTTGTGAGGTGTGCTGTATGCGGTCGCATGGCATGCTGCATGCAAATGTGAAGAGGTGGGGGACACCTGGGGGGAGGGGGGGTTGGAGGGAGGGGGGTCGAGGAGGGGACCCAGGCGGCTGGCATGGTATGTTGCATGGAATAAAAAGGGGTGGCACGACTGTAGTAACAGCCGAAATGCTTGGGTGGAGTGGGTGGTGGGTTTTCTGCCTGGCCTGGCGCCCACAAGTTCCCTACCTCGCCCTCCTTCCTCTGTGGGACCAGGACGACAATGAAACAATGTGCTAAAAAAACAACGAGCAAACGTTGCAAAAAAGTATGTCTTGCAAAAAGTTTGGCCTCGCTATTTTCTCTGCCATTGTTTAATTTTGCCTGGGTCTGTGGTCAGGTCTGTGAACCTCCTGCTGGGGAGAGCTTTGTTACTCCTTTGACCTCCTGACCTTGCCGGCAGAACTCGCAACTCTGCAGTACCCCCTCAGCCTGTGAGGTTTCGCTGTGTTCAGAAGCCTCCCAAAAGACATTAAACACCAACACGAAACCATTCCTCTGTCTTTTCTCTCCCGCAGAATCGACTAAAAGCAGCGCTAGACTTTCTTTAAACAAGAAAGACTCCATTAACATGAAAAGGGGAGATTCACACGTTGGTTTTAATAGAGGCTGAGCACGCCCTCCTGTGGCTCAGTCCACTGAATTTTGAACATCTGGTGGCTCTGATGTCTGGCAGGATTTGGGGTGAAAGGTCAATTTAACTAAAGGTCAGAGATCACAAAGCTCCCCCCTCCCCTGTCACAACCCCTCTTTTACCCTCTCAACTCTCTTGCTCATACCCCCCTCTCTTGGAGGTTCAGAGCTAACACACATAAAGACACGCACCTGCAGTAATTTTTTTCTTAAAAATAGCAGGCCAGTGCAGCCTTTCTCACGTATCCCCTGACTGGCTTTTCGCAGAGACTGTTGCGGATGGATTTGCCGGTCGCCGACGACAACTCCGTTCATTTCAACTCCACCCTTATGGCCTTAATCCGCACGGCACTGGACATCAAGATCGCCAAGGTTGCGGAAGGTTTGACACCCCTTCCCTTACTTCTGCTCATTCACTTCTTCATGTTCTGTCTTCTATGTCATCCGGTTGGCTCCAGTTTGCTTGTCTGTCCCCTCTTCTCACTGTTCTGTATGGATATGAACATTGTCAGAGTTTCATTAGCAGGTTGTTCACCGTCATGATCCTCCATGTTCTTTGACCTGTGGTAAAAAAAGTGCCTACATACAATTGTTAATGAAAAACATTTCTCTTTGTGTGTGTGTTTGTGGGTATGTATGAGCGTGCGTGTGTGCGCGCGTGTGTGTGTTTACGTTTGTTCATGTCAATTCTTATTCCTCTGTCTTTGTGCTCCATGCTGTGTGTGTTTGCGAATTGCTTGTACTGCATATTATTGTGGTTTGTGTGTGTGTGTGTGTGTGTGTGTGTGTGTTTGTGTTTGTGTGTGTGTTGTGTGTGTGTGTCTTGTCCACATGATTTATGTGGACTCCTGGATGCTTATTGGATGAACTGTTGTGGATGTTGGTGGATATTGGGGCATGTGTGTGTGTATATGTGTGTGTGTGTGTGTGTGTGTGTGTGTGTGTGTGTGTGTGTGTGTGTGTGTGTGTGTGTGTGTGTGTGTGTGTGTGTGTGTGTGTGTGTGTGTGTGTGTGTTTGTGTGTGTGTGTGTGTTTCTGTGTATGTTTGTGTGTGTACATATATGTGTGAATGCACGTGTGTGCATGTATGTGTGTGTGTTTGTGTGTGTGTGTGCGCACGTGTGTGTATGTGTGATAAAATACATTAGTAGTGGAAGACAAACACCAGATGGACGCTGAGCTGAGGAAAGAAATGATGGCGATTTGGCCCAACCTCTCCCAGAAGATGTTGGACCTGCTGGTCACTCCACACAAGTGTAAGTTGCGCCCCGGTGGGCTCATCCGACCACCTGTTGTCTCACCACCAGAGGAGAGCTTCTTTCAGCCAGTCCCCCCCCACTGCTCTGCACCCTCTGATGCTCCAGGCACAGCAATGACCTCCATCGTCTCCACCTTCGACCAGACGACCTTTGACCCTAGCCCCCAGCCCCCAGCCCCCTCTCTGCCAGCCAGTTGCTTCTCAGTGATAGGCCATGATCAGAATATAATGACACCCAGGCACGAGTGGAAGTATAGCCGTCTCTCCCCATTCTGACAGGCAGTAAACATGCCGCAGGTGTAGATCCTGCAGTCATATAAAAGTGCCAATGTTCCTTTGTTGATACTGGGTGAGAACTTCAAAGTAACGTGAGGTTTTTTAAAGTAACACACGTACTATTGATACTGAGGTAAAGAAACAGCCAATAGTTCTCCCCTGGCTTTCTGTTAAACTGTAACTAGCAATCCCCTTGAAAACTACTGAACCATCGATGTTAACTAGTCCAACAATCCAAACAAGTGCTAAAGCATCACCGTGCTCTAAGATAGCCCTTGCCTGCCTTCACCAAAACCGTATGCTCCCATAAATGGTGTGAACATGTGAATCAGGAGACAGTAAGCCTTCACATAAAGAGTACCTCCATACCAGGGAGCTTGGTCCTAGTCAGACAGGCTACACTACCAGGTTAGTGGATGCGATAAACAGGTAATAAATAAATACCCAGATCTCTTCTGTGAACACCTTACCTTTGCTGCTTTTTCCCCGCTGCAGTGAGCAGGAGCCATTCAGTTGTAGACCCGTACAGTCCCCTTTTTCAGACGATCCAAGGAGCCCCATGTCCAGCCCCAGCCCCAGCCCCAGCCTCTACCCCCCCCCCAGAGACCCACTGTCTCTCCAGCCTGGTCTGGCTCCTCTTCAGCTCTCTGTGCCTGATATCAGGGGGTGCCTTACTATAGAACAACCCTCTATAGAAGTCTTTTCACTCCAGGGTATCTTATCAAAGCAAGAAGAAGAAGTCCATAGCTAAAGATGACTGGCTGCATATGGTAATAAATGATGACTGATACTACGATGCACTGGTGCTACTGCACCTGTTGTACACATTGATGATGTGTATTGTTAACTTGAGTAATGTTATGCATACGGTTTGCAAAAAAAAAAAAGCATGGAATATATGTGCAGCAGCTAAGCCATCCTTTCAAGACACTCATCACAATACTAATGGTAGCTAATATTGAAACCGTGGAGGTTTCCTAGTCAAGCAAAGAAACATGTGGACGGATTTGAGTATGCAGATTTGAGTATGCTCTGCTGGTCAGTGTTTTGGGAGCATGACTTATTGGCTGCACTGAGTTTGTATACCCAGTTTTTTCCTGATGACTTTAGGCCATTTCTTTACGAAGATGCGGTAATCTGCAAGAATCAAATCATTGTGCTTTCGAGGACTGTTTCTTAACTGTTTCACATTCTGAAGCTCAAGAACACTTTGAGTGATGTGTCGCATTACACAAAACTACTTGCCTATTGCTGTTTTTAAAATGCAAAACTCAGCATCAGCATGATTGAAAGCAGTCGAACAGCCACTGTTACCACTCTGACTTGATGTAGTTTCTTGATTACATTATCCTCGTAAAAAATGGCCTCTAGTCTGTATTCCTCTGAAACGAGAGACTAGAAACACTTTAAAATGCTAAAAATAATTTGCAAAGAGTAACAAAAACAGCTAGGGGTAAAAATGAATTCCAGTGGACAGCAAAATGAATAACATCAGATCGAAAACCAAATATGAAGCTTTTGACATCAGTGTCTGTTTGTGAAAAGACTATTGGCTCGGTGTCTCTGTGTGTACCGTGTTGGTGTCTCTCGTGTGCATGTCTTGTCCCCCCTCTCCCCCAGTCCCATTCCCCACGCTCAGGGTCCATCTCATCCCGTCTAATCGTGCAGGGTAACTTGTCCGTTTCTCAGCAGCGACAGACCTGACGGTGGGGAAGATCTACGCGGCCATGATGATCATGGAGTACTACCGGCAGAGCAAAGCCAAGAGGGCCCAGGCGAAAGGGGAGGAGCAGCAGGTACAACTCTAGGGCAAACACTTGCTTGCTCCCTGCAATGCAAAACGCCACAGCCCCTTAACTCTGCTTTCTTCAACCCCCCTCTAGCCTCTTTCTTTCTCTCTCTCTCTTTCTCTCTCTCTTTCTCTCTCTCTCTCTTTCTCTGTCCCTCCTGCCTTGCGGTTTGAGCTGTGACAACCAACACCGCTCTGGCCTTTGCCACTCATCTTAGTTGCAGCCGTAACCATGTTACTGCTCTTTACGTTATATACTCTGCATGACTCTCACCGGTTTCACTCATAGAAACGAGTGAGAGAAGGAAAAACATGCACTTGAGGATAATAACATCTCACAGTGTTCTCTACGTCTGTGGTCAGGTCAGGTTGTGTTGTCATACCAGTAACAAGTAGAGTAGCCCAGTATACAAAGCCGTTTCTTGTGAGGAGACAGAGGAGACAATGTGGTCGTGACAAAGTATCTGTAACCAAATGAAAATGACTTAGCAGCAACTGTAGATGTTGTGTCCAGGTATTCAGAGCTTGGCTGTCATGTACACGTTTTTTTGTAAAGCTGATAGGACACCTCTTTTATTAAATCTGTGCTCTTCAAACGAAGCATTTGCATGGATTGTTGCCGTGTTGTGTTTCTCTCTGTGAGAAAGGGCAAGGCTGGGTATCTGATGGTTGTCACAGCTCTCAGTTGAACCTGTTAATATGCTGTCGGTCAATGTACAGGCCTTTCCCCAGTTCCCTGTCTTGACTGTGAACACTGCAAGCAATAACCTGCACTGGACTGTAGCCCTCACCCTTGTAGCATCCTCTGCACCCTGTCCCCTCGAAACAAATGGGAATGAACCCGAAACAATGCACCTTTTGTTTGCAGTTTGAATGCCAATTCACTGACCACAATAACAAATAAAGAATATGTATTGTAGCATAACTGTATGTATAACTATTCACTGTAAGAAAATCAGTAAAATAACAGAAATCTCTTTTGAGTTATCAAGACTTTCCTGTTTTCACGTTTTTTTTTTCTTTCTCGTTCTGAATCATGGTTTGGGGTGGGATGGGGTAGGGTGGGGCAGGGGTGGGGGTCGATGGGTTACCTCACAAAGCAGTGGGCTCGGTATGGGTGGCTCTAATCTACAGACAAAGCTCCACTCCAACTCAACCCAACTCCACAACCTCAGCGTATTTGTTCTTGCTTACCCACCTCCCCCCCATCTCTCCAGTATCACTCGGCCCGGCATACCATTGCTGTCTTAAAGCATTCCCCTTCTTTTTTCTTTCTTTTTTCATTTTGTCACCATTAAAGGGTGCTGTTCCCTCATAGCATCAAGAAAAACCCTCTGAAGACTGTGAGGAGGAACAGGGGAGGGCTGAGGGGGTTGAGCTCTGTCTGAATGCTAGGGTTTATCCCTTTGGGTGAACTGAAGGAGTCTTATAAGGTAGCTAGACCTAGTAGTCTGAGACCTTTAGAGACCAGAGTGGGGGTAGATTAGAAAGGACGGCATGGAAGGGCATTAGGGGTGATTTTTTTTTTTTTTACTCATTTATGCAACATTCATCAAAGATGAATTGGGTGAAGGCTGAGCTTTTAAATGGTGTTGATAATCCATACATGTTAGTTACTTTTAATCATCCCTGAAATATAAGCACGTTTTCATATACGTACACCACATGAAAACAAATTATAAAGAAAGGAAAAAGATCAGGAAAACAGTGTTTCAGGATGCGCCATTTGACATTATGGGCAAAAAAATGGAGCGAGAGTCTTAGAGACTGCTGGAAGTGCTTGTGCAGGATTAGAATAAATCTATTTTTAAAGCTCACACTTTTGTTACCTCAAATAACCTCTTCACTGCTCCAGGCAGTTTACATGCATGCAAAAGTGAATCACATTAACACAAGCACATGAACTGATTTTTAAGTTTCAATCTTCATCCGTTAAATCTTCATATTTAATCAATAGAGGAGGTACGCATTGTAATGTTGTATTGATATAGCAGCACACATTATTTATAAGTCAAAGGCAGCACACATGATTCAGAAGAAATTCTTAAAGTTTCAGAGGAGAACAAAAAATGATGTTTTTCATTTAAAAACATTTAATTCAAGGACCTAAGAAAGCCTGCAAAATTTCAGATCAAACATTTACTTCCTGTGTGAATGGCATTAACAATTCTTCATCTCACCTCGACCTCCTCAAGTAAACCGCACTTAGCTACATCACCCTGGTTGCAAGTCACCTCCCGCAGGGACTTGCACATTCATTTCACCAGTCGTCTCTGCTCGCATCCGGCCACTGCTTCTCATTCTGCCAGTGGCCTCGTTACCACCCGCCTCCCAACACTCCTTCTCTCACTCCACCTCCATGTGCACAGGTAAGCGCGGAGTGGAGTACGCCTGTTTGTCCTGGACCTGACACAAATTCAAGTGCGTGAGAATGACGTTTGGACTGGAAGGTGTTCCCATATTTCCAGCCAATGTCAAAAACAGTAGCTCACTGTTTTAAGGTTGATAAATTGACAGCGGCTTTAGAATGCTGGACAGATTTCAGTTGGATCTATGAAGAACAGATGCATATGCGATAACATGGGTTTATACATTTTATGTTTGGGTCTGATGCACTTCAAAGGATATTCCATCCAATCCATCTAAATGGACTCTATGTTGTATAAGTTTCCAAAGAAATGCTTTTCTGCCATAGACACTATTTCTGATGAAAGACTTTTTCTTAAACGGTTTTATTTTTTTTAGTGTCAGGCTGTTTTTTTTCCATGTCAGTTTATGTTTTATCACACATTCTTGTTTTCTGAAAAAAAAACTTCAGGAAAGGCTAAGGTTGAAGCGCAACACCCAAAACTGGTCAAATCGGCTACTAACATAAAGCATTTTGAACAATATGGTTGTTTTTTTGCTAACCTTTTTAAATCACCTGTTTTGATTCTTCTTCACACTGCCTCTAATTCAATGCAAGTGCTCTTTTCTGTTTCCCTCTAGTCTTTTCCGTTCAGACTCTTGTAACCACTGGGCTGCTAGAGGTCAGAGGTCAGAGGTCAAGAGGGTGTCTTGTTCCTCTCATCATAGGTTTGGGTGACAAGATCTTAGGTGCCTGGTTGTCAACACACCAGAGTGCCTGTTTCTGAACTGATGTGCCAAAGCCTGCATTACCTTTGGATCAGTTGATCAGCATGTAGAAGACTAAATTGGAAGTAACACATTATTTGATAACATTTGAGCTACTCTATGAAGTGCTGTCCAGCACTATGAACCATACAAAAGATGAAAATTGTGTAGGCATATCAACGATTTTTCCCTGACCCCTCTGAAGCACTCAGCTGGTTACTTCCATTCATTTACTGAGTTGTTGGAAGTAAATGAATGTTCAGCATGATGCCATCAGCACCCTTCCAGACAGCACGGCCTGGTTGGATTCAAAGTAACCGTAAGATAATTCACTTCCCAGAGTGCCCTTTTGGCTTACGTCTGCTGTCTCCTGCTGTTCCCACCGGAGAACAAGCCACTAGCACTCTGGACTCTTTGACCACCCACACCTCCGCCATCCTTTCCTGCATTCTTCCCATTAGTATGTCTGATATCAGCTGTAGGCCATGTTGTATCTTACACAGAATCGAACGACATTAATGTTTCAGCGCGTGGATCCTACCTCTCCAACCCAGGATGGTGGGCCGGGGGTCAAGGGCCTCCCTGAATCTCAACCGGATGATGTTGGCAATATGTAAGTAACACCCCCCCCCCCCCCCCCATCTCCGTTTTCCTCTCCAATGCCTCTCTGATCCACATGGTACTGAAGTGAGCTAGTCTTTAATGCCTCTCTGATCCACATGGTACTGAAGTGAGCTAGTCTTTAATGCCTCTCTGATCCACATGGTACTGAAGTGAGCTAGTCTTTAATGCCTCTCTGATCCATATGGTACTGAAGTGAGCTAATCTTTAATGCCTCTCTGATCCACATGGTACTGAAGTGAGCTAGTCTTTAATGCCTCTCTGATCCACATGGTACTGAAGTGAGCTAGTCTTTAATGCCTCTCTGATCCACATGGTACTGAAGTGAGCTAGTCTTTAATGCCGCCATCCCTGGTTCTCAGTGGGCAAGGTAGACAGAGGAAGGAACAGCCTTGTCATCTCAAAATCTGCAGAGGAGTGCTAAAGGAAGCTTATGTGGTTTCTGAAGTACTTGCTTGAACTTGCTGAAGTACTTGAAGTACAGACATTTTGTGTACTTTTTTGTAAAAAATAAACACCTGTTGATGTATTGTTGGGTGTGAGGTGACCTCCAAATACTGTCACTACTTTTCCACCTTTTTCATTGTGGTTGTTTTGGTAGTAGCCTTGTTTTGTCTAAGCAGACAATACAGTTCATGACAACATTGAGAAAGGACAAACATTTCACCAGAACTTTACAGAACTTTTTTTGTTCATGTGTGAGAACTAACTGTCAGGATTTTCTTAGCTAGCTGAAATTAAACACCATCATGCCTGAAGAATGGGAGACAGACTTGATGAGACACACTTTGACAATCTTTAACATTAGCAGTAAAAAGTGCAAAGAGTGTATGACTATCCTGTGAAAGGGTTACAATTAGGGCCACAACAACTGAAGCCAGTATGGATCTGGCCATAAGGGGAAAGGTGTAACTGTCCTTCTCTCTCAGGCCAGTGGAAGGAGAAATGACAGGCAGCGAGTCATGGGTGACAAAACGTGCTCAGGAGATGTCTCAGAAGGCTGGCAGCTGGAGTCCAGATGGACAGCATCCTGACGACAAACGAGACAGTATGCACAACTCTCAGGTACCAGTCCTCTCCAGCAGCCTCCTGCAGAGTCACAGTAAAGGTGTCCAATACTATACGAAATACGTGTTTGATTTGTAAATACATGCATGAGTTTATCCATGGAGACAACCAGAGTGTGTCCATGGGACATTCAGCTTTGAAAGTTCTTGAAAATGCCCATTGAGAAAAAAAAACATACTTTATTCTCGGTTGCTGATTGAAAAGATGGGTGTTACTACTGACGAGTCGTCGTGGATCCTTAAGCAGTCTCACTATCAGGGTCAAAGTGTTTCTTTCTGCTCTCAACACTGCATGTGAAACAGAGGTGTGGTCCCCTCTGTCTGGTTTGGGCCTGTGTCCACCGAAGGGGTCTCTGCCCATCGCCCTGGTTGGCTGATCCGTGTCTGCCTGCCCTCCTCATAACCATCTCATGGGCAGGCAACAGTGAAGAGCCCCCTGGCCTCCCTTCTCATGCTCATACAACACAACTTCAGTACTACCAATCTTCCTCTCTTAAACCTTTCTAAACTTAACTCTCTTTTTCTTTCTATTTACCTTCTTTCTTTCTTTCTATTTACCTTCTTTCTTTCTTTCTTTCTGTCTTTCTTTCTCATCTAACCAATCTTTCCATCATCTGCGAGTGCAGTCCATATCCATCATTGACCCATTTTTGCTCCACTCTCCGAGGGGTTATAGCTTGACTTCCATAGCCCCCTGTTTGTTGGCCCAACACTGGGTCAAACAGCAGGTCAGTCCTGCCCCCTACTCTCTCTCTCTCTGCATGGAGATCAATTATCGGAAAATATGTCTCCGAAAAAAATTAACGACGTGCATTTGTGTGTGTGTGTGTGTGTGTGTGTGTGTGTGTGAGTGTGTGTGTGTGTGTGTGTGTGTGAGTGATCAACAAATTAAGCACAGGCACCTTCTGTATTACCCCCTGTATTTTCTCCTTCTAGAAGGAATGGGGCGGTAAGGCACCCTACCACCTGTACCTCCTGACCATCAGTTCCCTCTACCGGCCTGTCTTCCAGGCCTGTATACGGCCCCTAGAATTTCCCCCTGCCTTTTCTCCCTGTCCCCTATCCCAGTCTTGTGAACTCCGGGCAGTCATGCCAGCTCTCCCTCTATTTTCCACAGACGGTAGAGATGAGAGAGATGGGGCGGGATGGTTACTCGGACAGTGAGCACTTTCTCCCAATGGAAGGGCACGGGAGAGCTGCTTCCATGCCCCGACTCCCAGCAGACAACCAAGTGAGCACCACCTTCATCCTTTCACTCTCCTCCTCCTCCTCGTCCTTCAGCGTGCTGCTCGCCAGCCTTTACTCATTCCTCCCCCTCCTCTTCCTCACTTCCCTCTTTTCTCCCGCTCCCCCTCTGCTTACCTGGATGACTCACCACTTTTCCACACCTCTGCCTCCTTGTGCGAGAAAGAAACAAACCACGACACGCCAAAAGCATGTAAACCCTTTTGACTTGAAGTACTGCTTGCCCAAGTGCACTGCGAAATACTGTCCTTCATGAAGTCAGTTCTGTCAGGCAAAGCTATAATGTAGGGAGAAATGTATTGTTAGACCAGCACGGCCCCTTTGGTTCACTGAACATATAGATGCTATCTTTGTTCCTCCCGGTGCTTGCCTAAGGTTGCAAACTCACTTTTGGAGGGGGAAGGGGGAGGGGGAAGGGCCAGAGCTGAGGGCTACCATTTCAGTGACTTCCAAGGTACATTGGTATCATTTCCAGTAAGCACTGTTGCCATGACAGCAGCGGTTGCCAGAGCACAGCAGGTGATACAATGGTTCCTGAAGTATTGGCGCTAGTGAAGGAAAAGCAGTTGTATTATTGGGTAAAAGGCCACATAGCTATGCTTTTACATAGTAGTACACCATGCCTTACTCAAAATTTAAAAAAAAAAAAAAGCTAATTCAAATGGTATGGCTCTAACGTTTTATAAAGGTATAGATGTTTTGAAATGCATCCGAAAACACACTCCCCTTCTAAGAGTATGCAGAAACTCAAATGACATTTTCGTCTTAAGAGTCGTGATAACTTTCAAAGGTTCAGAAGGAGATTTTGCATGAGATGAAATGAATCCTGTACAGTTACTTAAACTGAATTAGAATTAAGAAGCCTCATGTATGTTGTAGAAGTGCCCTGGCTTGACGTCTTGATAGTATCTCTTGGTTTTTTGCTTCAGAGTGTTTAATCCTCATTGAACCTAGTTAACACCATTCATATTGTGCATAGTGAGGTCCATGCATGCAGGCACACACTAACATGCTCAGGCAGGTAGCAGGAACACATGCTTGCACACTCATTATTTCCATACTTGTGTCACCATTCTGTTCCCAGATCCAGAATCTCCTGAACATCTTTTTAAATCTTCATCTGATTCCTTTTCCTCTGCATTTTCCTGTCTTAATATGTCTTCCTGTATAACTACATTTTCCTCCAGTTATGTTTCTTTCATAGGTCCAACGAGATTGCAATGTTTGGGATACTGTTTCAGTTTGGTGTGAACAGATCTGGCCATAGTAAAGATATACTCTGCATACATGTACATTGTAGATTATAATAACATATATATACAGTATATATATAATCGAGACATTTGATAACAGTACTGACACCAGATTGAAGCAACTTTGATGAATTATCCTACCAGAGGATTGTGTGTGTCTGTGTGTGTGTGTGTGTGTGTGTGTGTGTGTGTGTGTGTGTGTGGTGTGTGTGTGTGTGTGTGTCAGTTCAGGAGAATCGTGTGTTAGTGCTTATGTATATATATATATATTAGGCTTTTGCTAGATATCACTTGAGTTCTAGCAAACGTGTGTGTCTGTAAAACAAAAAAAACATGTGCTATGTGTCCTATGTGTGTGTTTGTGAGTGAGTGTATATGTGCCCTGTGTTGTAGTTCATATCTTATGTTGTGCCACTTGGTGTTTATTGTGAGTTCAGCCTGTATATTTATTGCGCCGCACTGTACTGTATTGTGCTGTGCTGTGGTGTCTATATTGTTACTATGGTGACTGTCTTTAAAGCAGCTATAAGTCCCTCACTGTCTGTGTGCTGCTGTGGTGTCTATAGTGTTACCATGGTGACTGTGTGCTGCTGTGGTAAGTGTCTCTCCCTGTCACTGCTGCTTCTATGTCTAACCAGAGTTATCTCTCTCTCTTTCTTTCTTTCTTTCTTTCTCTTTCTTGATTTTCTCTCTCTCCTTTCTATCTCCTTCTCTGTCTCTTTTTTTCTTTACTTTTTGTTTTGCTTGTCCCTCTGTCCCCCTCCCCTCCCCTACTTTTTCCCCACCTGTGTGCCTCCATTCCTCCTCCATTATGGTCAAATCTCCATCTACTCTATACCCTAATTCCTCTTCCTTTGTGTGGTCTCCCCCCCCTGTCTCTTTCTCTGTCTCTCTCTGTCTCCCCCCCACCTCCCCACCCCTCCTTTCCCTCTGGTGGTGGTTGTGTTGTGTGTGTCTCTTGTGATTCCCTCTTGCTGTGCTCCTCTGTGCTGTGCTGTGCTGTGCTTGGCTCTGCTTGCTGTGTGTGTGTGTGTGTGTGTGTGTGTGTTTGTGTGTGTGTGTGTGTGTGTGTGTGTGTGTATGTGCAGCAGCATCGGAGGAAAGGGAGGCCACGAGGGAATAACCTCAGTGTATGTACTCTTTTGCTGTCTTTTTTTTTGCTCTTTCTCTTTCTCTTTCTACATCTATCTATCTTTTAGTCACACTTTGTCTGTCTTTTTGTCTCTCTTTCAAAGTCCCTGCTTCAGGCTCTATCTGTCCCCACCTCTTTCTTTATCTGTGTCTCACCCAATATCTATTTCTTTTTTCTCTCATCTGTCCCATGATAAAGACACCCTCTTTCAGTCTTGATTGATCCTTTTTCTCTTTTCCTCAGCTTATATTCGGCACCATTTAGTTTCACTGGGCAAGTCCACAGAGCCTTGGTCACTGTTAAAAAATGCGTGACCCAGAGCAGACTTTGTGACACATCTGTACAGTTTTAAATTCCAATACACCCATTTAATGCTCACCAAGACCTAGTTTCACTTGCCAGTGACTGGTAAAAGCAGTCCTTCAGACATGATTCCTTCCCTCTCTTAACTTCTCATGTTCTTATAGACCTCCTCCACTCTTCTTTTCTAGTTTTCCATGCTTGCACTCCTCTCCATCAAAGTCATGGTCTTATTGCTTCCTCTTAGTTGATCTGGTCACTTTGAGACATGCGTTGTGGTAGTGCCCTTTAAATTTAGATCAGTTTTGTTTGTTTATTTAGAAGGATCCCCATTAGCTCTACCCTAAGACAGAGCTACTTTTCGTGAGGTCCACATTTAAGACTTATATACAAATATCAAACATTTAAAACATACATTACAATACCAATATCTAACATTTAAAACATACATTACGATACCAATATCAAAATTTAAAATACAAAAAAAATAATGATCATACAATTTAAAATACAAAATAATAATGATCTTGAGTGGATCAGTGCCAAAACCCTATGCTGGGTGTTCGGGGAAGTCTTCCTTCCTGCCGTCCCTGTTTTCTCCCTGTGTGCTGCTTAGCTGCCTGCCTATGTCATACATGGCCTTTGGGTGTGTTGATGTATGATTGCTGATGTGTTTGTGTGCGTATATGTCCTGCCCATGTCCAACACAGTCACATGTGCATGCTGTTGTGTCAGTATGTGTGTGTGTGTGTATGTGGGCAAACATGCGTTTGTGTCTGTGTTTCTGTTAATGTTGTACGCTTGGATTTGTACAGTAGATACATTCTGAAGATACTTTTCTGTGTGTGTGTGTGTGTGTGTGTGTGTGTGTGTGTGTGTGTCTGTGTGTGTGTGTGTGTGTGGCTGTGTGTCTGTGTGTGTGTGTCTGTGTGTGTGTGTCTGTCTGTCTGTCTGTCTGTCTGTCTGTCTGTCTGTCTGTGTGTGTGTGTGTGTGTGTGTGTGTGTGTGTGTGTGTAACTTCTTCGTCTTCCTGGGGCTGTCCATGGATTCCGCTTGCACGCGTTCATTCTGGGCCTTCACTGGCCTACACAAGAGGGGGCTCAGGACCATGGACAGCTCTCAGCCCTCTCCTCAACCCCTCTATGCCTTCTATCAGCATGGCTGTAGACAGTCTCCCTGTGTGTGTGTGTGTGTGTGTGTGTGTGTGTGTGTGTGTGTGTGTGTATGTGTGTGCTACTGTGGAGGGTGGAGGGATCTGGTGTGGGAATGTGCTCTGCTCTTGTGTTGTGGGTGAGGGGTGGGGTGGGGTGGGGTGGGGTATATAGGGAGTCGGGGGCAGAGTGAAGGATTTGGGCTCTGAGGTTTGCCAAATGTCCACAGGTAAAAGCTCTGGGTGCATGGCGTGGCCCATGGTCTATTCCTTCCTTCTTTCTCTCTTTCTTTCTGGCTTTTCTACCATTCTGTGTTGTCTGTCTGTCTTGCTCCTCAGAATGACAGAGGTATGTGCATAATGTGGGAAAGGTATCTCTGTAAGGCCATGAATCACACACGCCACACAAACACACCAAACGCACCCTCTGAACACACAATCGTCAATAGTGATGACAATAGAAACTTTTTTCTACTCTCTCTCTCTATCTCTCTCTCTCTCTCTCTCTCTCTCTCTCTCTCTTTCTCTCTTTTTTTCTACGTTTGTATGACCTCCTGTCCTGTAGACCATCACAGACAACAGCCCGATGAAGCGCTCTGCCTCGTCGCTGGGGCATGGGCGCTGTGGGGGGCGGATGGGCCGGGGCGATGACTATGGCCTGGACCAGGTGGAGGAGGAGGGGCCGCGGCACGGCCACCGGCGCAGGGAGCGCAGCCACCGCGCCTCTGAGAGGTCACTTAGCCGCTACACGGACGCAGACACAGGTCAGGGCACGGGACACACACACACACACACACACACGCACACATATACATATACACATATACACACACACACACACACACACACACACACACACACACATATACACATATACACAAAGAGACTGCTATACTTACATACACATACCACACACAGGTGCAAACACACACACACACACACACACACACACACACACACACACACAAACACTCATATGCACACAGAGACTGCTACACATACATACACAAACCACACACAGGTGCAAACACACAGACACACACACACACACACACACACACACACACACACACACACACAGACTGCTATACTTACATACACATACCACGCACTTGCACAAACACACACACAAACTCACACTCACACACAGAGACTGCTACACAAACTTATATACACAAAAAGACTGCTAAACTTACATTAACACACCACACAAACACACACACACATACACACAAATATACACGTAGAGACTCCTATACTTACAAACACACACCACACATGAACAAACACACACCGACACACACACAAACACACACACACACTCACACAGAGACTGCTATACTTACATACACACGCACAAACACACACACACACACACACACCTATTCACTGACACACATACGAGTTCAAGGGAAGGTGCATATGTGAGTCATACTGTGGCACTGATAAACACTCACAGAATAAAGTCACATAAAATAAAATAGAGAGAGAGAACGGAATAGAGAATGAGAGAATGGCTCCACGCAAACAGGTTTAATAACATCCCTCAACCACAACAATGATAGAATGCATAAACTCATACTAACCTGTTGATATTTTAACCAGTTGGTCAAATCTGGATGATGGTAACCAGTAATGAAGAAGGAAAGAAATAAATTGGAATATGCTATCAGTAAGACTAGAATTCAGAAAGAGAATGATGACACTGACCACCATCATGGATGTCTATATATTAATCATCACTCATACTAAGCTGTTGATATTTTATCATTATAAACCCATTCAAAGTCAAAGTCAAGTCAAAGTAGCTTTATTGTCAATTACTTCAAATGTCAAGACATACAAAGTAATCGAAAGAAGGTTTCCCACTCTCCTACGGTGAAACATATAAAGTATCCAGAGTGCGTACATGGACCAAAAGGTGTGTGCCATATTCAAAATGATATTAAGTAGACTGCTAAGTAGACAGATCATGACTACCATCAGATTCCACTTAGCTCTTGTTTGTATGATACGCTGCTCTGCCACACTTCACTTTTGTGAATGTGGGTCTCTGGAGTTTCCATGGTTCTGACTGCGCCCTGGCTTCCCCCTGTGTCAGGGTTGGGCACAGACCTGAGCACCACCACGCAGTCGGGCGATCTGCCGCCCAAGGAGAAGGAGCGAGGTGAGAGGGACCGCGACCGCGGCCGTGCCAAAGACCGCAAGCACCACCACCACCATCACCACCACCACAGCTCGCTGGACAAAGAGCGCTACACACCTGACCGGCCCGACTACGGCCACAGGCAGCCCCGGGAGCGAGACCACCGCTGGTCACGCTCGCCCAGCGAGGGCCGGGAGTGTGGGCCTCATCGGCAGGTGGGCGTCTGACACACGCACCAAAACACACACACACATACTCACAGACACACACACACACACACATGCATTCAGATCACTGACGCACTCAGATATGTGCACACTCCTTCGTAGAAACACAAACCACCAACACACACACACACACACACACAGCAACATATGCATGGCATCTTGCACGCACATTCATACCATGGTACCACACAAACATCCTCTACACACAGAGTTGGAACCAGCATGTCAGCACATATCATTTAATGTAACTGTTTTAAGGCCCAGAGACTTGTTACTGATGTCTTTTTTTTCTCCTGGGGCAACCACACAGATATGTCGGTACATAGAAATCAACTGTGACCATCAGCACATAGACACATGTGCTCTGCTGCGTATTCATTTCTCCACCGCGTCACCACTTTGTTTTAATAAAATCCAAAACAAATACCCTTGCTAGCCCACCCAAGCCGCAGTGTGTAAGCTAGCCACCAGAGGGCAGATGTGGCATGGAATTAGGCCTCTTTCATGCACACGGAAGGAATCGTCTGCCAGCAATTGAGATGTCCTACCCTGCCATGAAGTGAATGGGTTTTGTGGCAGCAGGACCAGTTTCCCCTTAGTCTTGTCCACAGTGTTTACTGGCATATGTGTTTATCTGTTTAATAAGGGGTTCAAACGTATAACTCTTATCAAAACATAATTTGGAATGGATTACATATTCCCCATGGTCCCTCTGTAGGATTTTCTGATTTTTATCCCCTTTCTTTTTTTGATTTTCTTATTTGACTTGAGCTCTGTAAATAGTTATGAGCCATGCCCAGACGTTTCTGACACACACATCTGCATGTACATCTGACTTGGACTAGGATATGGCCTCTGGTTGCACAAGTTGTTACAGCAAAGATTTTGCACTCCCTCACCTCTTTCTCTCTCTCTCTCTCTCTCTCTCTCTCTCTCTCTCTCTCTCTCTCTCTCTCTCTCTCTCTCTCTCTCTGGCTCCCTGTCTCTCACTGTGTCTCTCATACAAAAACACACACACACACACACAAAATAACACAAATGCAGACATTCAAGGCTGGCGTTGCTATTATGACAAAGAACAGGATGTGGCTTCTCTGAAGTGCTGTCATTTGCAGCAGTACTGCAGTGATAACAGCTCATGTGCCCTTCTTTCATACTAACCGCACACATCCTGCCTTTCTCATAATCACACTAACTGTTTCAGAGTTCAGCGGCCAGAAATCAATTTTTCTTCCCTTCCCTTTTCTTCTCCTATTCGCGTTTTTTTTTTCATGTTCTTATTTGCTCTCTGTAAAATGTTGCTTCTATGTGTTTGGTCAAAAATGTTTCCCCCATCGTTCATGTTTGTCTCTTGATCTCTTGGATTTTCACTCTATTTTATTTATGGCATGATCTCTTATACTTCCTTTTGACTGTGCTATTGCTTGCTTTTCTTCTGCAAATCTTTCCTCTACCTTTCTTCCTCTTCTTTCTCATCCTCTCCTCTTGTCCTTGTGTGTGTCCGTCTTTCAAACACATTGTGTCGTTAATTTTGTTGTACTTTCGTTTTATTTGCCTTGTTTTACTTTTCGTGTAGGGCAGTAGTTCGGTGAGCGGGAGCCCCGTCCCCTCGACCTCGGGAACTAGCACCCCCCGCCGCGGGCGCCGCCAGCTCCCCCAGACCCCCGCCACGCCCCGGCCCCATGTAACCTACTCACCCGTGGTGCGTAAGGCGGGTGGAGGAGGAGGCGGAGGAGGTGGAGGAGGCGGAGGAGGGACACCTCCGCAGCCTGTCCGCCAAGCCTCCACCACCCCCCGCCGCTATTCCCCCTCTGGCTCCGGCGAGCCTCCTCCTCCTAATCCCCCTGGGGCTCCCCATCACCACCACCATCACCACCACCACGACCACCACCAGCAGCAGCAGCAGCAGCAGCAGCCGCAGCAGCCGCAGCAGCCGCAGCCGCCACCCTCCCACCACGGCTCGCCCCGCTCGGGGCGCCACGGGCCGCGCTGGGGCCCACAGCCTCCGGACAGCAACGCGGAGGGCGACGGCTGCTTCTACGAGGACGAGGACGAGGCAGAGGACTACGAGTACCGCGAGCGCCACGAGCCGCCGGCCTATGAGCAGAGCCCCACACAGGGCAACCCCCACCCCCACCCCCACCCCAACCATCCACACCCGAACCACCCTAGCCACCCCCGCTCGCCCAGGACTTCCCGACACGCACCTCCTCAGCAGCAACAGCAGCAGCAGCAACAGCAGCAGCAGCAACAGCAGCAACAGCAGCAGCAGGCCCCCCCGACGGGCCCACGCCGCCTGCCCAACGGCTACCGTTCATCCTCGCCCTCCCCCCACCACCACACCCAGGCCGTGCCCACACACCCCGGGACTCACAAGCCCCCTCACCCCCGAGGGCCGCGGGTGAAGGGCCTGCATGAACCCTACAGTGAGACCGATGAGGACGACTGGTGCTAGCCTCTGGGGAATGGGGAGGGGACGATAGGGGAGACGGGGGTGGGTCGATGGGGGGTGGGGGGTGGGGGGAGGGGTGAACTGGATAGGCTCTCTTAGCTTGGTTCCCTCTGCCCCAGAGTGGAGGCAAGAGTAGGCATGAGTGATCGCTCTCTGCCCTGGACAGCCTGGGGGAAATCAAGGCATGATTCGACTCTCTCTCTATCTCTCTCTCTCTCTGTGTTTGGGTTCTTTTCTTCTCCCCTGCTGCCTACTCTTTTCCATTGGGGTGGGCCAGAGCAGGTTCAGGTGGTAGCTTGGCTGGCGAAGGTGAGGGAAGAATGCAGGGAATAAAAAAAGGGGGGGGGGATTGGTGGGAGGGTGTGGGGAGGAGTGTCGGGGGGGATGGGAATGTATGTAGTGAACAATTAGCATTGAAAACATTGTGAAACGTAGCTCATCTGAGGACAAAATACTGAACACACAAACACATACACACGCACACTGAGAGTGCAGTGACAGATGTCAACTGTCAAATGACGTTTGTGGACAGGAACAAAAACAACATGAACAACAAAAAGAAAAGAAAAAGAGAAGAAAACATAATTAAAAAAATAGTCAAACTAAAAGAGGAAAAAGACACCTGAACAAAAGGAGACTGACCAATTTTTTCTGTTTTTCTTTTTGTTCTTTTTTTTTTTCCTTTTTCTTGGCTTTTGAATGAACAGGATCTCAGCCTATTGCAAAAACCAACTGTGATGTTGGCCAATATTGATGAGTTTTATCATCTCTGTTTACTGTTAATAATGAGTTCACAGTGGGCTTGCCTGGTGCCTGTGTACATGGATGTGTTTTGGGAATGGACAGAGTTTTGGGGGGACAGAGGTTGCTACACCCTGACTCGCATGGGGTCATGGGACATAGGGGGGTGGGGGGTGGGGGGTCAACCCTCCCAATATAGCCCAATACCTCTTCCCCCTCATCAAAAAAAAAAAGAAGACAAAAAAGCAAAAGAAAACACTAAACAAAAAAGGGGAGGAAAAAAAAAACACATTTTTTTCTTCTCTATTTCTTCTTCTACTCCTTGGCTTCTTCCTCTTCTACTTCTTCTTCTTGTACTTCTTCGAAACATCGGAGCTTGATTCTTCAGTTGCACCGCTCAACTTCCTTTGAACTCCTAACGTAAAACTCCTGTGGAACTCCTGCATGATCAATACAAAAAAAAAATGAAGATGAATAATATTGATAATAATAATGATGATGACGATGACAATGAGAATAATAATAATAATAATAACAAAAGTATCTTTATTGAATGAAGGGGTGGGGATTATTCCTTGGTCTTATTGTTTTGTCTGTGAAGTTCTCTCTCTCCATTCATCCCCCTTTCTCTCAGACTCTCCTCCCTGACCGAACGGCTCAGACGCTCGTGCTATTATGTGTTATGGTGAACCCAGAGGCTCTGATAAAACCGCTGCAAGAAAAAGAGGCCACCATGCCCTCTATTCAGGACGCGGCCCAGGGAACAGGCCTGATGATTGACAAGGTTTTCATACTGTGCCAAATATCTACCAAAAGAAAATAGAGAAGTTTGTTGGATAAAGGTCGCCCTAAATAGCACAATTAATTTAGAACATTCTCTTGTTTTTAAGATAGTAGTAGTATTTTATGTACTACTCTCATTTTGTAGTCTTGACTTGCACAAAGATGACTAGCCCATAAGCACACAATCTTTGACATTTCAAATGCTGACATAACACTGTCATATAACAATGTGAAATAAAGGTTTTAAAAAACTCCTGTCCAAACATTCCTGGTCGATCAGGCCAACATTAATATAGCATGGATAGTTTTATATTGTGACTCGGTTGAATGTTTTTTTTTTTTTTTAAATCAAAATAGCAAGGCCATCGTCAATGGTACAGCTGTTATAGCATGTATTGGCAGGTACATATCAATATACATTGAATACATAATATATGAGCTTTATGACTCTGTTATGTTGGCATTGCAAACAGACACCCTAAAGAAGTACTTCAAAGCAGAACTTCTAAGCTTGTGTCTGGACTCTTTTTTTTTTTCTCTCCCATATTTTGCATGTTTCTTCAGTCTTCCAGATTAAGAGATGGACGGAGAGAGAGAAAGAGAAAGGACATGGAGTAAAGAGAGAGGACCTCTCCATCTTCAGAATTGATTTGTTATTAATGGTGATTAGGGCTCTGTAGATGATGATGTTGGTAATGATGGTGAATACAATGGTGATGTTGATCATGGTAGTGGTTATGATGTTGAATAAGATAATGATGATGCGAAAATATGAGTATACATTGTTTAGATGCTCTTGATTGGGTTTTTTTTTTTTCGTTTTTTTGTTTGTTTGTTTGTTTTTTTTTTCATTTTATTTCTTCCTTTCTGCTGTGCTCATTGGCCATTTTGTTTGGTGGCAGCAAGGGAGAAGTGTGGAGCTCTGTGTGACTGGTGTATTGTGGGAAACCGTTCCATCGGCTCCCACTCCCGAGGCTTGAGCACCCCAAATAAAGAACATATCCATCCCCTTGCCATTAGCCACTGCATGACCCGCCGATTGATTCACGACCATCAAACAAAAAAATAAAAATGCAATTTTTGGGGACCTTTAGCATGACTTTACAAAGTAACAATATTTTTGGAGCCACGTTCACCTCCCCTAATGGTGTCATGGAAATAGCTGTGTGCTAAGGCCGGGCAAAACAGACAGTCACAAGCTCCACTGCCTCTCTCGGCTGCCAGGTGGCGCTGTAGGTCATCGCTACCTTCCAAATTTCGAACCGCCTGACGTTTCTGTTTCATCATGATTGTTGTTACTGTCATGATTACTCTATACACTGGGAGTAGGACTTAGGTGTCTGTCACCAATGGTGCACCACTCTGTGTTCAGGACATGTAACACAGCCAATCAAACTGCACAGGACATGTAAACACAGCCAATCAAATTGCATGGGAGAAAACAATGACCGGGCCTTTTCTGCCAAACCTCTTGTGTGTCCCCTTCATCTTTTATTGCCATGTGCAAGGTCACAAGTGTGCAGAAGTGGTTGTCATCACTGTGATCGCCGCTGGGAATACTTTTCACACTGCATGCAAACATTTTTTAAAAGAACAGAACGAATTTTGGGAAGGCTTCAACACAAAAAAGCAATTTCCTAATTAAAATCATGGTGAATCATACATACCTAAGACAATTCTTTCTCATGTCTTGCACTTTAAATACAGCAGCACTAATGGGTATACTGAGACAAAATACTGTTGAGTCTCTTTGATTCGATATGGATTAAGATGGGTTTTTTCACACCTGGATGTCATCACCATGGGTAACAGGTGAGTAGTGCCTATGTCAGACCTGGGCAAAGTGCGGCCCCAGGGCCATTTGAGGCAGCTTGACTGTCCCTGACCGGCCCGTGGAGGTCAATGGTAAATTAGGAATCAAACGTTGAACGATAAAAATTGATATTACTTTTAATTTGTATACTTATACTTTTGCATTGCAAGCTTGCTCTCGTGTGTGTGTGTGTGTGTGCCATGTAAACTGGTCGTCTGGGCACACCTTTAATACTGCAAAAACATGCTAATTTTTCATGCTGAATTGAGTTCAACCTTTATGTCTGGCCCTCCACAACAGTCCCACTATCTCATGTGGTCCCTTGGGGAAATTAATTGCCCACCCCTGGCCTATGTGACGCATTTGGCTAATTATTGGCATTTGAGCGTGTGCGTTTGTGCGCGCGCCCTAGTGTGTGAGCACTCGCGCATGTGTGTGGGTGCACATTGATGCATGCTTATGTACATGGGCTTGAAAATATCTAACTTATGACCTGCATAGCAACCCCCGCAGAAGTTAAAACACTCACTGCAACCTATCAACGTATCAATGGAGACCGGACACCATTCCTCCTGACACACAATCTTTGCACACACCAGATTTACAGCCACACTTACAGAATACAGAACATGGGAATGTGTCTTTGTGTGTTGAGGAAGAAGGGGGGTTTATACTATCCACTGCTTTACTGAACAAGGTGCTAATGATAGCTGGGATGCACATGATTGATACAAAAGAGGAGGAAGAAATAACTGTATAAAGCTAGGCCTTTTGGCAGTCCTTACTCACAACAGGGAAGCAGTTTAAGGGTCCCTCCAATCAAAATGGTGCTTCTCTGAGTATTGGTTTGGTGGCATATAAGAATTCATTCAACAACAAATTGAGTAAATGTGTTGATTGCAACTGAGGACTGTGAGCGACCGATGAGTGAGTTGAGATGAATTTACATTCACACAACTTTTAAACAGAAAACACTTCATTATGAAGCTGCCTTCATCAGAGGTTCTTACTTTCTCCTCTCCTTTTCACAGTTCAACAGTTAATTCTCAAGGTTGGTTACATAGTGCTTTTCGAAACAGAGCTCTTCCCATAGAAAATGAATCCAGATCACACTGAATAGTTTCTTTACCAGATGCACTGCTTCCCCTGCCTTGTTTCTCTGCTGATCTGTAGAGTCTGAGGCCGTATAGAAAAGGCCTGCCACCACTCTAACTTATCACCTCTATCTTTTTACATTTACACTGTCATTTAGGAGACGCTTCTTTCCCAAGCGACGTACAAGGGAGAGAACAGTCAAGCTACCTGGTGGAACAATAAATACTGTTTTACATAAGAAATAGAAAAAAACAGCAGGAATCTTCATCTTCATCTATAATCCCGTGCACTTATGCAGTGCTACTACTTAGTATAGCCTGCAGAGGTCATTACTGTATTGCCTTGGTCCAGTGCATTTGTTTTACAGTTCTGTGTTAAAATTAGTAAATTAGTTCAAATGAGTTTGCTTACACAAGCACTGGATTATAGGTTTTATCCAGTGGAAGTCATTATAATGATGGGTAGCCATGGTAAGATAATTTACACTATTCTGCTCTACCCATGACTCCTCAGAAATGGCATTGGATTCTTGCACGTATTGCTGCAGTTCTGCACGTATTTATATTCAATGGTGCCGCCGTTTAAGTAAAGCCACTGCATAGCTGACAAACTGCATTCATTTTCTCCTTTCTCAAGCACCACTCTGCCTTTGCAATTAAAGCCTCCCCCTCCTCTCTCTCTCTCTCACACACTCCTCTCTGCTCGCAAGCTGCTCTCAGATTCTCCTCTCTATCTCTCAGGCCCTGTTCACACCTAGCATTAATTCTTACAAAAATTGTTGGAAATTCAACCACCTTACTCTTGGTTGCGTATCTCACGAAAAACTGATTGCCTCTTTGTTAATTGCATGTCAAAATAAATGTCAGGACTTGTCCTTTCCAATTATGCTACTTTTGTAACTATTGTGCAGTAATCTGGTTTTAAAATGGTATCAAATGAAAGGGAGGACCTTATGCTTCGCAATGACTTGTGGAACTTTGTGGATCAAAAAAGGTAGGCGTAAGCTTGTTTTTAAAACACATCAAATTCAACAAAGTTGCAATCATCTGTATTTTCTTCACCCATTTTTACACCTCTGCATCGTAGCTCAGTGAAGCCGTGAAGTATTTTTAGTCTCACATGATTTGTACTATTAAGTATGGTGGAGTAATCCGGTTTTGAAACTACAGAAAATGTCACTAATACATACTATTTTACATATACATAATACATATACATTTTTTCCCCAAAGTGCTACATCATAGAGTGTCCCAGCATCATGGTTCTGATAGCATCAGATTACAGTCGGTCCATACATCTCGAAAGGATATCCTTCCTGACATTAAAATCTTTTGAGATAACAATTTAATGACACAAAAAATATGTCCCCTTTATGAATGTTAATATAAAACTTAAACAAGAAATATATCAAATGATGGCATAACTGGATAACATGGCCACATATGACCACATTCTTTTAGCGGTGTCTACACGTATGTGTCCTGGCCACATCATAGGACCACCTACTCAACTTACCTTCCTTTGAGTATGTAGTCAAAGCTTGGCCTTGTCATCACCGTCTTAAAATTACAAAAAGCCCATAGAGCTATATTATGAGAGCATAAAAGTTGGTTTCAGTAACCAATAATATTCAAAACACTATTCATCTTGTAAAGCCTGTTTACTCTATTCAAAGGAAATTCAATATTAACAACAATAACATTATAGCATTAGCTTGCGGAAGTTGTCACGCTGTTCTCTTGTCTTGCTGACACTAGCCAGCTAACTGGTTCATCAGTCACTGCTTTAACAGGTGCTGCTGTTTGTCTCCTGTGCTTTCTAGTTGCCCATTGAAAAAAAAGCTGAAGACTCCAAGCATAGTCTCTTTCAATGTTTAATCCAAGTCAGAAGGAAGATGAGCCAGCTAGGTAATGTGCGTGTTTATTTGCATTTAGAGCAGGGAAGTGAGATCCGAAGTGCCAATCCCAAGTGACCACTTGAGACGCATGTGGAGACGCTTTCAAATGCAAGGTGTGAACAGCTCCTCGATCGTTACCCCGGTAACAGACATCACCCCAGGTGAAAGTGTCTGTGAAGTCATCTGCTTCTGAAAAGGCTAAGAGGCCATTTGCTGGTCACTCACAGCAAAGGAGGCCTCTGGTGCAGGTCAGGTTTCACCGGAGGTGGGCTAAGAGGAAGTGAGCTGACAGGAGATACCACTCTGGCTAGAACAATTGACTGGCGGAGCGGACGCATTTTTCACCACCTCCCTTCCTCCCCTGTCTGGCCCCCACCCACCCACGCCTTCACTCTTCCCCTCCCCCACGTATGTCTGTTAGCCAGATGTGCTGCTGCATATGAAGTGCCTTGTCCTTCCTTTCTCTCGCCTCTATAAATACCCTTCCGCCGCTCACACATTCCTCTGACTGTCCTGCTTCCTGCTCTCCTCCCCCTCATCCCCACAACACACACACACACACACACACACACACACCCCGCTATCCCTACTGGCACACAGTTGGCTGTTGAATGGATCTGTGAGTTTGTGTTTGTGTTGCTCGCTGAATGGATAAGTGCAGTGTGCACATATACATAGTGATACCCATCAAAACATTCCACACTGGTGAACACATGAGCACTCAATAGGAGTGGTGCTTTTCATCCTACTCTCGCTCTCTCTTGATGTCTAATCCTAAGCTTTTGACCCCAAACACTTTCCTCATCCCATCATTTTCATCTGTTAGTTGTCATATTTATAATGAAAGTAAACAAAGGGGCAGGATGATTTTGCCCTGTGGATATGTTTCAACTCCATAAATATGGGAATTATTTAACAGAGCAACTTAGTGGTAGTGTGATCTAAATTGAACAGAAGTGGGATATTTAATGCAGGCAACGTGTCTGGTCAGTTATCCTCAATGTTGAGCTAAAGGAAGTCCGTGAAACATAGATCCCCCTGACAGGTCTTTGATAATTGTCTTAGGCCAATGCCACTTCAAATGTTACATCTGCATATAAGGAGGACGCTAAACTAACGTTGTGACTGGCAGTAATGCATAGCTCTATCGTAGGGTAGGTTTGGCATAACCTTTTCCCCTGTAGTTAACACTGAATATTCTAAAGCCAGTTAAGCTGAACAGTAAATTACCGTTTGCTCTATTAGGTGCCTCACAGGAGACGTATTGTCGTCAATATATACCGGATGTAACCCTTCATTGTGATCCTTGGTCGCCCTTGCTACAAGTGTGCCGGTTCTTTTCTATATAATAGGCCATTACGGTTCGAGGATAACACTGTGAAATTGACTAGTGCTGACACAACGGGCTTGCTTCCGGCCCACTTGTTAATTACCGTCCCTTCCTGTCTTCAGCGGACAACTCCTGCCCCCAAGCAATCCGGTCACCACCCATTGTGTTTGCGCAGGCTTCGTCTAGGTTTTTTTTACAGCATACTTTCTCAGATGGCTGCAGACAGTGTTTAAAATACACAATTGGAAAGACACACAGTGAATCGTGTTAATGTTTTATTAAATAAATAATGAGGTAGCTTGTGAAATTGGAATGTGTAGTTCGAGTGTTTTAACTAGTCACCACAGACTAAAATGAGAATGCTCTTTCCAGTGAAATGCAATTGTTGTCCACACAACATTCAAAACATTCTGTATTTACACGAGGTAACATGTCAAGTGGCTGGACAATTGTAGAACCAATAGTCCTTTCGTTGACTTCCCTGCTCACGGCAGAATTCAATCAACTTCAATTCAAGGCTTCTGAAGAAAGCACACAAGACACTTCCTTGTCTTGCTATCACGCTTGTTCCTTGACGGCATTCCTAGTTGCGTTGAACCCAAATGTAGATTAAGGACACAATGTTCCACTGAACCTGTGGGCTGGCTGCCATACCCCGGGGATAGTATCCACAGGTCATCCGATTCGGGTATTCCTTTTCGTGCGCAAAAAGCGCATCAAGTTCGAAAATATCAGCGACTGCCACCGTTGCCACATCAAAAACTAACAATGCCCCTCGATATGGGGATATGTGTTAAGGAGTCCTTTACTCCACAGCAAGTGGCCCTAAGCGCACCGTTCCGCCTGACATCTACAGCTTCCATTTTCGCCTTTTTGCAGGGTAGGAAATCGGGCTCAACAGCTGCTTTACCGTGGCGCTTTCTGGACTGTCTGTCGGGGCTGGTGTAACTCTGATTCTCCTTGTCCTCCGAGTACGCTCCACTGTTGTGGTAAAGTGGGTCACTCTGTACATCAGTCTTAGGACAGTTATCCGTAACTTCTGTCTTTACAGCAGGAGTGGAGTCTACATTCCGTGGGACGCCAGCAGGGTCCGTACCTGTTTGGCATGATTCCGTAGTGACTCCTGTGAAGTTAGCCTGCTCTTGTAGTTGCTCACTAGCTATGCGGCAGCTGTGGTAGATGTCTCTCGCCGACTTCATTACAAGCGTGATCAACAAACTTCGGTGAAGGCGAAGTCCACCACGTTGCGTGCGTAAAGTGTACATTTTCCCCAAAGCATGAACCATAATCCGCTTGGCCTCGGTGCTGACGTCCATTGTTTCAGTTTGTGGTTGAGACATTGCAGCTATAATTATGCTGATAGGTGTGTTTTGATTTGACTATCTTTTTACAAGTTTACAGAGACCTCAGCTGTTGACACTCTCAGACATGAAAACATTCCGTTGAAACGAGGTGGACTTTTATTCTTACAATGACGCTCCTTGACACGTATGTGATAGACAGCCAAGCCCCACCCACTGTCAAACTCTCAAGGAACGCCAGCGGCATTACAGTGCAGTAGACAAGCTTTTAGTCATGATTTACATCCACAACTAAAAGGGCTTCATATTATTAATGATAATTTCAGCGATCGTTCACTGTCCTTCCTTGAGCAATTTCATATGTATGGCTATTCAGTCAGGGTACTTTTAAGGCTACACAAAACACAGAAAGATGGAAGTTAGACATCGGATGGAAATGTTAATTTATTTTGCAATTACCTCCACTAGGCAAAAATGTCCTTAACAGTTGCATTGTGAAATTTTCTGAACTTACTTAAATTATCTCAAATGCCTATATATGGCACATCCGACGGACAACCCGTCTCCCGCCCACGGAAAACTCACGACATGTGGGACGCACTTCCTGTTTCCATATTTAGAGCACACCGAATGAGATTTCGTCATAGTAAACATCCATAAATGGTTGTCTAGTGGCATGTGACTTCCGCTACCTACACAGAAAAGAAAAAAAGCCAGATGTGCTCAGATGCCAGATCACAGTTCAGTCGTGACCAAGTTAATCTGTGTCAATGTAAATAAATACAAATACAAAATAAATATATTATATCCATAGTGATGGTGATTTTCATATGTTACCATCTGCTACTATTCAACCGCTTTAGCAGCATACAGATCAAAAACAGTATCTGAAAAATAATGTTTTCCCTCATGCAATAATTACAATGGTGAAAGATAATTCGATATTGGTAGTGGTAGTTGGCTAGCTGAGAGAAAGCACTTTAAATGAGTCTTTAAAATCGAGTGTATGTGAATGGACAGGTACGTCAATATCACACAAAACAAATGCAATTTTCAAGTGGTCCTCTGTTTACTGAGCGCATGTTGTACTTGTATGTAATGTAACAAAAGGGTTCCGAGAGTTCCTGAAATGCTAATTTTGCTCAGTGATGCTACAGTCTAATTTCCCTTTCATTCCTGAACACCTGATCTGGTGACTACAGCTTGGCACTGCCATACTAGTTACACAATAATTAGAATCATTTAATCTCTGTCACCATCAATCTGATTCTGTGACTGCAGTTTTAGCAAAATGTATCAAATAAGTGTTAAAGTGGAAAATGCAACCTTTTAACATTTTACGAATGCCTTGAAGGTGTAAATCTATTTTTCCTAGTCAGATTTAGACATTGTGGCAACCAACATTCCAAAAAATATTTGATTCAATATGCTTTTGTGTACCCCAGACCTAAACAATCATTATTGAGCATGGCTAAATAACATTACACACCTGTGTACAATTACCAATTATGGTAATTCATTGTAAAAGTGAACATAACTTGCAATGTTTTAGGGGCTGTGTCAAGACCTGAATAGGGGCGGGGTTTGTGTTGCTGAACACTTCTCTTTTCTCTTAATAACTAAAGTAGGTTTCACTCATACATGTATTGATCTAAAATGTCACTGACAATACAATACAATTCAAAGATAGTAGTGCTTGTGACTGTCAAGTGGTTAGTTCATATAAAATAGAATCCATTTAGTGCTTTAAAGTATAATTACAATTAGCAAGAGATTGAGTGCTGTGTATTTTGTGTTGTTTTATTATTAGCTTCTTTAGATTTGACATGATGGATCTTCTGTCAGGAAATTTGTGTAAACAAAACTTATTCCAGTGGAAAAGAGTGTCAAATATAACAGCTCATATTTATACTAGGGTCTTGTAAAATATAACAGCTTTTTCTGGTACCAGAGACAAAAAGAAACATCGTCAGTGGACCTCAGTAAAATAAAACAACAAAAACATGAGATTAATGTCAATACATTTAAGCTTTGGCCGAGATGGCCGAGAACAGGCAGCCACCTCAGTGGTTTTCCTACCATCACGGCCAGACGGTGCCTGCCGAGGAGGAAGCTCACCCAACAAAGGGCCTGCATTTGAGCTCCAGGCCCTAGTGTACACTGTGGTGGTGAGTGGACACATGAGAAATAAGAAGTGCCTGGGATCTTGCACAGGGTCATCGTGACCAGCTACATCACCACGTGGAGCTGTTGCCATGGAGGACTGGATCACAGCCTGTCTACGCACTACACAGATGCAGCTAACGGAGACAACAAACCTTCAAGACAGACAAAGACATACAGCACCTTCAGTTTGTTACAAACCTTTTTTTTATTATTAAGATATTCAGATTTATCATTTTTGTTTTCATTTTGATCCTTTACAGTAGTTAATGTGCAATTACTTTGAATAATATTGGGTCACAGTTAGGGATTCACAAAGTTATTGGCACTTTGAAACACATGATAAACGGAATGAGCACTGGCTTTTACTGGGGTGGGAAATGGGGGGGAAAATCACAGCTAGGGGTTACGGCACGTGTAAGGGGGTGGGGCGGGATGGGTTCTCTGACATCAGTAGACGCCACTGCATTGGTTTCCAAAAGCGTGGTTTCTGGGTTACACTTCATGCTGTGAGTGCACAATGAACAATCAAACTTCAGTAGTGCTTCTATGTATAATATACAGTATATATATTTATATATATGTATATCTCTATATATTTATATAAAGAGTGAATCTGGGATCTGTTGACCCCCAGACACACCGCCAAAGAGGTTGCATCTTACAAAAAACAAACAAACAAAAACTAATCAATCACCCCATATTTTGTTTAGCCTTGTCTGTCAGTGTGTGCTTCAGCAAGCAGTTTTGTACTTTCCTGTCTGTCTGAGGTTAGCTTGATAATACTACCATTTATTTCTTTGACTGTTATTTTCATTCTATAGCATACCGTCGCACGAGATGCTGTTGTTGTTGTTTTGAAACTGCCCTGCGACTTGCCATGTACTGTGAGCAAATTCTGCACGTCAGGGGTTAAACTAGCCAAGGCTCCTACCTGGATAGGTGAGAAGCGAAGCGAATGTGCTACACACCCACACATATTCTCGAGCACACCTCAGTAAGTCGGTGAATTATACCTCTGGCTGCATAAGGAGTCCACATGTGATGTGTGGATCTCTGCCAAAGATTCTGCCCAGACCCCGTAAATCAGGGTTTAGGAATAGGGTATCTGTGGAAGAGTACACCCCAGAGGTGAACAAAAAGACCCAAATGACTGCATTTGAAAATGAGAGAGAGGTAGAACATCGGTCAGCTCCAACCCTTTTTCTCATTAGACACCCCCTTTACTCCCTCTTCTGTCTTTTTTTTTTTTATATCTCAGGTCACAGTCAGATCATTAAGCCTCACTGCCACATTACCCTTTAAAAAGGACCTGCCTTAGTTTGGAGATTGGAAAGATGTCTTAGAAACACGAAATTGAAAAAAAAAAAAAAAAAAAATAAGAAATGAACAATCCCCAAATCATAACATTCACTCAGTCACAGCCAAACACAGGCTAGCCTAAGCAGCCTGGCCTTCCCCTGCCCTCCACACACGGAGTGATGGCAAGGTGCCAGAAGGGGGCAGACGTCTATTACGGAACCCCCAAAAAGGTGCTTCTCTAAAGGGGAGAGGAAGGTGCAGACATCTCCTTTTTTTGACGAGAAAGCTCGGTTTCGCACACTCACATTCAGACTCAATGGTTGTACGGTTCCACCCTAGCTCACTTTGGATTGATCTGCATGGGTCACTTGGAAGATGATCTTTAAAACTTTAAAACACCCATAGGAAACACAAATATAATATTAAAGTATGAAACATAATCCGAAACTCAGAAAATTTGAGTACAACTAGGGTGCAAAAAAAAAAAAACAACACACAAACAAAAACGCCACCGCACATACGAAATTTGATCATAAAGCCAACCCTTCCAATCCAGCGCCATTTTTCACGTTAGCTTCTAGTGCCCTCTAGTGGTGATAGGAAAGCAAAACACCAAGGTGAACTGCAATTACAATAAAAAACACCAGATGGCAACAGAGACACACGGATCCATTGCCAGCCTATTGCCTCCCTTTCTCCCTCAGGCACACCATGCGGCAGATCGGATCAGTGCCATCAAAATGGAGGCTGTCAATCGAGTGGCATCCCACGAGTGGCACTACAGAGCCATGTCTGAGGTGATGCTTGAGGTGACTAAGACAGAGGTGAGCCGTTCACACACCTAGGCACCTCAACAGAGGCAGGAGGGATGGGTGGTTGGGGGGAGGGGTGCGTGTGTGGAGACGCCAACAAAACAAACACAGTTATACAGCCAGACAAACGTTCCCTAGACAGCATTTGAGTTACCTTGGGGATGCAGGAAATTCTTTAAAATGTGCCAGTACCAGACAGTAGGGGAGAAAAAATAAATCGGGTTTAGAACACCTCAGATATATGAAACGTCACCAAACATGGGCCGGCTTCAAGTGACCTTACAATAGCACCATAATCTCTCTTAAAGCTCCCTGTTCCCTAGGCAAATTCAGCACTTGAATCCTTATCAAAAATGAAAAAATAGGCAAATGCTCTGTCCTATACTTTTCCCCATATCTTATTTTACTTTTTTTTTTTTTACTTTTGCAAAACAAAACAAACAATTGGCAACTCAACCATGTGTTAGTAGATTTCTCTCTTTCTCTTTCTATACAGAGTACAGTACAGTAAAAGTTCTACAAGCTTGGTTGATGTAAATAGAAGGGGGGGGGGGAGACACAAAACAAAAACAAAAACGGAGCTATTAAAAGGGAGAGGAATACGCAGGTAATAAACTGAAGGACCTCCGCCGTACATTCATGCATCTCATGAACATCTAGGGAAAAAAAAAACAATCTGTAGTAACCATTCAGTTCAGTCACAGAGTAAACAAGACTAAAAGGATCATGTGATGAAGTCTACTGTTCAGACAGCCTAACCAGACTCTGTTTTTCTCACCATGGAGACCAACTAATGGACCCATAGTCTTGGCTGTGGTCTGATTCTCTAGCCTGATGCATGCTGGGAAGCGAGAAGCCTCCACTCAGTATCTTTAATCTATACACGTTTCCAAAACAAGGAAAAGAAAGAAACATCAAGGAACTAAAGAAAAAGAAGAGGGGAAAATGACACCTAAAAAAAACTAAAAAAAAGAATCCTTATGACACTCACAAGTCCTACATAAAAAGAAGTCTAAAACACTGTAAAAATCAGTTCAACAATCCTGTCGATATTTACACCGTGCATCACTACAACTCGTTCTCAATGACAAGACTGGGTCCTGCTTTCAAGGAGCCTCTGGCAGTCGTACTCAGTCACTCACTCGTGCACACGCGCACGCACACACACACACACACACACACACACACACACACACACACTCACGCACACACACACACACACACGCTCTCACTCATTCACACAAACAAACTCTTATGCACTCAGTTCCATTGGTTTAGTCCAGAAACCATCTCACTTTGAATCTACAAAATAAAGGTGCATGGCCCCCTAAGGTCCTCTACAAAAAAAGGTGCAAAAAGCACTAGTTCCAACTATGAAAAAGGTGCACAAAGCTCCACTGCTCCACTAGGAAAGACACAGAAGTATCATCAGGCACATCAGCTGCATCCCCAGAAAGGATAGCCTACTTGTGGCACAAACCCCTCCCGTCACAATACACACACAGGACAGACACAGGCACAGGCACAGACACACACAAGCAGTGCAAACAGTAAAGGTGCAAATCACCAAAATTAAGTCACATCCACATAGCACTAGAGAAACAGCCTAGTGGGAATCACACACACACACACACACACACACACACACACACACAGGAAATGATTCAAACCCTTCTTAAGAAACCATGTGCTTTTAAATACACCATGCTTCCAGATGACTCAGCCTAGTTAAGATGTAAAGGCTGGGGGTAGGGGAGGTGCGACTGAGCTATGTTGAGCCAAGCTGAGTACAGTGAAGCTTGTGTGTGTGTGTGTGTGTGTGTGTGTGTGTATATATGTAGGGCAAAAGTGGTATATGTGCATGGTTCAGAGTCACAATTTGAATTGGAGAACAAGGTCCTGCTATGCAAATGTAACTTTACTGCTTTAACCTAGATTCTGACTTAACTCTCTCTCACACACACACACACACACAAAGGGCCAGCAAGAACTGACAAACAGATCCAAGCATGCACTGCTTTCTTGTGCACACACAAACTAGCACAGAGCCAACTTTATGCATGGAATGTGCACATATGGTCACCTACACCCACACTGAATGGCATGACAACCCCTGAACACACACACAGCTGCCCAAATACAGAGACGTCTGCAAGCCATCACTCATGACTTTACACACTAATCCCGCCTGCCTCCGCCTTCCCTCACCCAATGCACACACACACACACACACACACACACACAGTGAGACGGGCAAATAAGGCACACAGATCCACCCTTTCTAGGGACACAGCTTTTCCTCTAAAACTCAACAGGGCACAAGCCCCACCTTTAAGACAGCATGAGGACAAGTCTCACCTCTACCATCACCCCCCCCCCAAACACACACAAACACAATGATTACTCCACACCTTTGGTATGGTTGTGTGTGTGTGTGTGTGTTTGCACATATGTGTGTATACAAGGAAGGGGGTAGGTCCTTTCGGAAACCTTATTCACACACCACATGTATACACAGTCACTATTCTGGAGCTGCTCTACACCAGGTCTAAGACCAACAGCAAAGGCGCTCTCTAGAACACCATTCTGATTTCAGGTCAGCACTCAGCCCTGCCATGCACCCAAGTCGACACGGGGTAAAATACCCCAGCAGATCCAGGATCAGTCGCTATAAAGTAAGGAAAGCACTGATCATCCATCGGCTATATATAACCAATCCTACTGATCAAGTCACTGATTACAAGAAGCAGCCACTGGTCTCTCGATATTGCCACAACTGGGACCAGACCAACACAGCTGTTCTGAACGGCAGACGAATAAAAAGTAGAAAGCGCCCACCCGGCCTAGATAAGATCACTTTATGCAAAAATATTTTACTCTCTTTTTGTTTTATCTTATATGCAAGACTACTCCTCACAAACATTTCAGTCAAACAAAAGGAAATGTTAAAAAAATTAAAAACACACACATAACACTAAAAAAGGAAGAAGAATAAAAAGCAAAGAGATCTGAAAATAATCCCTATCTTTCTCTCTCTGTCTCTCTCTCTCTCTCTCTCTGTGCACATGGTTAAGGTGCGTCTAGATAAATACATTTTTCAACGACATGACATGTCTTTTTTTTTTTTTTTTTTTTTCAGTTTTTCTCCACCCGTTCCTTTTTCTTTCGTTGGTTTTCCGCTCTGGCTTCCAACTGTGTCAGCGATCGCAGATTCCCGCGCAGACACTTCACCAAGATCAGGTTTTGTGCAGAAAAAAAGGGGAAGAGGGGGGGGGGGGGGGGACTTTTCTTAAAAACAAAAAAACAATGGGGGTGGTGGTGGTACTTCAAATAAGACTGATTCTCTTCGTCCTCTTGTGTTTTTCTCTCCAGGTGATGACAGGATGAGGGAGAAGGAGACGATACAACGGACAAAACAAGAGAAAGAAAGAAATCAAGAGAGAGAGAAAGAGAGCGAGAGACAGAGAGAGAGAGATAAACGATGCTTCAACAACGTGAATCTCTCCTCTCTGCCCAGAGCGTCTCGTGTGCATCCAGTGCCTGCTTCTGGCTGCCCGCTCTTCCTCCTGTCAGATGGACACACTGGCTACACTCATGCCAGTTACATTCAGTACCAATTCAGTACCAGTACCAGTACCAGAGCAGTGATCCTGGCGCGACCCATCCTTTCACTTAGCCATTGGTGCCTCTGATATGAAATGGTGAAATCGGGGGGGGGAGGAAAGTTTTGTTTTCCCCCTTGGGATATATCATTCAGTCAGGTAACGAAATAAAACCTTGACACATGGACAATACTTAGAATAATGATTGACTTATACGATAAACGATAACGATAAAGCAAAGCTCGGAGGAGGAGGGCCTCTGTGCAAAAAGGGAAGGCAAAAAAAAAAATAGAAGAAGTAGTCAACAATCAATCCCCTTGTCTCCTTTTGAAACTAATCACATTCCCACCCACTGCCTCCTTGTACAGTACCTGTGAGAACCGCCTCCATCTAACCCGGCCTGACGGAACCAATCCTGTGCAGAAGCAGCGGAACCCAGAGTCGAGTGATGGGGCGGGGGTTGTCGAGTGGCTGGGCTGGGTTGGGTTGGGTTGGGTTGGGTCAGATCACAACAGTAGGGCAGGGTAAGGGGGAAGTTGTTGGGGAGGAGGCATGTGACATTTAGGGGTGTAGGGCGGCCGGAAGTTGGGCGGTGGGAAGCAGCGCGGCGGCGGCGGCAGCAGCAGCAGCGGCAGCGACAGGAGGAAGGGGTGTGCGTGTAGGGGGTGTGAGTGTGCGGAATGGTGGGGCTGAAGTTGTGGCCGACAGGTCTGGCCCTAAAACAGGGAGCTGCTGTCTCCACCCACATCCTGCAGGGAATCGCCGGGCCCCATCCCTGGATCGCCCGAGCCGGCCACCGCCCCTCCGTCCAGGCCGGTGGGGTCGAAGGCGCTCTCAGCTCCAAGGGGGTCGGCCTCCAGCTTGACGCTGTCGGGCAGGAAGCTGGCGTAGGCATCCCCCTCTGCCATCAGCAGTTTCAGCTTGGGGATCCAGCTCTTGCGCACCACGCGTCGAGCGTTGGTGCACATGTCCGCCGCGATGGCGTTCATTTCGCTCTCCTTGAAGCTGGTGGCGAAGTTCTGGCAGTAGACTACAGGGGGGGAGGAGATCACCACAGAGATAGAATTGAGTGAGTAACAGTCCACACAGGATGTGATGCAATTCCTTGTCTTAGAACAGTGGTTCCCAAAGTGTGGGGTGTTCCAGTAAGTTACAGCAAAGGAGAGATCAGTTGAGGGAGAAAAAAAAAAAAAAACAATTACTGATCAAACTTTTATGGCAGTGCCCTTAAGGCACAGTAGCCTATAACTAACCTATTTGGTGATGAGTTTATAGCCTACCGTATATTTACACGATATGGTAAGGGCCTACCATTTAGGCTGTATGTAAGAAGGGATAGCAAGCCTAATTATTGATATAACGGATGCGCCTAATATGGTGTTTAATTTGAGAGATGGGCATGGATGGGCTTGCAAGAACCTTTGAAAGATTTGATGAAATAAACCGGCATCTACGAAGCAAACCACGTATCTCTCTCACCTCGCTGACAAGATCACCTGCTTCATCAAAAAGTTGGAAATATGGGAAAGGAATCTTGGCACAATGGAATATTGACTCGTTTGAAAATATGACACCGTTCACTAAGATCAATAAACTTGAGATGACAGTGTATAACAGAACACATCACTGCACTGAGGGGGCATTTTCACAAATATCCCTCCTACTAAAGTGGCCAATATGGCTTGGTGATCAATCCATGCAATGGATCAACAGCACCCGAGGACTGGAGAAGAGGACCTGTGGGCATTTGTCCCTTTTTTCATAATCCAAGAGGGGCCTGCCATGAAATGTTTGGGAACCACTGTCATATATATCCCTAAAGTCCCTAAAGCAAACTTGGCGATTTGGAGAGGAATTGGTGTGGATCGAAAAAGCACCTGTTGTCTCTCTGTCTGGGCCTCCAGTGTGTAATCTTTGTCTGACATCAGTCGCATATAAATATATGTGTGTGTGTGTGTGTATAGTTATACCCCAAAATGCCACCAGTAAGTGAGACCTAGTTTCTGTTAATAAACTCCACAGGGAATACACTTCTATCTCTTTTTACATGCAGAAGCTCAGGCTCTTTCTGTGTTGACATCTTGTGTGAATTATGCATGGAATAAAATCCTTTTACTCATCTGTAATTACACCAAAATAACACAAAAGCCGACTGCCACTCCAATGGTTTTGTGAATGATCTGTGAAGTAGCCAGGCACAGAGAGCCGTGCGAGGAGGAGGAGGAGGAGGAGGAGTGTTACTGCAGCTGAGGTCTCTACCCCCGGAAAGGTCACTCACACTTGACGGCGTGCAGGACGCGGTTGTCCAGAGGCTTGCGGCTGGGGTCATTGGTGGAGGAGCGGATGCCGGTTCCACAGCTGTTTGCCAGAGTGCTCCTGAAAGAGGGAGGGTGGTGATAACGTGGGTGGATGCAAACGGATGCAAACACACACACACACACACACACACACACACACACACTCTCTCTTAAGTATTTACATAGCAACACCAACAGCAGATAAAGGGAACACCAACAGTAGGAGTAGGGACACTCAACACACATTCACATTCAGGAACTGCACTGGAGCTTTTAGAAACAATGCAAATAAAACTTTATTGCTAAAAAGATACACATAGTAAGCTAGCCCACACATGTCCAAACATAATACCCATTTCAAATGAGCAGACAGAAAAGTAACGAGGAATGTGATCAGACCCAAGGAGGAATGTGATCAGACCCAAGGAGGAATGTGATCAGACCCAAGGAGGAATGTGATCAGGCCCAAGGAGGAATGTGATCAGACCCAAGGAGGAATGTGATCAGACCCAAGGAGGAATGTGATCAGGCCCAAGGAGGAATGTGATCAGGCCCAAGGAGAGCGGGGAAGAGACTAAGCGTCGTCTTTCCAAAAAGGTAGCTTCCTGACATTCTGATGCTGACTGCTGCTTGGCTCTCTAGACAGTCAAATGTTCCATTTTGACATTTAGCCTGGCAATTGACCTTTATCCACCAACAGCTGACAAAGAACATGCATAGTTCAGCCTTGTATCTATTGAAGACTTGAATTCACTTTCACTAGGAATACAAAATGCTCAGTACCATGCTTTGTACTCTGCAGGACTATAGAACTATAATTTGATCAGTTTCTGAAATGAGCTGCTGAAAAATAACGACACCAACTTTAGTATTGGTCCTTGCTTCACTGCCTCTATCACAGCAGTATAAAAGCCACTTCACAGGGAAAGCTCTGAAATTCACAGGACAGTTAAAATCACATACACACAGAGTCAACCGCCCCCTCGCCTCTTACCTATCAAAGAAAGCAGCCAGCAACCTCCGCAGGAGAACTTTGTGTCTGGTGCCTGCGCTGATATGACAGTTCATAAGCTGGGACCTCGAGATGTACACGTTGGTGCCTGCAGACACACACACACACACGTTCAGATGTTAGCATCCTCCAGTTGGAACAATTCAGCACACTTGTTGAGCAAGGACAGTTTTGGTAAATATGACCGTATGTCAACGTCTCAGACTTTGGAAGGTGATTTCATAAGTCAAACAGAATGATGGAGCATCTCCGTCCATGGGCCTCCTCATGGAAACCACACATGCACTCACTACACATAATCTGCCAAGAGGCTCGCGTGTACTAGAAATCACAGAGAGCATGCTTTGTCAAATACCACATTTCTGAAAATGGTTTATGAGTTTGCAGGGCAAGACATGCCAATGTACACACAGGTGTGTGAAAAATGCACTAGTGCTGGGTGTGGGCGTCATTAAAGAAATAGACTTTTGCTTTTGTTCTTGGATGGTGTGGCCCTTGGAATGTTTTGCCCCCCCCCCCCCCCCCCAAAGTCAAATATATAATTTATAATTTAAATAATCCCTTCTAAACGGGCTGTCCTTGGATCAATTAATAGGATTATGATCACTATTTCCAAAACAAGGAGCCAAATCTTCTAAATCCTTGGATTACAGTTTGGAACAATAGGGTATTTTCCAACACATACATTTGTCTGCTCTGGGACAAAGCAGTCTGTGACTGGCTCTTTCTGAAATTTCAACAACTGTTTGATACCTAAACGAACCAACTAAACCGAATGCCGCCAGGTTTAGCTAAAAGTAATAAGTGGCAACATGATAAAATGAACACTGAGCTGTTCCTGTCACAACATGAACTTTTAAACTGCTCCATCAACCACCAACTCTCAACATGTATGTTGTCTTGTACTATATTCAGCTATGAGTTTAACCCTTCAGCTGGTGCAGTAGAATGGTGCAAAATGAACGTTCTGAAGAAGAGCTAGGTCCAAGAATAAAACAAGGAATTTTAGAATCTTGCATTGGAAATGAACAAATATTTTTGAACATTTGAGTAAAACTCACCTACTGAAGGGTTGTCTATTTAAACTCTATTTACTTATCTTTTTATCTGCAGTCTATATATTATACTCAGTCAGTACAGTACTATTATACACAAATGTTATATCATAGAGTATGAATACAGTAGCTTTTCTCCTTCTGGCTACAACAGATGTAGCCATTTGCCTTAACACTGAGCATATAGGGAATCATATGCCTAAAAACATCAGAAACTGACCTGAGACCAGCTCCAGTTTCTCAACAGGGTCGCCCTCCTCGTACAGCTTGGGGTGGCAGCGGTTGCCGATCTGTGCTATAAGCTCCGTGGGCAGAGAGGCCAGGTCCTGTCGCCCTCGCCCCCGACTCCTTGTTTCGGAGTGGTCGCCCAGTGCCTCCACACGCTCACCTGCCACTTTGGGGTAAAGGGAGTACCATGGGAGAAGAGGGGTGGGTGGGGTGTAGAGCAAAATAACAGACAGTCGGTTAGAGAACAGCTGAAATGCTGTGAATCTGCATAGTCGACCAAAGCGCAAAAACCTGTATGCCTTCGATGCCTCTCACTGCCAAATTTTGATACATTGTAAATTGCTAAGCTAATTTTAGCATGCCAGTAAACTCTACTAACAAAGCCCTCAGCCCTCTAGCTAGAAGAATTGATAATATATTCATTCTCTACTTCTAGAGCATTGGATGCAGGATGGCTCTAGAGTAGATATCAAATAAAACACCTGGTGTATTAAGATTGGTTCGATTTGCTCAGACTACACAGTGAGTGTTCTGGTGCTGATAGTGCTCTTTGGTGTGAGCCCTCACCTGCTGCGCCCATGTTGAGCATGCTGTACATGGTGTACATGTTGCAGATCTGTCGATACTGCTCCTCTGTGCCGTCGTCCACCACCTCCTCCTCTTCCTCGTCGTCGTGGTAAGAGATGGGCGAGTCGCTAGTGTAGGCGCTGAGGTTGCCAGGGCTCGTGCCCTCGGGGGTGGCAGTGCTGGTGCCGTTCCCGTTGCTGTTGCCGCTACCCGCCAGAGCCAGGCTGAGGCCCAGCCCGAGGGTGCTCTGAGTCTGGATGGCGCTGTTCCGGGCTGCCTCCTGGGAGAAGCGGGCTGCCTTCCTCATGCTGCCCCCTGAGCCCCCCGAACCGCCCCCGTTCTCGCCTCGGTTGCCCCCCTCCCAGAGGCGCTTGGCCACGGGTGTGCACACCACCGAGTAGGGCGACGCCTCCGGCTGCTCCGTCTTCACCTTGGACACCAGTGGCAGCGGGGTCAGGCAGGAGGTCGGCCGGCTCGTCGCCATGGAGACAACCCCACCACATCCTCCTCCTCCTCCACCACCGCCACCGCCCCCCACTGTGGTTTGCGCCACGGGACTCTGGGGCTCGGAGGGCGGCGCCTCCTCAGCATGCAGGCCCTGGGAGTCGCAGCTGGGCGAGCTGACCTTCAGGAAGAACTCGGTGCCCTTCTCCATGATCTGCTGGATCTGCAGGAAGCCGGCCGTGTACATGAGGAGGAACTGGTCGCCCACGTTCATGCTCAGCCGGCCCGTGTAGCAGAAGGACAGAATCTGCTGGAAGCTCTGCGGCTGCACGGCCGGCGGCAGCTCCACCACCGGCGTCTTGCTGGCGCCGCTGGCGTTGAACAGGTCGCGGAAGTAGGAGCTGCTGGCCGCCAGCACCGCCCGGTGAGCCTTGAAGGCATGGCCTTTCACCACCACCGACACGTCGCAGTAGAGGCCCTGCAGACGCTGCTCGTTCAGACACTCCAGGACGTTGTTGCCGAAATTGGGAATCGCCATCTGAAGGGTCTGAGCCATGACGCAATGGCCAGCACCACTACAGAAATCTGAAGAGATGGCAGGGAAAGAAGAGAGAGAAAGACAAGAAAACAAAAACAGGCGAAGTTAGAAAAGTAAAGTGAAGAGGAGCGAGATACCCAACGGGAAAGTGATAGACTTACTGGTACAACCTGGAGTTGTAAAGCACCTCTGCAAATCGAATACATTAAAAACGCATTACTTCATGATGGTTATTTAACCTGGCTCTTTACAATGGCTTATACCATGTCAGCAAAGGAAACAACAGGGCATTTTAGCACCACATGAAAGCCACATTCATTCTCTGACTCCATAGCAAATGGAGTCTGAGTCTGAGTCTGAGTCTGAGTCAGAGTCAGACAAGGTAGACAGACAGAGGACAGTGTAAGGCCATGCCCCACTGGCTGATCTAAATGTGACGAAAGAGCCCTGTGTCTTCTCCACATGTGAGGGAGGCAAGTCCCTGCTTATCAAAGGAGAGGGGATGGCAGTGTGGTGAGGGGGGAACCAGGTCGTCAGAGGACAGCGTGGGCAAGCGGAGCTGTGTTTAGTTAGCATGACACGGTGCGAAATACCACCTTCATATGGCGCCATGTTTTTTTTCTAGCACACCCACAGCCCGTCTGACGGAGGCTGGGCTAAAGATAACCCTGACCTATAGTTTCCTGTGTTTAAATTATGTGTAGGTCGTCTGTGTATTACTATAGTAAACACAGATGGCTCTGACTTTTAAGGTTGTGTTTCTCTGAATATTGCAGAAAAGTATCACAGCCTCTTAGGTTAACGAGACAACAGTGTCCTTCTTACAATCTCGACAGGGAGACGTTAAGAGATGGTCTCTTAAAAGTAAAGTTTGCCTGCTTGGCTAAAGGCCCTCCTTGACAAACAACAGCAGCCCTCTGACAAGGCCATTGGCTAAGACAAACTAAACGTCTCTTGACAGCTTGTGTAATTTCAGAGAGCCCCAGCTTTTGTTTAAGCATGGTTCAAGAGGCTGTGCATTAGACAGTTTGGATTCTCTGCAAATTGATCTGATAATAAAAATGATTTATGGTAGAGGTCAGTTGTGCATAGGCCATCTCAGTCTCAGTGGTTACACTATGCCCAACACATTAAAACAGCAAAGAAAAGGATGAGTTTACTTAGAAGATACTCTGAAACAGCTTCTGAAACAGGGAACCTCTAGGCTTCCCTGTTATTAAAATAATAAGGGGGACGCCACAAAATTGTTAAAGTCTACAACTATCAACATTGTATACATATATACAGACATACGAGTATGAGTTGTGAGCATAATTAAACCTAAATGTACTAACTTTTTTTTAAATTAAGAGCCTATATTGTCAATTTCCGTTTGGGTCATCATGCTAAGTAACCAATCAGGGGTCTCGACTTAAACTATAACAAACGCATACCTGAACTTAATTCGGATAGAATATGGATTAATGTTTAGTAAGTAGTCTTATGTCTGAACAAATGTGTCATCTTTTTGCAAATATATAAACTATCTGAGTTTGATCAATGGGTACCATGTTTGAAATTAAAGAGACGATGAATTACAGTGCCCAGACTTATAGTGCTAATGACGTTGACTGAAATGTTTAAATAATTCACTAGGCCTAAATTAAACATTAACCACTAAGACAATTGTATTTAATTTTTACTTCAAAGGATATTTACAGTGTCTTAAACATTTACGCACACCTCCTGGTTCATGCAAACTGGCGTTGCGTTAGATAAGACTGCAGAAAAGGCTGAGTCTGTCGCGGTATCGGTTGGCCGTGCCCCGTTTTATGTCAGTCAATCTGCCCGGTTGGAGTGCTCCACTGGCACGGGCCGGGGGGCGTCGAAAGATGGCAACTACTACAGAATGACCCGATCTATCAGAAATGCAGCACCTATGCGCGATCGACAACACCGAGTGAATACGTTTGCGGGTTATTTAGCGAGCCGTGTACCTGCGAATATCAAGGGATGAAGACGTTTAGTTTGGCAAAGAATACACATCTGTAGCCTCTGCCCGGTCTTAGTCAAAGTGCCGCTATGCTAGCTAACGTTACCATGCATTACATTCATGGGGCCTACTTAGCCGGGTATGTCCGTTTGTAGCAAACGAGCTAGCATGGCAAGAGAGCTTAAACAAATCTGGTTTCACTCCGGACCCTCAACACGATTCAGTGAGCTGAAAACACCAAAAATATGTGTTGCACTGTAAAAAAAAAAAAATAATAAGTCTTACGTATCTATGGTTAACAAATTACAACCTAATTAAAATCTCAACAGCGTTGAGCCTTAACAGTACTTTGTCAATTACGTCTAAGAAACATTATCAACATAAAATGAAGAAATCATTCCCACCTTACTATATTTTAGCTACCGACATCAACAGGTCATCCCGGGACAAATGCAGCAACTGGGGGCGAGCCAGACTAAACCAGCGCTGAGAGTAGGGGGGGTTGGAAGTCGCTCATCAAGACACCATTTAACCACTTGTCGCCGGTATCTGACAAAAATAAATAACTGAGAACTAAATAATATTATCTAACATTCCGAATGACGTGCCTAATGTGTTGGTAGCTAATGTGAAACTGTAATTATTTTTGTTTTAAAAGAAACTAGTACCGGCGCTGAAAATGGAGAGCTGCCAATCACCCGCATGCAGCCATTACTGTAAGGTCGGTGAAGTGGTTAAAGTTTTGTTGGTGCCATTCTTATGAGCCCATCCCCCACCGCACACCTTCCCCCAAAACAATGCCCCGAGAAAACATCCCAAAACCGATTAGATTTTTCGCCGCAACAAGCACTGCCTATCAGGACGCCAATGTAATATAGACAACCTGAAATCCCCGCAGCCTTGAACGACCCCGTCTGTCTGGCCTTGAAACCGACTCACCCCCTTGCTGGTAGCTGTTTCAAAGCGTTTCAATGGAGAAGTCGGGCGCGCTCCCTCTCTCGCTCCCTGTCTCGCTAGAAACAGCCATTCATTGTGAACACAGGACAGCCGCAGATCGTCGAGCTATCGAGGGCAAACACTCTCTCTGGGAAATGCAGAACACGGAGTCACCGATTGAATCAATCGTCTCATCATTAGCAACCTATGACTGTATACAGTCAATGTCTGCGACCTTAATCCATGTAAGGATTTAAATCAGATATCAGTAAAAACATTAATTTGCACTACCCTACGAGTTGCCCGGACATTTAACTAAGGGTGAATATTCCAAAATTGAGTTATGAAGTTATCAGACCTGAGGGAGCAGATTATTCTGTTGTAAAGCCTTCAGAATCAAACGAGTATCCTGCATACGATGAACATTCAACCTCAAACGGGTTCAAACAATGTCTAAATAATCACGATATATCTCAAATCAACATTTTCTATATTGTATAGTTCTATTTATTTTCAGACCATACATAGATGATAAATGACTTTACAGAAAGAACCATTTTGGTTAAGATGTTTAAACCTTATTTGGGGTGGTTTTAAATATTCTAATGTTCATAATACATATACCACTCCATATTTAATGGTCAGAAATCAACTGGTTTAACACTATATGGGCGTTGAAATTTGCCTTATTCTATCGTTAGTGTAAAACTGTGGGAAATTGTGTCCAGAGTAGGCTTCAACCTGACCACAACGGTGTCCTTATATCACCTCGGCCAGTCTGCAGCACAACCATCAAAGTTCTTTCTTGCAGCTAAAAGGGCTTCCGTAGTTTCATTTCTAACGTCATTTAGATAACTTCCGGCTTCTTCAAACCAAATCTTTGTTTTTTTCTTCTTTTGAAATCTTGACTTTTGAAATGAAGGACATCGATTTTAACTAAATTATACTATACAAAGACTTCTCATTTCCTGATGGCAACACATTAGTTTGTTACGTATTCACGATCATTTGGGACTGACGGTAGAACCTATTTAGGTTTTGCAAAAGGAGTCCTTGTGCTTGATCTGGCTAGTAACTATAGTTTGATAGATGAAAAATATGCCAACGCTACTTAATTTGGCTAGGGCTTTCTGAGGCGCTGTTGATTTGATAACTGAATGACAACATTGTGAGTCTTTTTCCTGGTAACAACTTACAACAGCAGCCAACCAGCGTTCAGGAAAGACGCATTGGGCCATGTGCAAAGCCAATCCGCAAACGACATTGCTGCAGCTTTTCATGTACATTGGCTGCGTCATCTGACGGTATGAACTGGAAACTGTTAGGAGTTACCGTTTCCTTTGCAAATTGTTCTTATAGATTTAGCAAAGATCATGATTGCTTCTTAGCAAAATGCAAAACCTTCAGATTCAAGCTTTATACTGTAGCCAAGCAACTTCGAACAACTGAAAGGATTTTATAAACCTCTTTTATGGGATACAATTTAAGCCAAAATCATTTTGAAATGTTCGGGTGAAGGAGTGCGATGTCTTTCTCTGAATTTCCCTATACTGTACGCGTCATCCTGTCTCTACCTGATTTTCTTTTCTTTTCAATGTCAGACATCAATAACTCAGATAGATCCGGTTGTGACTTCCGTCAATTTCCATACAACAAGCACCCCGCTGCATTCACATGTAAAATAAACGTTTGAAGCTGTATATTTATGTGTGAACGTTTTGTGGACACACATATCATTGCACATGTGTAAAAAGTTTTTGGTCGGACAGAAAACTTCTACCTTTACACAACGGTCTTCTAATTGGTCCACGAGGGGGACTAGTCAAGACCAAAGTTTGGGAAAGACACAATTGTCCCCACCAATATTATGTTAATTTGAATTGCCTGTTAGAGAACATTATAATGGCAAACTATATATTTGCAAACTCGTTCGTATTATTATCTATACAATGTTCGTGACCCATAGGGTGTAAAATACATTTTCCCAAAAGTTTTCCAATGCGCCCTCGAGTCTGCGAGACAAGATGCTGTCAATTCATTGGCTAATTTGGCTGAAGAGGCTCACTTTCTCAGCACTACTAAAAGCTACTGTTGAAAATCATCATTGTCAAACATCATTGTCAAACAGTGCCGTGGTGGTCATAGAGCAGAATTGCAGCTACAATTGTCATTAGGCCCGTGCGCAGGGATGGGTATCATGTAAGGTCAAGCATGAAAACCAGAGTGCAGGTGCAGGGCAGTGGAAAGTTACAAAGCAGTCAGGAGGGGGTCACCCATTTACACCCACACTCACACACACACTTATACATACACACACATACAGAGATACACTTACACATACACACACAGGCATATGTACACTTCTATATACACACATACACACTTACACGCACACACACATATACACATACACACATTCAAACAAACACTCAATTACACATACACATACACACACACACAGATTCACACACACCTACACACATGGATACACAATCACACAAATACACACATACGCACACAACCATTCAAATACACACACAGGATGAGGCCTTTCAAGGCCAGACATAGCCTTTCATCATGTGATAACCAAGAAAATTGGCAGGAGGATCTTTCCTCCTCAAAGCAAAAGTCCCCTCGCAACAGGTGAGTGAGAATATTCTGAGTGGCTAATAATGAGGATAAAATGTGTGAAAGTATGAGGGAATATTATGATTGGGTCATTTTTAGATAAGGGGATGTCCATGACTTGCATAAACTGACGAATTATGAGTATAAAAGACAATGCATTGGGTCTTAGATTCAGAGTTTGCCCGGGGACCCCCACTCTCATATTTGGATGATCTGTCTGCAGGACTAAATAAAACTTCAGTTCATCGGACTCCGGACTTCTGACTCTGATTGAATATTATCTCTAAGTTTTTGGAAACAGTTGTAAATTCGCTACAACACTACTTTATACGCTAGGAAATAATAAAGCCTCCTATTAGTATTTCGTTTGGTCTTAGCATTGATATTTTTGACCCTTTTAGTCTTTTAAGGTAGGAAAATGCCACCAAAATAGAAAAGAGACATCCGTAGTTTTTTCATCACCCAGAGAGTAAGTAGCTATCAAAAAGCCCAGGTAACTAACTACCCACACAGTGCAAACCTGTTAGGCTAATATAGCCACCCATTCTACAATGAAAACGTGTTTTGAAAGTTGTCCGTGTAGATAATGTAACTCTTGATTGTATAAAATCTATCCCTAGGCTCTGCAATCTTTCAACAAGTGTGTTAGCAGCAGCTGGTCTTGTTGAAGCCAGAAGGATAAAGCTAACCTGCCCATATAATCGGACCATGTTAGTTTATGATATTAACTGGTGATAAGTAGGCCTATATGATAGCAACAATGATATCTCTGTTCCCTGTAATCTCTCGACCCATGTCTGTATTAAATTGATTAAGTACTGTGCAGGAAAAAAACAGAAGCCTACAGATGTAGAGCAGGGTGATGATGAATCAACATCAGGGGTTCAGCTGAGACGTTGAATTATCCATTTTTGGTAAAGATTGAATTCAATTGCTGTTTTGTAAGGGATGATTAGACAATATTACCCATGACTGTTATCATTCACACTGGCTATTTTGAGAATAAATGTTATACTTGTAGGTAGTAAATAGGTGATATAAATTGGGACGCCTAAATGTATGCATCATATAATTCATTAATACATTATTTCCTTGCTATGAAATCTAGTACAGATGATGTAAACCTAGTACAGCTCCATAAAACCTGAACCAATTACCTACATCTAAAAAAATATTTAGAAAAAATTATCATTAGGTAATTTTGTTCATTAAGGCATTACTTTGAAATGCATTCAGGAAACATAGAAATCCAGTGCAGATGTAGTGCAGGTTTAGGAAGCAGCAGCTGGTCCATTAGGGCTTCAGGTGAGGTCTTACTCATGTTTGGGATATCCGAAAAAGGATGTTAATACTTACAAAACATTTAAAGAACACTCATTAATTGTATTTGTGAGAAAATGGACTATTGGTTGTGGTTCACTTGCACGTCCTTTAAATCTTTAAGCAAACATGGAAAAAAACATAACATTACAGTGGGGGTGAGAGTTATCTGTCAAAGGAATGTCGACTAACATTATATTGGTATCTTATAGAGCTGTCAATGGCCAAACAATTGTTGTAGCAAGCTAAACCTTATATCATAACGTCACCTACACATAAACCTTATTTGCCCTCACATGAATTAACATCCCATAAAATGTCACATACCAGAGGCGGAGCTTGCCTTTCCTGCTGATGAGTGTGAATCATCAGTCAATGAAACAGTGGGTGATCTGTTTAGGCACACACCTTCCTGTCCCTGATAGTCTGTAGGCCATTGACTGTATATACACTGTATATTGACAGTTTATCAATATGATGGTCGATGGTCTAGGTCCTTCAAGAAAAACCTTCAAGAAAAACCTGTTTGTAGACTGAAATAAGTCATTTTCCCAAAGCTGTGTTAAGTTTAGTGCGATTGGTGGGAAATTAAATCAAGTCAACGATACAATAATTCAAAGTAAGTGAATTATATTAATTATATGAAATCAACATTTTCATTACCTAGTTATTTCTGTTAGTTATATCTGTTAGTGTGTGTGTTTTCTTCATTTTCTGCAAATATAATAAACATGCAATGTGCACGCCATAATTCTTAATCCATAATCATGCCAAGTAGCATTTGACGGCCCCCATAGGTTCCTGTACAGGCAGGGAGTACTAAGTTGGTTCAGCAACCTCACTAGGTGCCATTAAATACGGCATACTGTGCCTTTAAATTGACAAGGCATTTTACTATAAATTGCATTGATATAGACATACAATGTTTGACAGCCTGTAGCTTATTCGATTTCACATTCTAAGTGGCCATGCTATAGGCCTATAACTCTGAGAACATCAGCATGTTGACATTTCATTCCCACATACTTGTTGGCCACCTTATTCCTTGTTTGTGCAGACCTAGTAGGCCAATAAACGTGATTCTGATTCTGATTGATGTTTGCAGCTCTCTCTTTCAATCTAAAGCAGCGCAAGTTACAAAGCACTCCTTGCCCGTGGTGACATGCAAAAAGTTTTTAATAGAGTATGGCAACGACTGATGAAAAGTTCTGCCTGTGCTCTACTCACAGGATTTGTAAGATATATTTTGTAAAGGGCAGCCAGGTTTGGGAACGCTTAATCCATGTCATTGGCTGTAAGACTAAACAAGCATGCACAGAAACAGATGCGCGTGACGTGGTGAGAGGGGCAGCATGGTGAACAGGTGAGCTGCTTGCTCAGCCGACCAGAGAGAAATTACTGTGTTACTTGTCGAGAGCTGCTGGCTATTATCCTGGGAATTCGCCACTTTAGAGCCTACCTATGTGGAAGACGGTTCCTGCTGCGCACTGATCATGCTTCTCCCACCTGGCGGCTCAACCTCAAAGAGCTGAAGGGGCAGCTTGCTCGGTGGCTTGAGACTGCAAAATGACTTTGAAATTCGCAACTGAGCTGGCCGTTATCACACCAATGCAGATATCCTATCTCAACAGCCATGTAAAGCAGAGCAGAGCTGGCATTGCCAGTGCCGTGAGGCTTGAGACTCTGCGATGACTGCTATGCGAGCTGCCACCCTGAGTGATAGCATTAGCCTCCCTCAGCATCCAGCAACAGAGACAGCCCTAGCTCCAGAGACCAAGTCCCTCCACACAGTGGCCCTGTCTCACCGTGTAGGGTGGGCTCCTGTCTAGTCACTGGCTCCTGGGGGTCATTGTGATGTCCTGCAGCTCCTGGTGGCTCACTGCCTGTAATCCAGAGTTCCTCAGTTGGTCCATGGCTCAGTGGGGGCGGCAACTTTGGAACCCTCAAGATACTCCATCGGTTTCAGCCTTGTTTCTTCTGGCTGGGTTGTAACATACATGAGGAAGACCATGTCCACCAGTGTGACGCCTGCACAGCCAAAAAGGGACTGACCCAGTTCTTCCCCCCTTACCTCAGCAGTATCATGTTACCAAGCAACAGTAAACCAAACCAGTTGCCTGCTATTGATACAATGTATAAAACTGATCGTAGCAAAGACAAATACTCTGAATTATGTTTTAATGAGATCTAAAAAAAGAATAATAAGAAATACAATTATGTTATGGTTGATATACTGATCACTTTTTGCTTTGTTCCTTGAACACCTACAGGCTCACCCACATTATTATTTCTGGCAACACTACTGTTTCACAAGCTCAAAATGTTTGTTTTTTTTACTTTGATTTGTACCCATACTCTGGTTGCTGCCAGAGGCCTTCTTAATGTACAGTACATTGACAGGCGAAAGAGAGAAATTGTTGATAAAACAATGGTGTGGGATTCTAAAGACACCCTGTGCCTTTACCTTCTGTTCAAAGCATTTGATGTTATCAATATATTCCTTGTCCACTAACAAATGTACAAAATTGACGGAAGGAAAGACACAGGCTTTGCACAATGCTGAGACATTTTTGAAACTTCAGCACACCAGTAACCTCTGACCTTTAACTTATGTGGTGGTGTGCACATAGTGAGCATGACAATGTTGGCTTATGGTGGAAAGAAGTGCACTATCGCTGACTAATGCATGTTGAATTTGATCCTGTTCGGGTTTGCAGAATGTTCAGCCTACACACATCAACAATACAAAAAGTATTGTATTGTATTTTTGTTAATACATCAGCATAAAGCTGACTTAGATAAACACAAACAAGTGTTGCCTAGGCAAAGGTTAAGGTACATCAAGGCAAGTAGCCTAAATCATTGGCTGGGGCAGTTCCATTTCACCAAAACTACAATGTCTAGTAGTGCCATTACTTAATAATAATAATAGTTTGTAGTCAGTTGACTACGTAGCAAGTGTGGCTAAAACGTGCATTTTTATGATTATTTTAGTATGACAGAACTCCCCTGATTGGTTTGCATGGTTTACATTACAAATGCCACTGAAGGCCTAACCTTGAAACTTTAGCAAAGATTCAACCAGATGAGATTTGGAAATTTGGAAATTCGAAGCATAGCCTACTGATAAATAGTCCTTTCTTTCTTATGGTAGGAAACACAGGTGATCATTAGCCTATTGCCAAGCAATTTGCTGCAACAAACAGAATTTCACCATCAAATTCGGCCACATTTAATGTCGGCTACAACAGCACTCAACAATACTAACTGAAATAATACTGAAATAATGGGTCTATGTAATGTTTTATTGTACAGGACCATACAGTCAATCCCCCTAAATGTTCATTTTGCAGTTATTATACTTTCTGCTTTTGCTGGTTTGTCACATGCTTGTTTGCTAGCAACAAGTAGCCTAAAGTCAATGATTAATCTCAAGGAGCAAATCCTTACACAAGTATAGAAATGGTTACAAGATGAGTGTCAGGGAGGGTCAGGAAAAGGATTAACATACAAGGGGAGAGGAAATAACCAGAGGAAAAAGGGCGGGAGACACAAGTAAAGCATATTTAAAGCTGTTAGTGCTATAATTCATCCTTTAAATATTCAATGTAGGCTATGTGCTAATTGGACAAATGTAAGAAAGAGATGAGGAGAAACAGTCCAGTTGCAAATCCAGAAGCTATATTTTATGCTGTCTCTTTAAGAAAGGAGTTTCCTTGGTCACCCAGGGAATCCTGGTTGACCTCACTGCCATCTTTGCCAGTAAGCCCTCACTCTGATTGAGGAAGGAAGAGAAACAACTCATGTGCAGCATTAAAAAAACCTCCCTGTGACCACACCACCCAAGTAGATGTACACTATGCCTGCCTGTCTTGGGATGGAGCTTGGCCTATATGATTGGCTGTCATTGTTTACTTTTTACACACTGCTTTGACATCTGGCCCTATTTACACTTCACATTGAGTAGAAAGCACTACTTATATTATCTTATCAAATAGGCTGCTCTTGTTGCTTAATCTTCTGCATATGCTTTCTGGTAAGAAGATTAAGGCGTGGACTCGGCATCTTGCCCTATTGTCACTGTCATTGGTCCTGTGTTGAGCTGTGTTGTGTCATTTTTGCCACATGGGGGTGCTATTACCCTGTTTCTAGCGTTTATGCACAAGCTACCTGCTGGTACTCAAACATTTCTAAATATAATAGGAATGGTTTAAGCAAAGGCCTTTTTTTCACAACTAAAAACCCCCTTTGAGGCTCCCTCACCTTATACAGTGGATTTTGCAGACCAGCCCAGAAGAGTATTTGTTTTTTCTGGATCAGCCATTACACTGTTCTGGCTACCCAGAACACCTAGGTTGGAACAGGTCAAAATGGAGAGTATGCCATTGTGAGCCAGTGAGATGCAGCATGAAATCTGTAGAAGCACTCCATGCAGTGTTGTTTGACTTAGTACAGCATGCCCACATACTGTTATGTGGTATGTGTTTGCTCCAAGGACCTGAAATAGGTTTAATAAGAAGGGTTAGATGCAGATCACTGCAAGCACCGTGTGAGACTTCAATCCCCTTAAGAATCCAATAAAGCCAAAATGATTGCTTTCCCTAGGTTTATAACACAGCGCCAGAGAAGTTGCTTGTATGTGTATTTAACTGGAGTCTCAGTGTTTGACTCTTTTCTCTGTAAGATATCAGACCAAAAGCATAACAAAAGCAGAATTTACCCAATACACAAAAATAGTTATATTTTAAAATATACTTTGATAAGCTCCAACTGTATCAATATCAATGCATGTATCAATGCATATTCATATGAATACAGTGAATTCATTTTTATGAAAGATTTTTCTTGTTCTCTATGCATCATCCACACAATACAAATGTTTATTGTAAGTTCATGTCACATTGTTTTGCAAGATATTTCATTACATTTTCTAACTAAAAGCAGGACAGAACAACTATGCCATCCAATGTTCCCGACTGGATTACTCAGTTATCATCAGCAGGTGACAGTTTAACCCTTAACAGTTTTTTACGATTGCATAAACACTAAAATCAAAAGTATTACACAATTATCAAAACCTTACACTCATGGACCAAAACATCGCCCGTATTTGCACCACTATAAGCACATGTCAACCTCACACTTTTTGCAAAACAATACACACAGTGATTGCCAAACACACTTGTATACATTATACAGAGAAGTTTATCAAGATGACACTTCTTTGCAATCCGAAGGCACTGACTGTCGCATTACCACATCTATGACCCAATTGGTTACTGTTTTTTCACAATTGTTAACACACGTTTTTCAAAACAATGACCGCTCTCTCAAAACTGCACAGAGAAAACCTCACACACAAAATGCTTAACCTGACACTCCCTTTGCAAGATGACTCTTTGCCATCAAATCTCTTAACTGTTCACAAAATGGAACTCGTGTTTTTTATTTGGTACACCCAGCCATATTTTTCTAAAGACATACATTCATTGAGTTCACACAACTAAGCATTTGCTGCACACTGCGGTGCAAAATTGAAAACACAATCATCGAAATGTAACACACCACATGAATGACAATGACTCTTGAGAATGAGCCATTTCTCCTTTTGTAGGCCTACTTTTTTCATAGTCATACATAAAACAGCACACAAATATGCAGCAAAAAAAGTTTTACGTACTTCGGTAAACACAGAGAACAGTACAGTACTGTAAACCGTGTGATACCGTTGTTTTTACAAACCATATTTACAATTTCAGTCTCCTGTTCCACCAATTGTATTGACATTATATTGTATACAAAATGCTTACAGTTTTTCTCAATTGCTTACACACATTTTTTGAAAGCATGCCTCATTTTCTCAAAACTCTAAACACAAATCCCAAAACAACTAACACAAAATGCAAAACCTTTTATATCTCCTGCAAAATGCTACTTTGCTTTCAAAAAATACTGAAAGTGTGTGTTCTTCCTCCAGAGTGTGGTTCTCTTTCAGTCCTGCAAAATACAAATACTGTGAGCACACTGTATTCTATTGTTATGCAGTATTACGAATAGATTTCGCACCTGTTCTCCATTCTGAAGGTTCTAATGATGGCAGCAACTGTGAAACGGCTGAGATTTGGTTGGACTCTGGCCAGCCTCCCTCATGCTCAAACCATGGTTGAGAGCACATGGTCTACCACGGCAGCCCAAATCTCAATAGAGATTCTTTGTTCTCCTCCTCCTTCTTTTCCTTGTTCTTCTCATTCTCTTCCTCCTCCTTGTCCTCCTCCTCTTCCTCCTCCTTTTCCTCCTCATCCTCCTCTTCCTCCTCCTTCTCCTCTTCCTCATCCTTCTCGTTGTCCTTCTCATTCTCTTCCTCCTCCTTGTCCTCCTCCTCCTTCTCCTCTTCCTCCTCCTCTTCCTTCTCTCTGTCCTCCTAATCCTCGACCTCCTACTCCTCCTTCTTGTCCTCCTCTTCCTCCTCCTCTCACTCTTACCCCTCTCCTTGGTTGTCGAACTTTTCAAAGTTCTTCATGGTTTACCAAACAAAACAGAGGCTCAAGACACTTTTAAGCTTCAGTCCTTACTACAAATTGGTCAAAAGACCTGAATGTTTAGAGATTTGACTATTTGTGTCTTGTAGGTTGATGCTTTGAGATTTTACTTGAGAAGTGTGTGCAACAACTGAACATTGTGTACAGTGTTTTGACAACAAGGTGATGTGTAATTGACATCAGAGTGTAAACAAGGAAAATCAGAGTCTAATGCAGATAAGGGAGTGTTGCCAAATTGGGTCGAGCGATTGGTACATGAAGTGAAGGGTGTGCAAATTGTTGCTTTTTGGGTGTTAACATATGTGAAAAACTGTAAAAATATATGAGTAACTTACACGAGACATTAACCAGCAGCAGTAAGAGGAGAGATGTAGGAAACATGATGTGTCTTAAAGATCAGCAGGTAAGAGCCACCACTCTGACCTTGAGCTGTTTGAGTGACAGGGAGACTTGTGTTTCACATTAAATACAGAGAGGGCAGGGTGAGGCTGATGGCATTAGACAGAGTAGAAAGGCCAAAACATGTATGGCTTCTTCAGTGACAACAGTCAACAAATTTCCCATTTAAACAGATTTTGAAATGTCGTGACATAAAATAGAAATAATTGTGGTGTACATAATCAAAATGAAACATGAATATCATTTGTTTCAATCTGTTCATGGTGAGTTGTTCTTTAAATAATTAGTGTGCTTGCCCGAAGGGAAGCACACTATTGTTCTTCGTAAGTTTTCTTTATTAGTGTGCTTGCCCGAAGGGAAGCACAGTATTGTTTTCATAAGTTTTCTTTATTAGTGTGCTTGCCCGTTCTTCGTTATTTATTCTCCCCGTTTTTCTTGCGACGAATCAGGCCTCGCCCGATTGAGATAGAGACGCCATTCAAACACAGAAATGTCCGGCCCGAACCGGTGCACCCTGCTATATCTTTTCGTGGCGGTACTCCTTGCCACTCTTTTTTTATTCCTCTTTTTCCACCACCTTTTTTCCCCATAGACTTGCATGGCAGAACTCTGTGGCATTATGACATCATAATGGGGTCATTAAACTGGCTTGCACCTGTGCTTCACTGACACCTGCGCCAAGGTCCCAAGGCTCCTCTTCTCTCTGTACCTCTCCATTCAACTGTATAACTAGGAATATTAAGAGACACCTTCCATACCAGGGCTCTACTCACTCATGCATACTCACTCATGTTTACTCACTCATGCATACTCACTCATGCATACTTACTCATGCATACTCACTCATGCATACTCACTCATGTTTACTCACTCGTGCATACTCACTCATGTTTACTCACTCGTGCATACTCACTCATGCATACTCACTCATGCATACTCACTCATGTTTACTCACTCATGCATACTCACTCATGCACACTCACTCATGCATACTCACTCATGTTTACTCACTCATGCATACTCACTCGTGCATACTCACTCGTGCATACTCACTCATGCACACTCACTCATGCATACTCACACATGCATACTCACTCATGCATACTCACTCATGCATACTCACTCATGCATACTCATTTGTGCATGCTCATCCAGCAGGGAGAGTGTGTGTGGTAGGCGTACACGGCTGACACCTGCCCCAATTCCAAGGCACTTGTTCTCTCTGTCATGGCCGCAACAGAGCAAGCACACTCTCGCAGTTCGTTCAAGAAACGCATTCTAGTTAGTGTGCTTGCCCGAAGGGAAGCCCACTATTGTTCTTCGTAAGTTTTCTTTATTTATTCTCCCCGTTTTTCTTGCAGCTAACTACGCCTCGCCTGATTGAGATAGAGACGCCGTTCGAACACCGAAACGTCCGGCCCGAACCGGTGCACCCTGCTATATCTTTTCGTGGCGGTACTCCTTGCCACTCTTTTTTTATTCCTCTTTTTCCACCACCTTTTTTCCCCATAGACTTGCATGGCAGAACTCTGTGGCATTATGACATCATAATGGGGTCATTAAACTGGCTTGCACCTGTGCTTCACTGACACCTGCGCCAAGGTCCCAAGGCTCCTCTTCTCTCTGTACCTCTCCATTCAACTGTATAACTAGGAATATTAAGAGACACCTTCCATACCAGGGCTCTACTCACTCATGCATACTCACTCATGTTTACTCACTCATGCATACTTACTCATGCATACTCACTCATGCATACTCACTCATGTTTACTCACTCGTGCATACTCACTCATGTTTACTCACTCGTGCATACTCACTCATGCATACTCACTCATGTTTACTCACTCATGCATACTCACTCATGCACACTCACTCATGCATACTCACTCATGTTTACTCACTCATGCATACTCACTCATGTTTACTCACTCGTGCATACTCACTCGTGCATACTCACTCATGCACACTCACTCATGCATACTCACACATGCATACTCACTCATGCATACTCACTCATGCATACTCACTCATGCATACTCATTTGTGCATGCTCATCCAGCAGGGAGAGTGTGTGTGGTAGGCGTACACGGCTGACACCTGCCCCAATTCCAAGGCACTTGTTCTCTCTGTCATGGCCGCAACAGAGCAAGCACACTCTCGCAGTTCGTTCAAGAAACGCATTCTAGTTAGTGTGCTTGCCCGAAGGGAAGCCCACTATTGTTCTTCGTAAGTTTTCTTTATTTATTCTCCCCGTTTTTCTTGCAGCTAACTACGCCTCGCCTGATTGAGATAGAGACGCCGTTCAAACACCGAAACGTCCGGCCCGAAACGGTGCAACCTGCTATATCTTTTCGTGGCGGTACTCCTTGCCACTCCTTTTTTATTCCTCTTTTTCATCACCTTTTTTCCCCATAGACTTGCATGGCAGAACTCTGTGCCATTATGACATCATAATAGGGTAATTAAACTGGCTTGCACCTGTGCTTCACTGTCACCTGCGCCAAGGTCCCAAGGCTCCTCTTCTCTCTGTACCTCTCCATTCAACTGTATAAAGCGGGGTTCACACTAGACTTCTTTTTTTAGAAAAAAGCGCAGCCTTCAGCGCCCTTTGAGCGCCTTATGAGCTCTTCAGAATTAATGGATATCATGTTACGTCACTGTCTTTTAAGCACCGCCATATTTGTGTCTGATGCAAACACATTACGGTCATAACCTACGGTCACAACTCAAAGAAAGTTCAAAACGCTAGGGGATGTGTTGTGCTGTTGAATGTGACAACCTAGATATACAATTACTAAAGATTTAGGGAATGACTGACCTGTAAAGTGAAATGCAGCACGTTGATACAGTCGTAGTAATGTAGTTGTAGTCGTACTGTAATGTAGTCGTAATAGTCGTAGTAAGTATTATCAAAGCTATATAGCTACTACCTTGAGCAAGCTACAGTGCTAGCAGTAATAGCTAGCGAGTTGTTTACGTTCACAACCCACAGACAGTTCAAAAGGCCCGGGATATGTTGTGCTGTTGAATGCGACAACAGTCACCAAAGAAAACCTAGATATACAATTGATACAATCGTGAATAGTTGCTGTGTCTTAGCACTCTACTGAGCAAGCTAGAGTGATAATAGCTAGCGAGCTATTTAGCCTTCACCTAGGGCTTGGCTACAACTCGTTAGCCAATATTGGCACTCTTGCCTTCTGCAGTAATAGCTAGCGAGTTGTTTACGTTCACAACCCACAGACAGTTCAAAAGGCCCGGGATGTGTTGTGCTGTTGAATGCGATAACAGTCACCAAAGAAAACCTAGATATACAATTGATACAATCGTGAATAGTTGCTGTGTCTTAGCACTCTACTGAGCAAGCTAGAGTGATAATAGCTAGCAAGCTATTTAGCCTTCACCCAGGCTCAGGTTTATTTTGCTAGGTATCTCCGATATCGACGCAGAGACACCGTGTGAAAAAGGATGGAAAACTTAACGAGGAAAAGTGGTTCGGGAACTACGTGTGCAGTAGTTGGCTGTACCAACTCAAGAAAACACCTGAACGAGTGGATAGATAGAGTGCAAAATATTAAAACTAATGCAGTGGCAACAGTTACAGGTACAGTTTTTACACCCGCTGTAACAGTGTTAACCAGTATGTGAGTAACGTGGGTTTTATTAAAGCATAGCGTGTGTAATGTGTAGCTATTTCATTCCGTTTGTTAACCTTTCCGGCTGTCTGTATTTACTAACCAGCAGCAGACGTAAAGGAAAGGGAATTAACCCCGAAGTTAAAAACATGGGCCTCGTTTCCCGATAACGACGTATCTTAACGGCCTACGTGGATTTTGGCGACATCGTAGACTCAATAACACTTTCTACTTACGAGCATTTCCCGAACATCATCTTAAAGTCAGGTGCACGAGCGCAACGTGCACGAGTTCTTAAGTATCTCTTAGGAGCTGTTTACGTCACGTTAACCTGTTTATGTTAATTGCTGTGAAATTAGCTAGCCTATGCGTGCATCGAACGTGCAATGTGCACTGAATTCGGGGCGGGGATAGTAACGCCATCTCCAGCAGAGTATTTAAACTGTGTTCCCATTGTAAGGACATTTATTACGATCTGTCTGAGAGTGGGCTGTCAAAGCTAGCATCATCGAAGTCATACAGTACAGTAGGCTACATACGTTCAATAAAATGAACCTACATTTGAGTCCAACTGCATGACCATTCTTATCCTACACTTACCCTTACAATAAAGAAGTGATCCTATTTAAACCATAACTTCATTTTAAATAATTTCTTTCTTTATGACATTTAGTTTATAGTTTAGACAGCAACGTTGACATCTATATTCAACTGCATCCACTACATAATCTCAAACTTTATTTGTTGGTAACTCTCCAAAAAGGCTACCATTAACACATTTCTTAATGAAAAGGAAACATGCATCACAATACAGTTTTTCACTATTGTTAAGAAGTAAAAAGCTAAAATTCGGCACAATCTGCACAACCTTCACGTCATGTATCAATCGCTCGCCCCAAGTGGGAAATACTTAAGATTCTCTTATCTACATTAGAGTCCGATTTTCCTTGTGAACACACTGATGTCAATTACACATCACGTTGTTGTCAAAACAGTGTACACAAAGTTCTGTTGTTGCACACAATTTTCAAGTAAAATCTCAAAGCATCAACCTGCAAGCCACAAATAGTCAAATCTCTAAACTGTCAGGTCTTTTGACCAATTTGCAGTGAGGACTGCACCATAAAAGTGTCTTGAGCCTCTGTTTTGTTTGATAAACTATTGAAAACTTTGAAAAGATCGACAACCAGAGAGGGAGAGGGGTAAGAGTGAGAGGAGGAGGAAGAGGAGGACAAGAAGGAGGAGGAGTAGGAGGTTGAAGAGTAGGAGGACAGAGAGAAGGAAGAGGAGGACAAGGAGGAGGAAGAGAATGAGGACAAGGTGAAGAAGGAGAATGGTCATCTCTAATGAGATTTGGGTCGCTGTGGTAGACCATGTTTTCATGGTTTTTCATTAGAACCTTCAGGATGGAGAACAAGTACGAAATCTGTTTGCCTTGTGTACTGTAATACTGCATATCAATATAATATATGTAGTGTGCTCACAGTATTTGTATTTTGCAGGACTGAAAGAGAACCACACTGTGGAGGAAGAAAACACACTTTCAATATTTTTTGAAAGCAAAGTAGCATTTTCCAGGAGATATAAAGGGTTTTGCATTTTCAGTTAGTTGCTTTGGGATTTGTGTTTAGAGTTTTGAGAACGAGGCATGCTTTCAAAAAATGTGTGTAAGCAATTGAGAAAAACTATAAGCATTTTGTATACAATTTTATGTCAATACAATCTGGTGGAACAGGAGACTGAAATTGTAAATATGGTTTGTGAGAACAACGGTATTGCTGTTTTATGTTTGACTATGAAAAATGTAGGCCTACACTGAAAAATTTTACAAAAGGAGAAAGGGCTCAATGAGTCATTGTCATTCATATGGTGTGTTTCGATGATTGTGTTTTCAATTTTGCACTTCTGTGTGCTGTAAATGCTTGGTAGTGTGCAGCTAATGCTTAGTTGTGTGTACTAAATGAATGTATGTGTGTGTGTTTTGAAAATATGGCTGTGTGTACCAAATGAAAACACGAGTTCCATTTTGTGAAGAGTTAAGAGATTTGATAGCAAAGAGTCATCTTGCAAAGGGAGTGTCAGGTTTAGCATTTTGTGTGTGAGGTTTTCAATTTTCTGTGTGCAGTTTTGAGAAAGACGTTACTGTTTTGAAAAACGGGTTTTAGCAACAGTGAAAAACTGTAATACTTCAGTGTAACCTGTACCTATGTGGAGTGCAAATATGTCTTGCCATTACACTACACAACAGCTCTATGTCTGCTAACACTACAGAATGCATAATTCCTACGGGCACTGCACTAGTTTTGTATAGCCTAATCTTTATTTTCAAATACTCAATATTCTTTATTTCTATTTTGATGGGAATAGGCAGGTGAAACAATGACATTCTCATGATGTGCTATACACAGAAACATCGTTTGGATTTCTTCTACAATAGGCCGAACGACACCCCTGGATAAGGTGTTGAGGGGGTTGAAGCGTACGCGTGACTGTATGAGCTATGAAACTAGCGATTTAAAAAAAGTTTCAATGAAGAACATGGTTGCAAATATATATGTATACAACCATCTAGCTAGAAAGCTACCATATAAGCCAATGGAGTGGTGGCATAAGCGCTAATTGTGCCATACAACTACTGTTTGAAAGCTTCAGTTAAGACCTACATACTCTCCATTGGTCGCGTAGCACATTTCAGATCAAACCGAGTCATTATAAACATATACAAAGTTGTGTAGATAGCTTTATTAATGTAAAATATTCCTCGCTTCAAGTAACCATGTTTTTTTTTTTAATTCCCCTTTCTTCCAAACGACGGTCGAACGACGCCCCTGGTGGATTAAATCGCTAAGTGTGAAGTTACTACTGGTCCTGACCACACGTAGAATTCTTCTCAACGAAAGATACACTTAAGCTAAGTGCCGCGTCGGGAAACCCGTCTGCAACGTAGGATTCCTCTTATGAAGGATTTCAAGTGCTTTTTAGGCTAAGTGCGCGTTCGGGAAACGAGGCCCAGTTCTTTAGTTAACAAAGGTGGATGACAGAAACAGAAAAGGTTGTCAACAAAACACAAACAATGATGTCAGAGCAACAACAGTTATAATAATTGTTTAGGTACTTGATCGCTTTCTTCTGAGGCTGGGCTGAGAAGTCGCTGGAAGTTCGCGCACACAGGCTTGCGTGACTAGAGAAAACAAAGACATTGTTCTCCCCACGATCAAACCCCCTCGGCTAGCTAACCCGACGGCATTCCTGTCTCGCATTCCAAAGCCACCGCTGCTCTGAAGCCCATGTTTTTTTTCCTCCTGTTTTTTTTTTTTTACTTCTTTTGAAGGGGAAAGTATGGCAGGGAGTGATTATTTATGAAGTGCTACAGGACAAGCTGTTCGTTTGGGAATTGCTAAGAAATTTGAAAAAAGAGTAGGGAATAAAAAAAAAACATCTGTAGTTAAATGTTATTGTAAGTAATATTCTTATTATAACTTTAATTATTATTATTATTATGGTTGGTGTTGCTATAATTACTATGATTATTGTCATTGTTACCAGTTGTAAAAGCACCAGGAGACCTGTGTCTGTGACAGTGTAAAACCAGAATGAACACCACAACCTCTTTACCACAACCACCCAAACATCAATAATTGATCACTACCATTTGCAATAATTACTTCATCAAAACTATTAAATGATCTGAACATCAGCAAGCAAGTTGTCAACAGGATAGAATAAGAGTCCAAAGCAGGGGCACTGTCCGTACATGCTGACCAATGAGATGGATAATGGATGGAGATGTGGATGCTTATGTCCAGGCACTACTGGGGGGAGAATCTGACACATGGCTCGCAAACACAGTGGAAGTGTTCAGGTAGTGGTTTTGAGAGGAGGGTAGAACAGATGTTGTACTAATTGAGTTTTGTGTGCTTGCGTGTGCGTGTGTGTGTGTGTGTGTGTATGTGTGTGTGTCTGTGTGTCTGTACGTGTGTGTGTGTGTGTGTGTGTGTGTGTGTCTGTGTGTGACAGTCACTCATTTCGGTCTTTTGTCACGACACGCACTCCCGCCACACATCGTATTTCTCACGCTGAAAAAAAAACCCTAGGCTATTTAATGTTCCGCCGCGCGCAAACATGACCTGGTCGTGCTGCCCACACCATGAAGGAATCAAGCACGTCTCACCGAATCCCCTGCAGTTCTTCTGTAAGGTGCAACTTATCAGCCAATCAAAAAAAGAAATGGGCTACACATCTGGGTAAGATTCAATCCAGCAGCCAATGAAAATAAAGTATCCTGGAATTGCGCGCGATTGATCTTGTATATGATCCAAAGTGATCCATGTCACCAGTTCACCCAAACACTAGACTGTCCTTTTTGCCTATATTTGTGTTTACGACGTTTTTAGCAGGGACGTGCGGTCAGAGGAGGCAGAGCATATATTCATATTTCTCTACTAATCTGTATGGGTGTAATTTCTGCATCATTCCGATTATTTCGAGCATTTTTATTATCAAAATCGCTGAATTTGCGCATTTCCAGTTCCAGAAAACAGGGACCACCGTAGTTATATTTTCCCTAGACAAAATTAAATGAGCCATATCATTGGTGGGAGGGCTACATACGCTAGCTTGTAACTATTAATATCTTATTTGACACGGTGTAAAAGTTCAATTAGCACACCGGTTGTACGTGTAGCTGTAGGCCTATAGCCTCTTAAAACTAAAGTCTGTTGAGTATTAAGCCGCATAACTTCTATTACTTTTAAAAAACGTTTAAAAGTAATAGTATTAGACAATAAAACATAACGTTTTTTTCAGTTCTGGTCAGATGACAATTTTTAAACCATAGGCATATACATTTCTATTTTTTTTAAACAACTAGAGATCGGAATGACGTAATCACTTCCGATTTCTGTGCCTCACCAGCTACGAACCTCACGGCACGTCACTGGTTTGTATGCCTTTGTCTGTGATTTGTCTAATACAAGTACGCAAACTTTGCAAAAATTAAATAAATATAGGTTTGTTTTGCTTTTTTAATAACCTTGTATTATCTCTTGTCCTGTCTTACTTCCACCCCATGGCCTTAAAATCAAAGTCTTCTAAAACAAAATGCTTTTCAGTTATTTTTGTCTTTTTCCACAGGTCTACAGAGTGACATTAAGATATTTAACACAATGCCACAATGAATGACCTCAGCATCAGAGATGTCTCACCTCATGACTGGCACCTATCTTCCTGCATAGTTACTGAGATAAAGACAACACGAAGTGACACAGCGTCTATAGGGTGGGGTGGTATAACGTGACTGAAACAATTAATTTTGATTGAGCCCTTTCTTTGTTCCAGCAAAGAATTTCTGGAACAAAGAAAGGGCTCAATCAAAATAGACTAGAATCTAGTCGGACCAGTGAGATAAGTTCCAACGTTCCAAAAACCCTACTGGCTTCCAGCACACGTACCATCCTTTTATTTGATGGTGATGGTGTCTTGTATAGGATCCAAAGTGATCCATGTCACCAGTTCACCCTAACACTAGACTGCCTTTTTTGCCTATGTTTGTGTTTATGACGTTTGTATGCTATTGTCTGTGATTTGTATAATACAAGTAGCCTACGCAAGTACGGGGCGCTCGGAGGGGGTCTTGCCTGGGGCGTAATTCCTTGTAGAACCGCCACTGAGTAAGTTGTCTCACAAATTCACAATGGTTTGACACAAGCAATGACAACTTGACTGCAGTTACAGAATATTTCCCAGATAATTAGTGTTTGTAGCCAACACAGTTTTAGGCTACAGCCTGCCTTTTCACTATAGCTTTGACTCTGAACTTCGTTAATAGGCTCTAATAAATTCGAGTAGGCCTATCAAAAATATATGTAGCCTATAATTCGAAGGAATATTAGGCAGCCTTTAATCTTCATTTTTTTGTAAATGTGTTTGCTTGAACGTTCTATTCAGATTCCGAGGCTTCTTCGCCTGGTGAAGTTGTGAGTAGCGAACTCATTAGGCATACTAGCATGTTATGAATATCCTGGCCATGGATGCATTAATCATTGCATCCGTCTTTCAAAGATGTCAGTTAAAAAAAAAAAATGAGCATACTGGCGTTCTATCTGCCGCCAAGAGAACTCCTGTGCCCATCAAGGTGTGCTGGATGTGACAAGGTACATAGGCAGTAGGCTAAGCGGCATCAGGCCTAACAGCAGGCACTGAAGTCAACCAACACAGTCAAAAACGTTTACTTGCCATTGACAGCAGAGATGAGTGTACAATAGGTCAAGGTACATTTAAATGCACAAGGTTGACTGCAATGTACAAAAATAAAAAAAATCCCAATTAATACGTCTAATTCTATGACTATGAACAGGCACGTGCACAGACATTTTGGGGGGCAGGTGCTCAAAAAAAAAAAAAGGGCGCCCATCACCAAAATTATTAATGAAATGAAATCTCTCTCGCTCTCTGTCTTCCACTCCCTTAACGTCTGATACATCAAATGATGTCTGGGGTGCCTTTTTTCTGTAATTGGTCCACCTCACCATGCTTGTGCATCAAATCTGAACTTGGGGAATACTCCAGCCACCCATTTTTAGAAAACCAATGCTTTTGGAATGACCGCCCTTCATATTTGTTTTGGAGGAAAGATTCTGGTTGTCGTTGTAAAACTGGCAAAACGAAGAGATACATAAATATCACGTTAAACAATGTGGGAAAGGATAGCATGACCCCGAGAGCTAGCATAGTTTACCTGCTATTTTCTAGCTGTGAATTCTCGTGACATTTAAACAAACATTCAACATACTTTCGAAATTGTTTAAACGGCATTTATACAACACAAAATATGCACTTTCAGACAAATAATGTAATTAAACCTGACAAACGTCAGTAAACAGCTGGACAATGCTTTGAAATCAAGTTAGTTGTCTGTTTATTTTTTTAGGAAACGTCGGACCAGTCCGGTTTACAGACGTATTGTTTTCAGCGGCACTAATGTTGTTAATTTTTTATACAACGTCGGGGGATTGCACAAACACCGTCATTACCTGTTTGTCTGATGCAGGTCAGTGAAGAAGTAGGCTGCACCTGTTGGCCTGCCGCTCAACACTGATGTGGGGGATGAGGAGGGAGGGGGCTTGTGAGCACCGCAGAAAATAGGCAAAGAACACTTTATTCTATGTCTATGCCGCGGAGCATGTCGAGGCGAAATTCTCACAAGAACTCCAAATAAATGCCCCCTCAGATATCAAAACACATTTGGGGAAATTGATGACGAGAGACTAATTTGTATTCTAGAAATATTGATGATTGAAAAAAGAATTGGTCTCCAGAAAAAAAGGGCACTTTTTCTCAACCAGGGCACAAGGGCTGGTGCTTGAGCACCAGTTGGGGTCTATCTGTGCACGTGCCTGACTATGAATATATAAGGGACGTACGACTGGGGGGGCGTGGCGGGCGGAATGGGAGCGGGTCGGGGGCTTGACGGGGGGATACGTCACTCTTGCCTGTCTTCAAAACTTGAGAGCACTGAAACACTAACCTATCTGATCTTTATGTGCTAACTTACTGCAGTAATATAGAAGTGAATTCCTCCGTGCAAAAATGCGACGTGCCAGTCGATCTATGGAACTTTTACAAAGAAGGAAGAAAACCCGAGCTTGAAAGCATTGTTTTCCCTTGACCATATTATAGGGAACTCTGGACGGGATCATCTCTGGTTCTTTTTTAACATGAATCTTGGACTGCCGTTGAGTCCTGGCTGTGATGAAACACCCCAGGTACCCATGAGACTGAGAGTGAAAGAAGAAGAAGACATAAAAGAAGAGGAATATGGACACATGATTTCATGCCAAGATGAAGAAGAAAAGCCCATTGCAGATCTTCAGTGTAAAACTGAATCAGACTTCACAAAGTCACTAAGCTCCACTTATAATGAAACACTACAGATAGTGGAGGTAAAAGTGAAGAAAGAGGAGGATGAGCAGGAACACAACGATTGTCTTCTGGAAAGTAAGTACTTCATAATGATGAACTAAGAACTTTGTTCAATGGTCAATTCGTGATGACGTCAGACTGCAGGCAGGGTTTAAAGGCACCCAGTGCAACTTTCGAGGCTTAAAAATAAACATTCAATTTCTAGTCTTTTTTACACGTAGTAAGTTTCAATAACTCCATACCATTACATACCGACATTCAAGCAGCAAAGATGAGACGTCGTTGTGTGGTGAGAACTGATAGAAAATCGATAACAACAACAATCGCCGCCATTTTCTTTATTTTTTTTAACCTGCAATAAATAAAGCAGGCTTCCAGTCAATGGAAAAATGGCTTCTCCCCACCGGCGATTGTTGTTGTTTACGATTTTCTATCAGTTCTCACCACACAACGACGTCTCATCTTTGCTCCTTGAATGTCGATATGTAATGGTATGGTGTTATTGAAACTTACTACGTCTAAAAAATAGTAGAAATTGAATGTTTATTTTTCATTGAATGTTTACATAAAGTTGCACTGGGTGCCTTTAATAGGCATGTTGAGGATTAGTTTGATGTCTTCATTAATTGACTTATAGATTGTATGTCTTTTCAACTCCAGGCTTTTGCAACCTTTAGAAATGTCACAAAATGTGACTTCTGGAGATAGAGAGGTGTATGTGTGTGACGTGTTTAAGTTCTGTTTCATTGGGTTTGATAGCGAGGTGTGTGTGTGACTTGTTTAAGTTCTGTTTCAGTGGGTTTGGAGTGGGTTAGGGTTAGGGAGTGTGATAAAATAAAAACTTGATAACCATAGGTGAATAAATAATACATTAATCATTAATTATGTTTTTCTTTTTTTAAGTAAGATAAATGTTCTAGAAAAGTGTTATTTAAAAATGGTGGCTGAAAAAAAATCTAAATGAAAAGCAAAAAATATACAAAATGTAGAGCTCTGGGCCTCGTTTCCCGAACGCGCACTTAGCCTAAAAAGCACTTGAAATCGTTCGTAAGAGGAATCCTACGTTGCAGAAGGGTTTCCCGACACGGAACTTAGCTTAAGTGTATCTTTCGTTGAGAAGAATTCTACGTGTGGTCAGGACCAGTAGTAACTTCACACTTAGCGATGCAATCCACCAGGGGCGTCGTTCGCCCTATTATAGAAGAAATCCAAAGGATGTTTCTGTGTATAGCACATCATGAGAATGTCATTGTTTCACCTGCCTATTCCCATAAAAATAGAAATAAAGAATATTGAGCATTTGAAAATAAAGATTAGGCTTTACAAAACTAGTGCAGTGCCCGTAGGAATTATGCATTCTGTAGTGTTAGCAGACGTAGAGCTGTTGGGTAGTGTAATGGCAAGACATATTTGCACTCCACATAGGTACAGGTTACACTGAAGTATTATTGTGATGCATGTTTCCTTTTCATTAAGAAATGTGTTAATGGTAGCCTTTTTGGAGAGTTACCAGTTATATAAGTTTGAGATTATGTAGTGGATGCAGTTGAATATAGATGTCAACGTTGCTGTCTAAACTATAAACTAAATGTCATAAAGAAAGAAATTATTTAAAATGAAGTTATGGTTGAAAGAAGATCACTTCTTTATTGTAAGGGTAAGTGTAGGGTCATGCAGTTGGACTTAAATTGTAGGTTAATTGTATTGAATGTATGTAGCCTACTGTACTGTATGACTTCGATGATGCTAGCTTTGACAGCCGACTCTCAGACAGATCGTAATAAATGTCCTTACAATGGGAACACAGTTTAAATACTCTGCTGGAGATGGCGTTACTATCCCCGCCCCGAATTCAGTTCACAGTGCACGTTCGATGCACGCATAGGCTAACTAATTTCACAGCAATTAACGTAAACAGGTTAACGTGACGTAAACAGCTCCTAAGAGATACTTAAGAACTCGTGCACGTTGCGCTCGTGCACCTGACTTTAAGTTGATGGTTGGGAAACGCACGTAAATAGAAAGTGTTACTTAGTCTACGATGTCGCGAAAATCCACGTAGGCCGTTAAGATACGTCGTTATCGGGAAACGAGGCGACTGGTCTGTAATTAGTAATCAGAGCCAAAGCTTCGCTTTTTAAGAGAGATGATCGCTGTCTTGATGAGATATTGGAACAAATCCTGACGTCAGAGTTCATTATTATTAGTTATAACACGGGTAGATGGAATTATAACACGGGTAGATGGAATCCACCATTCTGAGAGTTAGTTCCGGGGTGTGCTATATTCTACGGTATAGTAACTGTACGACCTGTTTTCATCTACCTGAGCGTTCCATATCAGTACGCACTCAAAAGGAAATATCTATCCAAGATGGCGGCGTGTTGTGGCTAATGTAGTGGGGAATGTTTCATGTGAATTAAGCTATCTACACGACTTTTTATATGTCTAAATTGACTCGGTTAGTTGTTTCTGTGCTACGCGAATGTTGCAGAGTATTGAAAGTCTTTACTGAAAGTCTCGAATATCATTTGTAGTTGACTTTTAGCGCTTAGACCAAAAACCCATTTGAAACACACGTAGCTTTTGTGCTAGGTCTAACAGACGTTAAAATCCCAATGCTATTTGTCTGTTGCATAGCAACAGCCACACAAAGGGGGACTATTTTCTCTTGGCTACTGAAATGCGATACACAACGTTTGGTGTCTACAACTTTTTTTGTCCTGAAAGGCAGCTTACTGTTTACTTTAATTGTACTTAATATTTTGGAGTCGCTGGCAACCGTGTTATAAAAGCAATAAGGTACTCGAGTCAGTACGGTATCGTCAATAATGTACTTGTTCGAGGGTCGGGCCTAACAACTCCCTCGAACAAGTACATTATTGACGATACCGTACTGCCTCTCGAACCTTATTGCTTACTATTATTAGTATTATTATTATTGAACTACTTACTTAGGCCTACCGAGAGTGAAGTCATGCCGGAATATCACACTGAGGCTGTAACCAAACGGTCAAGGTTAGTAAGTTGTTTATTATATTTTTGTTTTAGCTCCTTTCATTTTGTAAATGAAAATAAATAGTAATTGTAAATTGAAAACATGTCGTTTTGTTCAGCTCAAGTCTTCCCACGACACAGTTCGTTTCAGGCTTTGCCTAGCAACCAATTCCATGCTAACTTCAAGTTACAATCAAAAACAGAAACGGTCAACACGGCTTAGCTTAAATGGCTTTAATTTACAGGAAAGTAACAACACAAGTGATTCAAACAATAGTAGTCTAGTCTTTATCATCACTGTCAATAACACATTTTCGCTGCTTCTGAATTTCCTCATGGCTTTTGATGTTTATCAATACTAATTTTGAAGTTGACGTCAGAGGGCAATTAGAATCCGTATCAGACCGGCGGACTGCCCGTCGGTGTCGGGCCTAACAACACCCTCGAACAGTAGGCTACATTATTGACAATACAGTAGCCTACTGCCTCTCGTACCTTATTGCTTAAGTAAAGTCTCATCAAGTAGACTGTGCTTAGAGGGTGTTCTAGAGCAGTGGTTCTCAACCCTTGGGTCGCCGGAGTTTCTGAAAAGGTCGCGAGACGAATTCTAAATGTAAAACCTTTTTTTCAAGCCATGCTCCCTCTGTCCATTAGGGAATCCCTGCCCCCAGTTCTGACATTAAACTACATAAGCCGGTAATGGTTTTGCATGTAGGCCTATCTAACGATAACATGTTTGAACATTCAGCCAATCAAATTTGCATATAAGATATTTCAAATGTATGCAACATGTATTGCGCGATAACATGCTCTGACATGACCGGATAATGTCTATAGGCGACTAGTGTAGGCAAAAAGTCAACAGAGTATCTTCGTGTAAAACGAGTACCAGCTCAGATACGACGTCTTCTGAAGAACTAAAGAGGGAGTTTTACAGGCGTGTGACCCGGTATTTCTGAAATATGGATTTACGTAGGCTATTGCGTGAATAATGGTGAGCACCCGCCGTTGTGTAGGCCTAGTGCTATGCAACGAAATACTTGCTAATGAAAGCCTGAAGCCTTCGAAATTGCAGATACATTTTGAAACAAAGCAGGCCAACTATAAAGATAAAGACTTTTTTTTTTTTTTTTTTTTAATGTATGAGCATACATCCCCCCCCAAAAAAAACAATTGTTGTGCACTGCACTCATAGGTGAAAAAGAAGCAGCGAACTTAAAGACAATTCCCGTGATAAACGACACTGTTCATGTGAGGATATGTGACATGTCAAATGATGTTGAGCAGCAGCTCACTGAACGTCTCTTTTGACTATATCGCCTTAAAACTCGGTGAATCCACAGACGTGGCTAGCCATGCCATTCTCTTGGTTTACGTGCGGTAGCCTATGTGCGGAATGATGACTTTGAAGAGCAGTTATTATTTAATTCAGATTTGCCAACATTTACCACTGCAGGCAGCAGATATTTTTTTTTCTGCAATGGACACATACTTTAACTCAGTCAGCTCTCCTGGTCAAAGTGTGTTGGTGTGACAACGGATGGGGCAGCCTCGATGACAGGAAAACATTCAGGGATCTCATTTAGGCTACTATTTGAACATGTTCATTTCTCATTAAGGAGTTGAGCATGTAAGTAAGGATTTCTCATTTAGAAAATCAACATAAGTCCTGTGATAAGTGGAACATGTTAGGTCCATCTCTGAATAAAAAGGTGAACATGTAAGTCCATAGATTCTTCTTAAGAAGTTGAACATGTAAGTTCATAATTTCCTATTAAAAAGTTGAAAATGTATGGCTGAAGTCCATTTTTGTTCAAAGAAGTTCAGAAGTCAATGATTGCATAACTGATCCTGACTTTTAAACAGTTACATGTGTTTTCAATGGTAAAACAGTGGTAGATGATTAAGCCTATAGCAGTAGTGGTAGTAATCATAATAATAAAATAATAATACAATTGTTAAACTATTGGCCTGATGATTCATGCTGATTATTAATTGTTGGGTCGCAACTGCGCTGGTCTCTAAAAATTTGGGTCATGGAGCAAAAAAGGTTGAGAACCACTGTTCTAGAGTGTTCTTAAGACGGTGTTCTAGAGTGTTCTTAAGCAGATTTTCACTCTGTGTATCACTACCCTGGATGGGTAGTGATAGTGTGTGTCACTATCTCTGCTAGGGCTCATTTCCATAGGCATGTTGAGGATTTTGATGAGAAGATCAGGGAGGTATATTTTGGGATGTCAGTAGTGGTGAAGGATCAGTCAATGTGAGTAAGCAAATGTATTTTGTTTTACTAGTGAAGGGGGTTGAAACACAAACATGCTCCCATGCAGAGCCAGAAAATCAAGTTAAATGACCAATCTAATTCTTCCAGGTGTATCAGAGCATCCAAACAATGGAATATTTCCTCATCGGTTAACAATGAATTGCTGCATCTAGAACAGGAGTTTTTAACAGGTTTTGTCACAGGGTCCCCCATTCTGACTAGAAAGTAATTTGCGGCCCAATGATGTGCCTGCACACGTGTGCATGTTTGTAACCGCAGCCGCCACGCCGCCTCCCCCTCCTCCACAGATATTCTGCCTATAATACTTAAATATGTTCAGTTATCAGGGTAGATCACTTACCGCTGTCGCCACGCCCCCTCCCCAGCGCAAATGTTCCGCCTGTAGCACTTGTCAGTGTAATTCTTCGATATTCTTCACGAGTAAGAGTAATCTGGACATGTAGTGAAATATCAAAGCAAATTTATATATAAAAAAAAAATCATGGTGAACTGATCAACATAGGCTCATGTCACGGACCCCCTGCAATGCCGTCCCGGACCACCAGGGTGCCACGGACCCCCTGTTGAAAACCCCTGATCTAGAACATATGTCTGTCATTCTAAATCCATATGAATCTCTTTCAGGTGCAGAACATTCAGATGGAACCCAACAGAAGCTCCATCGACAGAATGATGAACTATACCAGCAACTCAATGAATGGCCTTACCACTGCACAGTCTGCAGGAAGAGTTTCACGGTCCTGAAAGAACTCGAGGAACACCAGGAAACACACACTCTTAGTGTTAATCAAAAGCAGAGCACTGGTGAGAAGCTTCATGTATGTGCCGAGTGTGGAAAAGCATTTTCACAGATTTCCCATCTTAAAACACATATGTTAATACACACTGGAGAGAAGCCTCATAAATGTGCCCAGTGTGGAAAAGCATTTTCACAGATTTCAAATCTTAAAATCCACATGCGAATACACACTGGAGAAAAGCCTCATAAATGTGTGCAGTGTGGAAAAGCATTTTCACAAGTTACAAATCTTCAAACCCATATGTTAATACACAGTGGAGAGAAGCCTCATAAATGTACCCAGTGTGGAAAAGCATTTTCAACCTCCTCAAGTCTTCAAAGGCATATGCGAATACACACTGGAGAGAAGCCTCATAAATGTGCTCAGTGTGGAAAAGCATTTTCACAAGTTACAAATCTTCAAACCCATATGTTAATACACAGTGAAGAGAAGCACCATAAATGTCCCCAATGTGGAGAAGCATTTACATTTTCCTCAAGTCTTCAAAGGCATATACTAATACACACTGGAAATAAGTTTCATGTATGTGCCGAGTGTGGAAAAGCATTTCAAATCTTAACACCCATATACTAATACACACTGGATAGAAGCTTCATGTATGTGCCGAGTGTGGAAAAGCTTTTTCGCAGATTTCAAATCTTAATTACCATATGCTAGTACACACTGGAGAGAAGTCTCATAAATGTGCCCAGTGTGGAAAAAGATTTTCAGACTTTAGGTCTTAAAATTCACATGCGAATACACACTGGAGAGAAGCCTCATAAATGTGCCCAGCGTGGAAAAGCATTTGGAGACGTCTAAAAACACCAAATGGAAACTGATGTGTAACACTTTTGTCAATCTGCTTCAAATTTTTACACACACGTCAAGATGTTGGTGCATCAGGAAATGTTATTGTAAGTTTCCTATGACATTCAAAACCCAGTTCTACACTGCAACATAAAAAGCACTAGGCGTTTTATGTTTTTTTCTGACAAATGTTTAAGTTTTGCTGCTCTGAAATGTAAACTAAAATGACATAATAAAACACTTTAACTGATTGCATTTGATGGCCCAAGTGTCTACTTTAATTTAAGCCATGAATGGTTATGCAATGTGTAGAACCATACAATTTCTCACAAATTCAGCCCTATAGAACATGGGTGCACTCCAATCTGGCTTATTTTCTACTGCTATTAAGTAAGTAAGTAAGTAAGTTTTATTTATAGAGCACATTTATATACAGCATAAACTGACCAAAGTGCTGTACAATGACAAATAATACAATATAACAATAAAAATTGACCATAAGTCCTTATATCCAATACAAAGTGCAATAACATTCAATAACAGAACACCCCACATAGACAAGAACAGGGGGTTAACAGTTAGGGGGAAAGGAAGGCCAGGGAGTAAAAGTGGGTTTTTAGCCTAGACTTGAAGGCAGAAATGGAGGGAGCGGATCTAATGTCCTGAGGGAGCTGGTTCCACAGACGTGGAGCGGCGACAGTAAAGGCCCTGTCACCTTTCTGCTTGAGCCGTGAGCGTGGCACATGCAGAAGCCCTTTGCTAGAGGATCTGAGGGACCTTTGGACTGACTGGGGCTGTACAAAGTCAATGATGTAGGCTGGGGCCAGCCCATTGAGTGCCTTAAAAACAAATAATAAAACTTTGAACTGTATCCTAAAGTGAATGGGGAGCCAGTGCAAGGAGGCCAGAATGGGGGTGATGTGCTCACGCCTCTTGGTGCCAGTTAAAAGACGTGCTGCTGCATTTTGAACCAGCTGTAGACGTCTGAGTGAGGATTGAGGGAGGGAAGCACACTATTGTTCTTCGTTATTTATTCTCCCCGTTTTTCTTGCAGCTAACTACGCCTCGCCCGATTGAGATAGAGACGCCGTTCAAACACCGAAACGTCCGGCCTGTGCTTCACTGACACCTGCGCCAAGGTCCCAAGGCTCCTCTTCTCTCTGTACCTCTCCATTCAACTGTATAACTAGGAATATTAAGAGACACCTTCTATAACAGGGCTCTACTCACTCATGCATACTCACTCATGTTTACTCACTCGTGCATACTCACTCATGCATACTCACTCATGTTTACTCACTCATGCATACTCACTCATGCACACTCACTCATGTTTATTCACTTGTGCATACTCACTCATGTTTACTCACTTGTGCATACTCACTCATGCATACTCACTCATGCATTATCACTCATGCATTCTCACTCATGCAAACTCACTGTTTACTCACTTGTGCATACTCACTCATGTTTACTCACTCGTGTATACTCACTCATGCATACTCACTCAGGTTTACTCACTCATGCATACTCACTCATGTTTACTCACTCATGCACACTCACTCATGCATACTCACTCATGTTTACTCACTTGTGCATACTCACTCATGGATACTCACTCATGTTTACTCACTCGTGCATACTCACTCATGCATACTCACTCATGCACACTCACTCATGCATACTCATGTTTACTCACTCATGCATACTCACTCATGTTTACTCACTTGTGCATACTCACTCATGCATACTCACTCGTGCATACTCACTCATGCATACTCACTCATGTTTACTCACTCATGCATACTCACTCATGCACACTCACTCATGCATACTCACTCATGTTTACTCACTTGTGCATACTCACTCATGCATACTCACTCATGTTTACTCACTCGTGCATACTCACTCAGGTTTACTCACTCATGCATACTCACTCATGCATACTCACTCATGCATACTCACTCATGCATACTCATTTGTGCATGCTCATCCAGCAGAGAGAGTGTGTGTGGTAGGCGCGCACGGCTGACACCTGCCCCAATTCCAAGGCACTTGTTCTCTCTGTCATGGCCGCAACAGAGCAAGCACACTCTCGCAGTTCGTTCACGAAACGCATTCTAGTTTTACAATTTATCAACTTTCCATGAAGCTCCATTTCATATCATGCAATCATGTACATGTACACCCCTCCGACTGGACCGAAAACACAGTACTGGCCTTAAACCACTGGGGAGATCAACATAAATTATTTCGCTACCAAGTTCATTCAGTACAATTGACAGTCTAAAGAACAGATATTTAATAGGCAGTTTATCTTTTATAGACAGAACTTCTCTACATATTTACCTAAGAAAGAATGGGCTTTGGATAACAGTTGGTGCTATCATGGCTACACCCCTTTAGCCGTGATTAGGTATTGTCAGGCTTTTCTAGGGAATTGAACCCGGCTGGCTTGATCTGGGGAACCAGCGCTTAGCCCAGTGTGCTAATGAGAGGACCCAGTTGCAGGATGTTGAAAAAGGATTGTTTATTGCAAAACAGCGGTAATCCAAAACAGAGGAGTGCAGTGGGAAATCCAAAAACACAGAAGATCCGAATCCAGGGCAAAAGGCCATAAACAAAAGAAGTTACTAGAAGTGTAGCTATCAGTGGAACTATGCCCTTGCAGCGAGAGGCGATGCTTGAGAGTTACGCGACAAAAAGCAGTATAAGAACTGCACAGTGAACAAACCTTGAACTAATGCTAGGCATAGCGAAGAAACACAAGGACCCGATGAGTGCCAGAGAAACTAGCCAGGTATTTATACCCTGGCTAATAGGGACTAAGTGGCTAAGTGGTAACCATACAATGGGACACAGGTGTGGGCACACAATGGGGAATAGGTGAGGGCACACAAAGACAACAAAGGCACATGTGGACACAAATTAGTTCATGATGTCCTTTGGCCACCAGAGGCCGACAATGTGCCAAATCGTGGCAATGGTTGCCTGAAGTCATGACAGGTATATGCTATATAATGTTTATGCATGCTGCGTTTAAATTTCTAGCAAAGCTAATTGATAGAGACATTTTAATGAAGACATTGTTATTGTATTTTAATCTGCTTGCTTTTCCTGTGTGCTGAGGCCTTGAATACTCTCTTGCTGAGGCAAACCACCTGTTTTTGTACTGATAATCATGCACACTGCCTAACTCTCAAGGACATATTCTGAGATCACTGCAGCAGCTTCTGAAGGGATGGGACGGGAGAATACCGCCCTTTGTGTGATGAAACCTGTTTTTTCTACTCACATAAGGCTGTCTGCGCCCAGCTCTTCTTTGGAGTTTGTTCATGATATTTGGTTGTGACACATCTCCCTCTTTTGCAAAAGATAAAAGTACTATTTTAAATTCTGATTGCTGTCTCATCAATATTAACGTCTTAATATAATTTATCTAACACTAATCAATTTCAAAATCCGTGCCAAAAACTTCCCACTGGCTATTTGAAGGGACAAACTAAGAGCTAAGAGCAATTCTGTTTAATTCATCAATAAATCAATCAATGCATGTTCCGTTAGAACCCTGAATTTACTTTGTATAAATTATGTCTTTAATCGGGGGGGGGGCACAGTAATACACAGCCATGTCCTCAGTCTTCAGGCTGTTCATCTGCAGATACACATGGCTCTTGCTGTTGTCTCGGGAGATGGTGAATCTTCCTTGAACCGTTTGTGCATAGTATGTTGATGTGGTGTCTATTATAGAGAGCCAGTCCAGCCCTTTTCCAGCTGCTTGGCTGATCCAAGCTACATTAGGATTGCTGCTAAAGCCAGAGTACATGCAGGTCAGTTTGTGGGAGTCTCCAGGTTTAAGAACCACTGACACTGTATGAAGCACATGTTAGTGCCGCAATATCAACTGATACATGTAGCATCAACAAAGAACAGTGTTTTGCATAAACTCCTCCTATTCACACAGTGAGAACATGTGGAACAAAAGATAACCAAAGGCATTTTTGAAATTGCAATGAAAGGATAACCAAAGGCATTTTTGAAATTGCAATGAAACTCTTGATAGTTTAAAGAGAAGACACATAGTACACATGCAAAGCAATAGAAAGTAAGAACTTCTTAACAGTTTAAGGAACATGTAAAAAGGTGATACAAAAAACCTTTTAGTTTTCGAGAGTCTTTTTAAAATATGGCACTGAAACTACCACCTCGTGAAGCCCTGTATGTAAGATCATATGGGTGCCCTGCTAATATTCATTTTCTCTGAAAAAAAAAAAAAATTGTTCGCTGTAACCACTTTCTCTTCTACAGTTCATCAAGGATGGGAAAAAATAAATGAGATATGTACGCCATCTACTGGCATGAATTATGTCCTTCAACATCTATCTGACCCCTGGTTCCTTGAACAAATTAAAATGAAACAGTAGCATTTTTCAACGTCTTTTTAATAAAAACACATAAATACACAATGTCATGTGTATTTCATGGAAATCTCATTAAATCTCTGTGTCATGACAAACAAATACTAGATACATTTGAAAGCTTTTCCTGTTATGCTTTTCAAATGCTGCAAGACATAAAGCAGAGTATACAAAAAAAATGTGTGTCTTTTAACAGTAGAAGACATGGAGTATAAAAGTAACTTTTGCTGAGAGAACTTCCTTTCAAGTACATTACCAATGGTTAGGGTATTTCTCAGACATTTTTATCCAAAGCGACTTAGAAAACATATTTCAACTTTTCTTTCAAAAAGACTTTAAAACCAAAAGCTCTTCATGATATAGCTTTGTCTTAATTTTCTATCCAATGCTGTCCCATGTTTTAAGTTTAGATTCTCTTATATAAAATATAAAATGATATAGCTTACAATAACGAAAGAATGTTTTTGCTTTATATACAAATGACGGCAGAGCTACTTCCCGATGATCACATTCCTGTAACCCTGGACATGGCAGAGCTTGTCGCTGTCAAAATCCACCACAAGTTTTCTCAGGCCGCTGTGGGTTGGTGTGAAGTACACTTTGACCTTGGCCTCCTGGCCCGCCTCCACCGTAGACGGCAGTCTGTGAGACAATAAACATTTAAACCCCTGTATGACTAACCAAAGCAACAGCAAAGAGTTTACACTATTCCCTTTAGCCCTCCAGGGATAATATACTTCAGTTAAGTACATACTTTACTAACGAGAGGGTAATCAGTGGAAGTGTGCAGCTGCAGTATTGACTGGGGCGGTATGGGCTAATAGCCATATGATAAGAGTATTTGAGTGTACAGCTACTGCATGCTCTATCTCGATTTGTTTGCGAAAGAACTGAGGGGTGTGCTGTAGTGGTGGATGCTTTGTTTAAGCCACCAGTAAGACAGATGTGTCTGCAGTATCAGAACACCGTAGCCTTAAAGGCGCCCAAAGCAACATTAGGGCATCAAAACGGAAATATTCTGGATAAGACAATCTTTATGATATTGACATTTACTTCACCATATTAGCACATTTGCATCATTATTTGATATTTTGGGCGTTAAAAAGAGCGCTAAAACTAGCCGCAAGAGCGTAGCCCTTTATTTATTGGTGCCACCAATAATTAAAGATTAAAAAAAAAAACTGCCTCTCCCCACCGGCGGTGCTGGCAGCGCGATTTTCTATCAGTTCTCACCACACAACGACGTCTCATCTTTGCCAAGACTAGAAATTTAACGTTTTTTTTCTCGAGTCTCAAGCCTCTAATGTTGCCTCGGACAGTTTGGGAACAGTTTGGGAACAGAGAGTGCAAGTTCTACAAATGACAGACAGCTTGGCTGACACAGTGCATTCCGCATTGTCTTGCTTGATAAGCTAGTGCAAAAAAAATCTCCCTCACCTCCCATCATTCCTTCCCTGGTCTCTTGTTACATAGCACAACTTGAAGCCAAACCTCTGAGCACTGGCTCCAGAACCACCCTTTGTTAAATATGTTGCTTTGGACTCTCTGAACTCTTGGAATTATACACAATGTTTGTTTTAGATTTTGATCTAGACAAATGAACTTGACCCGCACTCTAGGCTGCTGACAACTTCTGTCTTTCCAGAAAGTGTGTTGATGTAATACTTTGCCGCCCTCATCATTGTTTCGTTAAGAGATAAGATGCCAGATGTCTCTTTTTAAAAGGTTAAGGAGAAGGAGGTTTAATTCCTTGTTATCGTATTTGTGAATCTGGATTTTAGCGGATATTGTAAGAAAGGGTCAGAAAAGGGTTTAACAGCAAAATATCAAGAGACAACTTATTTCCTAAATTGTCAGCAGAAAAACATAAAAATATAGTTCTAAGTGTGAAAACGATACCATGAGAACGTGTCATAACATAACCTCACTCTGCCGCTCTCCACCCATCAATTCATCCATCCACCCACCTCTCAGTGATGGTTTTGCCTCCAGTGAGGTTGGCTCCGTCCACCTTGAAGCAGCAGCCATTGAGGGGAAAAGGAAGAGGGTTCTTCACTGTGATCTCTGCAGCCAACTTACGGTTCACCTTGGGCTCCCCCAGAACCTAAAACAACAACAACAACACACACACACACACACACACACGCACACGCACACGCACACGCACACGCACACGCACACGCACACGCACACACACACACACGCACGAACACACACGCGCACCCGCACACACACACACACACATGAACACACATGCATATCAGGATTTCTAGGATATCCGCTGCTCTTATCCCATTTGAATAAGAACCATATCAGCTGGCAGTGTTGTTTCCACACAGAGGAAATAGAGATTAAGAGAGTGCTTGTCTGCAATGTTAAAAGGCCAGCTGCTGGAGTGGAAGGGATGGTGCTGTATAACAGTAATACAGATGGGCAGCTGACAGACACACACATACACAGACACACATTGAGACACTCATCTCAATTATCAAATTTTTCAATAAATTAGGTGCTTCTTTGCTCCTTTCTACCTGACTACTGTGGGTGTGTGTGAAAATAACAGTATGTATGATTGTCAGAGGCTGTCAGTTTATTCCAGTTAAAGCATTTCAAAACACTCCTATCTTCATGCACTGTAGCCCAAACACAGCACTAGAATAGCAATGCCGTATAAACAGAACTACTTGTAAGCAGGGGCGGCCTTTCCTACAGGCGGGTTAGGCGGCCGCCTAGAGCGCCATCTAGAGGGGGAGCGCCAAATAATGCGCCCGAAAAAGAAAAAAAAAAACACATTTTTTTTCTTTTACCGGACGCATAAGTTGGCGCTCCTTCTATAGCTCCAACCAATATTTTGACATAAAAAAATAAATCTAACTTTAGGGTAAAATGAGCCAAAACTCGAAAACGGAGGGCTATGTTCTTCATTGGTGTTGTTAAATCATGCTAGCATAGCGAGACATTTGATGCGAATGTGTGTCTATCCTCTGAAGAGGCTTTTAACCCCAACGGCGTGCATGACTAGGCGGTCCGGATCATCGAACTCATCGATGTATCTCTTTACCGTCGGAAAGACAGGTGAAAGTAATGATATTACAACTCCGCAAGGTGCAGGGAAGTGTACTTATGATGTACAATACACATTAAGGGTTGCTACAATATGTTATCATGAAAACACTAATGATGAACACAATATTTCAGAGATCAAACTGATTTTGGAGAAACAGTGTATAATGAGCAGATAAACAACACGTGGGAAAACATTAATACAACTTCTTCAGGGGGTTATCAAACATTATTGTGAATGAGAACATGTACATGGATTTATGGGAACAGCCGCTCGACAGGACCTCGTCTGTTGCAACTAATTACAAATCAAACTTCTTCCAACAATATCACATAGGCCTATGCGCAAAGTAACGTATTCTTTTAACGACATTGAAGCGAGGAAATACATTTCGCCACAAAGCTAAATTTAACAAATAATGATAATACTGACTGTAACATGCCGGCATAGTCGCCCCATAATGCCGTGCGGCGGGCGCATATACTTTTCTATGTGTGATAATGCACTAACGATGTACCTGTTCCTTACTGTTCTTATTGCATGTCGTTGTTCTGTGTTGGGACTGAGTTTATACAGGTGTGTGACGGTAACACAGTCTATTTGCTGCGATCGTTGTGTTTATGTGAAATAATTGCAGTCTTGGGGGGGGGGGGGGGGGCGCCAGGAGTGAAGCTCGCCTAGAGCGCCTATTGTGTTAGGGCCGCCCCTGCTTGTAAGGCATAGTTTGGATGGCATTTGCTTTTGAGCTTGGTATCACCTACGGTTAGATACAACTGCTTAACTTGGAATGCCAAGGTTTATGCCAACAATAAATAAATACAACTCTTTGCAGTTGCAGATTTGTCATACCCTGATCTTGATTTCGGGGTTCTCCAGGATGACGTTTCTGACAGCCAGGATCGTGTCCCCGGTTCCTCGGTCCTGAAGAAGAGCCACCAGGCGGATCAAGTTGTCTTCAGTCAGAGGGTCACAGTACTTACTGTAGTTCAGCCTCAAGGGGACTGACCGCTCTGAGAAACAACAGACATGTATTGTTTACATGTCTTCATAAACTATCCACAGCTTAAAGCATTTTTCAGTGAGTGTGACAAAAAGTCTGATAAGCTTTCTGTAAACACACAGACACACACTCATACACACTCTTACACATAGTATTTATTGCACTGCCCCACTCCATGTTTGTAATAAGTCCATTAGTGCACTATTATTTACTGTAGGCTAAGGAGACACTGATCCTGTTAGTGAACTGTGCCTACCCATTCCGAACATTTAGGATTTATCTGTTTGATTACACTATTGATTACACATTGTTGTTGCTGATTACCTCCTCCGGGTGGAAGCTCCACGTTGAGCAGGTCCTTGTAGCCGCAGTCGTCTCCAAGGATGCCGCTGTAGGAGACGGCGCGGGAGGCGAAGATCAGACGGCACTTCCTGTCGGTCGCCGTGTTGTTCTTGACCACAGCGAACACGTCAAAGTCACAGCCCTTCATCATGGATGGACTGACCTTGATCTTGAGATCCAGCCCGACATCCTTGTCCTGCTGGAGTTTGTTCAGGTGTTCCGCTCTCTTGAAGGTCTCTCTTTCCTCCTCAGATCCTGTGAGGAAGAAGAGTTACTTTCAGGCAGTAGTGAGTGACGAATGCTCCCTTTTAAATAATGCCTCTGTTAGATCTGTATGGGTAATGCAAATTGCCGAGCACACATCCGTGTATCTCAGCACATTGCATCTGATCCTCATACACATCATCGGATCGTCCTCATACACTCGTCATGAGTGCTATGTACATAGTAGGAATGCCAGAACACACACCTTTGTCCTGCAGATAGCATTTCATAAATTAGTTAATGAATTTGTTAATGCAGGATTATGCTCATATAAGAATGTACCAGATGCTGCTGTGATTTATCTGATCAGATATCTAAAAGTGTGCATTTTAGATGTGGGCTGGTTTATTGCCTCCATTTTAAATTGAAATGTCTTGAAAAACATTTTGCTGGAAGTAAAAGGGGCTTACCACTGACCTATAAAAAAAGTATTTCGTTTGAAATAAGTGAGGCTGACTGTCATTTCACTCTCTGAGTCCCTGGTAATAAATGGTAAGGCCTTGAAGGCATGCTTGGAGGGAGCTGAGAGCGCTTGGTGTATATTTAATGGAAATATCAGACACAGAGCAGCACAAGTAAGACCACCACAGCCAGCCAGTGGCCTTTTCATACATAATAACTACTTACTGGCCGAGAGTGAGGTCATGCAGGGTATATATCAGACAGAGGCCGTAACGTATCGACCGAGCGTAGCGAGGTTGAGGTCGAGGTTAGTAAGTTGTTTATTATATGGCATTTAAGCTCTTTTCATTTTGAAAATAAATGGTAATTGTAAATAGAAAACATGTCGTTTTTTTCAGCTGTCAAGTCTTCTCACGACACAGTGTTTCAGGTGTTGCCTAGCAAACAATGACTTGCTAACTTCAAGTTACAATGATCAATAGAAAACGGACAACAGGGCTCAGCTTAAATGGCTTTAATTTACAGTTAAACACAAGGTTTTCAACTATAGTAGTCAAGTCTTCATCATCACTTTCAATAACACATTTTCGCTGCTTCTGAAGTCCAATAAAGTATTACCCAATATCAAAATGTTCGCAAATTCCTGAGTCTTTATTCTTCAACTGTCATGTTACCACGACAATCAACTGTTTCCTGTTGTCAGATAATTTCATAATAGGAGTCCTGATTCTATCAATACATGCTCATGGCTGTTAGCCTGGATACCAGCCTGAACTCCGCCCACAGTCGAGCTAGTTGGGAGGGTTTAAACGGCCCCGAAAAGGGATCTGACCATTCAAATTGTAAGGGCGGGCTTTATACGTTGATGGACAGACATAGATAGAATACCGGTATACATCGAACAAAGATGGCGCCGTCTCGGGAGCTTAGTGGGACATATTTGATATGATTTAAGGTATCTACACGACTTTTTTTATGTCTACATTGACTCGGTTAGTTGTGTATACGCAACACCAATGTTGCCTAGGATTGTAGGTCTTAACTTATGCACTCTAGACCATTATTGAAAGGTTATGCTAACAGCGTAGACAAAAAAAACATTGAAACTAATGGTAGCTTCTAGCCTTGAGTGCTAATTAAGTAACGTGAGCAGGCATTTCTCAACAGATATTGACAGCGCATTCATTTTGAAAGAGGAACAGAGAAACGCGATCAAGGCATTTGTCGATTGAAAAGATGTTTTTGCCGTCCTCAGGTAAAAGTTTAATCTATCAGATGGTAATAATACTACGTTGCTCTGATTGGTTCTAGTTATCCAATTCAGCGAAGAGGAATTTTCTTTCCTGGTTCGTTGAAACACGCCCCATAATCACAGCCCAGTGGTCCGGTCTCAGACTCATATTCTGACTAGAATTATGAGTATGACATCGTCAGGCTACATGGCTGTTGCTATATCGCTAATTTTTAAGGATGTAATGTTTAGTACTTGGTACATGGTATCACTCATTTTTAAGATTGAGGGGTGTGTAATAAGAATACTTATCAGACTGCAGACCGGCTAGAACGTCAATGCGCGGCTGGCATGACTACCCATTAGCCAATCAGAATGCTCGTACTGTCGTTGCCATATAATAATATTGGTTATTGTCTTATAGTAGGTCTAAGTAATATGTGTATGTGTGTGTTTGGGGGGAAGGGGGGGTAAGACAAAGTCTCTTCTTACCCTCTCGGTATTTGTACAAGTGTGTGATATCCTCCCTCTGGTCACTGCCCACGCTCTTGGTGGAGATGCGCTGGCCTACAAATGCAGCGCTAATGACCTCTTCGGTGGTGCCGTCGGGCTTCTTCATGAAGGTCTTCACGTCGGCGTTCACCTCAGCAAACACAAACGGAGCGTCGTATTTCATGTTCAGCTGACCCTCTTTTATGGCTTTGAGAGGGACTGGGCCACAGCAAAACACATCTGATGGAAGTACAGAAGAAGAGAGAGAGAGAGAGAGAGAGAGGGATTACTCAGATGGAAAGACAGAGAAAGAGAGGGAAGGAGATTTATATTCATGATTTCCTTTTTACATGACATTCTAAGTAAAATCATGAAATAGCCTCTCAAAAGCACTATGAAATTCAATTCCCCGCACAGTAACGATTCACAGTGTCACAGATCTCCATTTAGCTTTATGTCATGCTTATTCTTACCCTCACTCTTTTCCTGTGGTGTGGAATCACTGGCCTGCCAGCCATCGTAACCAGCAGAGAGATCGGGCCGGGTCATCCAGGATTCCACCCAGCAGTGGTAGTTCCTACGGCAACAAGATAAGAAAACAGCCATTAATAACATGAATCATCCTCACCTCCGCATTCCTTCAACCATTTCTCAACTGCAAAGAGTCAAGCGCTGTCAAGGCATGACATGCTCCCTCAGTATTGCCAAGAGCCTTGGAGGTTAGAACATGTCCGTGCCCAGTTGTGTTAATAGCAATAACAAACCTCTAATTAATCTGAAACAATTTATAAATGACTATAAAAGCAAGACTAAAGTTAAATGCCTATAAGACAATAGGTCTCTACCATATCCTCTACATTAACTCGTTGTGTTTCCTGTCATCCATTGCGGCACATGTACTGACCATATGCTGTCTCTGGTGCGGTTGACAGGCTGACCCTTCTCATCGATGTAGCGCTCGATCACCAGGTTTTGGTTGGTATCATGAGCAGAGAGGTAGTTGGTGATGACTCTGCATGGAATGCCCAGAGCACGAGCCACTGCAGGAGGGAAAGGGTTGGGGGAATTTAGTAGCCTGGATACCAGCCCGAACCCCGCCCACAAAATGTTTGTTCTGGAAAGTTCGGTCTGGCGCTGCTCGATTGGGGAGACAATATCAGTTTTCAGCAAAACGATCTCACCAATGAAATTGTCAGGGTGGGCTTTATACGATGACGGACAGATGATCAACCAACGCTTGAGTTGAATTAACGGTATATTTGAAATAGTACCAAGATGGCGGCGTCTCGGGAGCCTGTTAGTGGGAAATATTTTATGTGAATTAAGCTATCTACACGACTTTTTTAATGTCTACAATTACTCGGTTAGTTGTGTATGTGGAACACGAATGTTGCAGCGTATTGTTTGTCTTAACTAAAGCTCTCTAGACCATTATTGTAAGGTTATTGCTAACGCTTAGACCCAAAATCCATTGAAACACATAGTAGCTAGCTAGCCTAACTGCTTATAAGTATAACGTGAGCAAGCATATTCACATATATTGACGGCGCATTCATTTTGAAAGAGGAACAGAGAAACGCGATTAAGGCATTTGTCGATTGAAAAGTTGTTTTTGCCGTCCTTCCTACGGGATCAGGCAAAAGTTTAATGTATCAGATGGTCATACTACGTTGCTCTGATTGGTTGTAGGTATCCAATTGAGCGAAGAGGCATTTTCTTTCCTGGTTCGTTGAAACACGCCCCATAATCACAGCTCAATGGAGCAGGATCAGACTCATATTCTATGGGGCGCCGTTTGTAAAATGTTGCACGTTCTAAAATCCTGCTCAGTTTTGGCACATTTAGCATTATAATACGGGGGGAAAAGCACGACAATATTCACATGTCACCTTTTCAAACATTTAGAGAGAAATTGTTGTTTAAGTTGTTGTAAATAAATGTTAATGTTAATGTTAAATGTTATATGTAAATGTTATATATATATATATGTAAATGATAAATGTAAACGTAAATATTAAATATAAACTTAAATGTTTAATGTTATATATAAATGTTAAATATAAGTGTTAAATGTAAATGTAAAATATAAATACTTAAATGTAAACGTAAATGTTAAATGTATATCTAAATGTTAAATGTCCGAATTATGTTCAGTCTACATTTAAGATTTGGCGCCAGAACATTACAATATTTACGGTAATTCGCTCGTGAAGCAACGGGTTTTTTGAATGGAGAAAAGCGCGGTCTTTTATTCACGAGATAACGACAAGACAACAAGATGGCAAGTCCAAATTAATTAGATTTAGCTTTAATTATAGAGAAAGCTGTTGCAGCTGGCGTTAGGGCGGCTCTCCAAAACCGACCTACATTGGGAACAAGTGCTGCAACCAACACCACATCCCGCTCCACGAGCGAATTACCGTAAATATTGTAATGTTCTGGCGCCAAATCTTAAATGTAGACTGAACATAATTCGGACATTTAACATTTAGATATACATTTAACATTTACGTTTACATTTAAGTATTTATATTTTACATTTACATTTAACACATATATTTAACATTTATATATAACATTAAACATTTAAGTTTATATTTAATATTTACGTTTACATTTATCATTTACATATATATATATATAACATTTACATATAACATTTAACATTAACATTAACATTTATTTACAACAACTTAAACAACAATTTCTCTCTAAATGTTTGAAAAGTTGACATGTGAATATTGTCTTGCTTTTTCCCCCGTATTATAATGCTAAATGTGCCAAAACTGAGCAGGATTTTAGAACGTGCAACATTTTACAAACGGCGCCCCATAATATTCTGACTAGAATTATGAGTATGACATCGTCAGGCTAGGAATTTAGCTAAAGTAGCACACAAAGTGTACGTTTTATTTGAACTATTTGGCCATAAAGGAAGTGAAGTGTGGTGAAAGCCAGAGATAAGCTTCGGCTCTACACCAAATTGTTAAAAAGTTGCATGGTTCCTTCAGATTTCATGATGTAAGCTTAGCCAAGCTTAAAACAATAAAAAAGAGAGACTGTTGAAAAACAACTTTTGGGCCAAGATTTCTCGCTCGTGAATAATGGTGATAATCTTTGTTCTGTTTAGCACGTATATCAGTAAAATACCACACAAGCATTTTACTCCAGCATGCCATCCAGAGCAGCCCACCACCACTGACTGACTTCAGGTCAGTGAGATCTGACACTCGCTTGCGTGTTAAGTTTACCTGTGCAAGACACGGCGGCAAACACCCAGCACTGGCCGTAGCGCACGGCCCTGCAGCCGGACTGGTGCCACTGCTGCATGATCCCCACACTGCCCCTCCAGGACATGGGGCTCATGCCATCCTCAAACGGCTCCTTCCAACTCCCCGTCAGCACCCCATAATCCCTATCATTAGAGTTCACCTAGAAGCACAGCACAAAAGGGGGAATGGAATGATTTAAGGCACAGATATTAAATTGTTCTGGGTGTTCTGCGTTGAAGACAAAAGAGTTGTACGGGGGGGGGCATAATAGCATAATAGCATAAAGATCTAAATGAATAAATGAACACTAAAATAAAATATATTATGGCTAGTCTGGCCCGTCAGGCTAAATTGTCTCATCATATAGGGATGCATGTCCATATTCAGGCTGAACCTCACGTGCAGCAATATTTATCACTAGTCCTGTTAAGGACCATAGAGTTATCATTCATTTGCATTAGCATCAATCAATGTTTCATATCAAAGTCGCATTCATTCGCATTAGTGTAGATCTTTGTTTCATATCATAGGGGTCACCTCACCATGGCACTGATGACTCTGGTCACATACACAGGGTTGCTTCTGGCAGAGCAGTCCTCTCCTGGGTCCTGTAGGCATTTTGGATTCACTTCCAGTACCCGCAGACATGCGTCCAGGATCCCTGCCTCGTACTGGCCAATAAAATCACACAGAACAGGCAAATTATACATCTCATAAACGTGTGGTGGGGGTGGGGGGTATACATGATTTATCCTTATGGTAAAATTGTGTAACGTAAATGTGAAGGGATTGAATCTGAGCACTATTGACCCTTTTTCAGGCTGTTTTTAGATAATAGCTTTACAGTAAGTGTTTGCACCTTTGTACATTAGGTCTGCACTTCATCATGTGCTGTAATTTACTGCAAGGGAGGCATGAAGTCACATATTTTCCATGTATCCCTCCCTCACGAGTGATGATGAATGGTACCAGTCTGTACCGTCCTTGACCATATCTCTTTGTTATTAAAGGAGTTGAGCTTCCTGTACTTATTTGGATAAAATATGGATGAAGTTGAGAAAAAAAAACTACAGCTGGTAGTTTTCAGAGATTAGCATTTCACTGATAGACAGACATTGTTTCATACGTCTGGTATGTCTATGTTTTAGCGGCAGCAGCCCGTTAAGGTGTGTGTTTGTGTGTGTGTGTGTGTGTGTGTGTTTGTGTGTGTGTGTGTGTGTGTGTGTGTGTGTGTGTGTGTGTGTGTTTGTGTGTGTGTGTGTGTGTGTGTGTGTGTGTGTGTGTGTGTGTGTGTGTGTGTGTGTTTGTGTGTGTGTGTGTGTGTGTGTGTGTTTGTGTGTGTGTGTGTGTGTCTCACCTGTCCAAATTCCCATGCGCTTCCTATGGGATATTTGTAGGTGCCCCTGTAAATAATCCCATCCTGAGAGAGAACGTATTCTTTCAGTTCCTCCTCATCAGCCAAATACACTGAATCTCCTGTCATGCAAATAGACACAAAAGGTCAGCTTTAAATGTGTGACAAGTTGGTCTGTATGTGTTAAGTGTGTTTTAAAATCAAATATTTATGCATACAATATACATCTTAAATAACGATAGAACATGTTTGTGTGTCTATGACTGCAGTTGTGTGCACCTCTGTGTGTGTGTGTGTGTGTGTGTGTGTCTGTACTGTTATCACTCACTGGGACACCAGGGGTTGAAGAGCAGCAAAAACTCGCCCAGGCTGACCCTATAGCCGAACTGATCCAGGGTCAGCGAGTAGCGGCCGATGGGCGCGTCTGGTGCAGCGCTGATGGCAAGAGCGAGTGTGCCTGAAGACGGACTGCTGGCAGTGGCGCTCCATTTCGTCTCGTCCGCGTCGTCACTCACACAGAACACGGCCTTGGTGCACGACTCCTCCGATGGCTGAGGTCCTGTAAGAACAGAATAGTTAGGAACCGTCATTTTTTCGGTTCTGATGTGAGAACATTCCCTTAGATAAATACAGATCTAACCAATTCTTATGGAAAATAATGATTGTGAACGTGCCCACTCATTCATAAGAAGACCGGGTCTTATTACTGGAGATTAGCAACTTCTTGATACTAAACACATTTAAAGGGTTTGGTGTCAGGCACATCATTCTAAGATGTCTCATCGCTAAAAACAGACTGACTATCCACGGCTTCTCCATGCAGGGCTGTCTGGCTCAGAGCTGCATCATCTTCCCTAATTCCTGCTTGAGGACCAAAATAATAGTGATCATGAGATAAAGAGCGTTCACCAAAAGTAGCCACATAATTCCTCCATGTGTTCCTCTTATCCTTCACAACCATGTCTGGAATGTGCTGTGGTTCACCCCGGGAGGAAGAACTGCACCAACGGATGACTAGCCAGGGCCACAGAGGCTCTGGGAACACCGCCGAGACACTGCTTTTGTAACAAAGGACAGGAGTCTTAGCCGACGCATGCAAGCGCAGCGCTGAAAATACCACTGTTGTGTTGAACCCGGGGATGGTTGGCAAAGACTCATACTTTTTTAACTGGGTTCAAAGGTTGCCAAAGGCATGCGTGGAGGAGAATGGTAGGAGGGTGAATCTGGGGAATGTGGGCCTTAGAGACCCCCTCTCCCTTCCAGCCCACCCCTATCCCAGACCTCCCCTATAAATACATATTAGCCAGGCCCACATGCAACAGTTTATGTAAGCCTGGTCGTATAAAAAAGCCCTGCTTTGATCCTGCCTCAGTATACTCCCTGCGGTGTTGTTACAGCTGGCGGAGTGCCAACTACTCTGCTATCGTTACTGGCTGCTTTGGTGAACACCTTATCTTTCACAGGCCACGTTTCCTTCCAGGTCCCCTTCATCCTGTGTTTAAACTTGGCAGACTGAGTGGATGTGACTGTTTTACAGTTTATTTGCATGGGCTTCAGTGATAAGCCTGACCCTATTGTCCCTCCTTTCACTTGTGCGACTTGCAGAAGTTTTCCATTTTTGTGGTAAAAGACTAGAGGTGACCCCTGAATCTTGCGTCTCAGTAATGCTCAGGAAACATGCTGGGATCAAGGTAGCTTGCAGAATAAATAAACACATACCAACAGCTAACAAGTTTCCCACTCTCCCACTGCATAGGCCTGACAGCGTAGCTACTTTACTTGACCCTGAGTTTCAGGATACTAACGATGTCTTGAAAGTCAAAGCTGTTTGTTGCAGCAATATAACCTAACCTGGCACCTGACTGCATCCAAGTCTCCAAGTTTACCAACTCTTTCCACTGTGTTGCCTGTTACACACTGGCTTTAAGGCCACAGAACAGAAAGGCTTACCATCAATGTGATGAACTGTTTGCTCAACCAAAGTTGAAAGCTAAGGAGAGAAAAAATACTGTGTAGCTGAACTATACTTTACTGTATCGTAAGTAATTTAAATAAAAGCTTCTGGTAAATGTATGAAATGTTTACATTAAGACATGAGGCGGGGAGAAGGTAGGCTATTCTGTTTGCAAGTCATTTCAGCATCATGTGCGACAAAATATATATGATCATGATTCTGTAACATGGTGACAGTAACATTCTTTATCTGTCATGGTTCCGAACATGGCTCTTTCACTTTTATATGTCCTCTATAAATTTGAGAGGACACAACAGAGTTGAATGTATGAGGATTGGCCAGTGCAGGATCTTCCCGTTGTAGTTCATGTTACAGCTGTCAGTGATCTCACCTGTCTCTGCCGTGAGGCTGAGAGAGTGTTTGCCCGGCTCATAGCCTCCAGAGCGCAGCAGCAGGTTGATGGTAAACTTCTGGCCTCTTCTCACGATCAGGCGCTCCACTCCATTGAGCTCAGTGTGGTGCTCAGCGTTATTGAGGGCACATGCCAAGTCCCAGCTGCCAAGGTCCAAATACGCTGGGGAATAATGACAAACAGACATTTAGATCACCATCATTGGAAATAGAGATTAAGTGAGTTGGAGACGGAAGGGGGGATGGGAGAGAGAGCCGGAAAGAGAGAGAAAGAGAGCGTAGGCAGAGTAAGAGAGATACACAGACAGGGTGAGGGAAGGAGAGGGAGAGAAAGAGGGAGAGAAAGAAGGCAATAGTAAAGAGGGCTGAGATGGGAGGGTAAAAATAGAAAGGAATGTATAGCCATGAGCAATTAGTTAAGGCTGTTGATAAAATGTGTGTGTGACTTTGGAAAAGAGAAAGGGAGAGTGAGAGGGTCTACTCTACATTATCAATGCAGTTTACATTGCTCTTTAAACACAATTCATCAAGTCGTCATTTTAAGGGAAGTACTTTTTGTCCCCAGTTTGCTGCATCTACTGCCGTTCTGAGCTGTGGTCTATTTGTTTCATACACAATCATGGCATGGGTACCAGAGGACCAGCTTAATTAGACTCAGTCTGTTAACAGGCCCACTTCACTTCATCAAGAAATGCCTCTACAAGGACAGAAATGTTTGCAATATTTCTTGACCTATTTTCTGTTTTCTGCCTTTTGCATAGTGACAAACTCTGATTGGTGCAACAGCATGAACCAATGTCAAGAAGCTTTTGGACTCTAAGGACATTAAAAGGGTGCAGACAAGGGTAAATGTGATATCGGAACACTCCCATAAGGTGTGTCAACACAACCTACAACAGTACTCCTTTTGACAAGGGAATTTTTGTTAGTCATAGAATCCCACCCTTCTGTTTCCCCACTCTGGGAGGAACCGTATGAATCCTCTTCCCTGTGGCGGAAAGGGGCTTTTTTTCCCATTCATCCATAAGTGGGAACATGACCTTCCCGGCCTTAAAAGGGTCTGGGTAGGCCAAAGCCTTTAGCAAAGACAAAAACACACAGGCTCACTGTCTACGCACTCTGTCTCAGAAGTGAATATCCCTGAACCGCCCTGCCATGCCACAGAAACAAACATCATCAAACACTGCTGTGCTTGTGGGTCTGCCCACTGCAAATATATCCCGTTAATAGACACAAACATACTGGGTTTAATTACTGTAAATGGTATGCATAAAGGCCACAGTGTCTGGCCTTAAAAAGCTAAAAGTGGAAAACTACATGCAGTGTGTAAGACACAAGCATTACCTCAGAGGGTTGAGGCAGAAATACAGTAACTCCCTCAGACGACAGACATTTGATGAATAACACCGGCATACACTGCAGAGGCAAGATTCTTAACCCAGTGAGGACTGTATCTCTCCCACATGTTCAGCATGCTGCCTTCAGTCACACACACATACACACACACGCACACACACATGACCTCACTCTATAGGGAGATAGTTGTAGTGAAGCCAGGCTCCCACAGCTGCGAAGACCTGAGTTAACGGGCCCTTTTGCACTAACGTGCCTTGAACCGCTAAACCTCACATATAAGACCGTGACGGTCTGTCGGCTGTGCGTGGATTGGTTACATATGCCGGCCATAAACTTGCAGTGTTGTTCAACAATGTATGCCCAATTAGTGCCGCGATGACATACTGGTATGGCTTGGCAAGATCATAGTGCTAGTCTGGATCTGCCAAACCACACAGCTATTACAGCCCCCGAGCTCTCATATGCTGCAATATCGGAAATTCTAAAATGAGATCAAAGCCAAGGTAAGACTGTGTTGACCTGGAGCACTGTGAATTAATGAGTGAATGTGTGTTGTCGGGAAGGTCTGTCTGTGTCTATGAGTCCGCATGCTGTTAGCATCAACAAACACAGTCGAATAACATTAAACGTGTTGTCTTGTGAAAGTGCTATGTGTGGATATAAGTGTGCGACTGACAATGTGTTGTTGTGCGTATGTGGTGCAGTCAGGCACCTCTTGCTTATACACCCCTACTTCCAGCCTAGCTGTTTACTTCAATTGTCTGACCTGATTGGACTTGCCAGTGTAAACTCAAAAGCATCACGGTGCACACTAGCAGGTAGGCTTACACCAACACATGTTTGAAACGATTATAGAAATTAAAGATGAATAAATTAGGTAAAGGAGATGGGGTACAGGGATTTAATATACAAATAAAAGTGTAGTAGCCTAGTAATAAAAATGAATGAATGAAAGAATGTAACAGGAAGTCCGTTGAGAAAATAGAATAGATAAAAGATATCGGGTAAACACACACTCTCTCTGTGTCCCTCGTTTCCTCCTAGGGAAAATCACGAATGCCAACGATAGCTGTTTAAGAAGACCTATTCATCTTATTATATCTTGAAATATTTTTGATGGACTGGGTCAAAAATCCAGTGGGTCCAACCGTCATACAGGTGCTTTTCAGTACTTTGAGTTGGCAACTAACACGTCTTAAACGGACATCATGCACATATAGGCCTATAAATGTCATACATAAAAATATATTACATTACACATTGTGTTAGCTTAGTGCCTTCGTGCACTTTTGACATTCCCTGTGATCTACTGTTATGTGTGACTGTCCCTGCGCGCAGTGTTCTTGTGGTAGCACGATTACAAGTCGCTTCTCAAAAGGGACGTTGGATAGCTTATTATTTAGTCCCAGACATGTTCACAGCTGACCTTGGCTATTGCGTGAACAGAGTCGACCAAAGACATATTTACCTAGACACCAGTTGTTGGATTGACCGCAGTAACACGGTGCTTTCTAAATATAAATCTAGGTTTCGCTCACCGTTTATAATTCACATTGCTGGCATTATTAAACTGTAGTATGCATGGTATGTTTAACACATTATAGTACAATGTCTCTCAGAGTCAACACGTATTTCAAATGCATTCGTTAATTTCGTCTAACGGTATCCAACAGCAGTCTTCAGTGTAAAGTTTCGAACATCTAGAAAGTTTCGGTTCGGCTCAGTTCTCTCCCTCTACTCACATGCACACAATCTTACACTTTTTAGATTTTGTCACTTGTTAACAGCGACAGTCACTCATTAGTGAAAGCCTTTACTGACACAGAAAATGAATCACGAAAATAACTTGCTTACCTGCCATAATCTCTGATGCGGTTACTTCTTGGCTACTGCTGTTGGCAATTCAGTTTCCTCAGCAGTCAACTGTCTGAGATACGTTGTTTGGGGTCCTATTTGTATGGCTCCTTCAACGTCACTCCAAGGAATTCCAAGGAACTTGTGCGTGTGTGTGTGGGCGCGAGAGACAGAGACAGAGAGCGTGTGTGTGTGTGTGTGTGAGTGAGTGTGTTTGTGTGTGTGTGTGTGTGTGTGTGAGAGAGAGAGAGCGAGTGAGAGAGAGAAAGAGAGAGAGAGAGAGAGAGACCATAGGACACTTTTAATTCTCAAAACTAGATCTTAGCAGGGTACCTAGATGTGATCTCATCGTTTCAATGTATCAGTTTCATCACAGATATTTATCCCAAAATTCCTAATGAGAAAGCAATTGAGAAAAATGATGGAGCACTTTATTTTTAAAAATCGACCATAACTGACAAAAACAAGATCTCCTAGCTACCCCTCTTCACAACATCTGGTCAAAGTCTAATTAAATGCCCTTTATTGTGAAAATGTGTGCCATGTCCCTAAACACCAAGGTTGTCTGAGACAGAAACAGAGGAGGTGATATTGAGACGTGTAAACATTGAGTAAAAACTGAGTATGATTTGTCACCCTGTTGAGATCTCACCATAAGAAACACAGTAAGATACCATTAGATACATTTGGTCCATACAGAAATCACTCGAATCTCATAGTTGTCTAGGAGAAACTAAGGAGATAATCTCTTTTCAGATGATCTTTTCTTATGGGGGGGGGGGGGGGGGGGGTACTGTGTGTGTGTGTGTGTGTGTGTGTGTGTGTGTGTGTGTGTGAGAGAGAGAGAGAGAGAGAGAGAGAGAGAGAGAGAGAGAGAGAGAGAGAGAGAGAGAGAGAGAGAGAGAGAGAGAGATTTTGGGAACAGGGATGCTTGGAGCAGATTCATTTGTTTCAAAATCTACAATAGCCTATGTTTCAGAAGTCTATAACTACATCTGTTACAACGATACTGTGTGCATTTAATGGAGTCAGTACAGAGTATTGTTTACGACTGCTGGTTAGTCTCCTGAATAGGGGTAGGGGAGACCAGGTACAGGTGGCACACAGGGACAATTGGAACTTGCTGAATTTGTTTAACTTAATGCGATTAAACTAACAGACCACATATTTGATGGTGTCAGCACGCTATGTGCTACAACTTGTGTTGTTTTGTGTGGCAAATTTGTAGTTTTTATATAGACCTATCTTTAATGAAACAGAAAATTCATCACAAACATAACTTGCTTACCAGCCATGTGTTTACTACCACTTTATGAATCAATTGACAAACACTAGCAACCTGTGGATGTTAGTGCCCCTGTAGCATGCCCACCTCCCATGATGCAGAGTGCAAGTTTAGGCCCAGTGCTTCTGTGCTCATCATGACACAGGTTACATTGGTGCTGTAGACCCAGAATGGGAGTGTGGTTTCGTAAGGCTCAGAGTTCAGAGCCCTGTAGTGGGTAAACGTCAGTCCCTGACACCTTAAGATATGTTCTAACGCTAGACAGTTTTTATCTTCCTTTTTAAAGACATCAGCATGTTGGTGGTGTGTAGGTGTGAGAGAGCCAGAGAAAAAGACATGACACTGTCATTAACCAAAGCAAACACATGGGTCTGCATGTCATACACTGCATCTCATCTTGATAAATAAGAACTGAAGACCACTGCATCAGATAAATGACAGACAGTCATAATGGACAAGCCAATCACATTGATTCCTTTCTCATCTCAGGTGTGTGTGTGTGTTTGACAGTAAATGTCAGCTAGAGAATTAGAGAGAATTATCTAGATTAGCTAGAGAGAATTATTATAACCAGTCATCATGGACATGTCTTGAAGATGTTCCTTTTTGGGAAATGGAAGATAAAATCTCATGTTTAGCAACACATTTATGTTCTTTTTTTGGAAATGGAAGATAAAATCTCATTGTTAGCAACACATTTAGTGTTCTTCAAACCATGTTCATGATGACTGGTTATAATAATTATCTCTATTTAGTAACATTTAGTGTGTTGCTAAACACGAGATTTTATCTTCCATTTCCCAAAAAGGAACATCTTCAAGCCATGTTCCTGATGACTGGTTATAATAATTCTCTCTAGCTAATCTAGATAATTATCTCTAATTGAAAGACTATTGCCAAAGAGCACTGCATTGTGTCTATAACAAATGTGTACATGCATACAATGTGGCAGGGACGTGCACAGGAGTGTGCTAAGGTTGCTTGGGCAACTGCCCGTTTGCCTTCCTCGACCGAAGTTGCCCCTCCGAAGGAAATATATATATTTGACGGGAGATGACGGGAGAGCGGCAGCGGCGGTTAGTGGGAGTTTAAAATGATCTCTTCCACTGTAACACCTGCCCCGGCATGCTACAACTGTGCCCAAGGCACTCACTGCGTTTAGATTGTGAAAAAGTGAGATGCTTGAATTATTAAAAGATGTATGTTGCCAATATGTTGAAATGAAAGGTGTCACTCATGCCGATCTTTTGCAAAAAGTACAACCAAGCTTAAAGTTTTACAACCTTACCTGGTCTCCCTTATGTTGGGGTGTGATGGTACGTGTGTTTATTGAATGGGATATATGAGTCACCACACCTCTGTGTTGGGTATAGCTATTAACTATATATAGTGTATATAGTATACTATAGTGACACTTAATCCTATTAGTCTAAAAATACATGAATATCCTGACATCATGCCTCCTTTAACCCATGCTGCCCCATTATCCTCTCATAGCCTCTGTTGTAAATTTCATTTTTTGCATTGAGGTCTCCCATTAAGATGGTATGTCTCTTCCTGAGTATCTCTGGATGATGGTCTGTATTCTGCTATAGAATTCGTCCTTGCTCTCTTCGTCACTGTCGTTGGTTGGGGCATAGCACTGGATGATGTTCATGTTTATTCTTTCCTTCTTTGTTTTGAATGTCGCTGCTATTGATCTCGGTCCATGTGCCTCCCAACCCATGAGTGCTCTCTGAGCAGCCTTGGACAGCATCAAAGCGACTCCCTGGGTGCGGTGTGCGTTGTCCTCCTCATGGCCTGAGTACAGCAGCAGCTCTCCTGTGGCAAGCCTCTTCTGTCCAGAACCCGTCCATCTTGATTCACTGATTCTGAGTATGGCAAGGTTGTACTTCTTCATCTCGGTGGCAACCTGTGCAGTCTTTCCAGCTCCGAACATGGTCCTTACGTTCCATGTACCGACGGTGGTTGTAACACCGGTTGAAAGGATGATTTTCGGCAGAGTGGCTTCCAGGTGCTTCCGGCTTTCACCACCCTGCGTTTTTTAAGACCATCGTACGTATTCAGGCCAGCTTTTAACAAAGCGTGATTGAACTAATAGGTCAAAGTGTAGATCACTGTGAGCTATGTTACAAAAAACTAAAATCAATCTCCTCAGTATAGTAAGGAACCACTACTACCCCCAGTGTACCACTACTACAAACACTAATACTACAAGTACTGGCAGTAGTAATTGTAATTATATGGTTTTGGGGGCTGCCAAAATATCAGACTTCCAATATTATATCAAATCAGATCAATTCATGCCTGCACTGGGTAAATCCACGCTAAGGCCTACACTAGCATGACAAAGCTTATTTGCTTGGTGTTAGTTTGATATCCAGGCTATAAATGTTATACTGCTTAAAACCAATCTCTTGTGATAAATGTTAGTTTCCTAAACATAGTATTCCAGCACAGACCTGTTGCCACGTGCAGGTTTAGCTGGCCTCAGGTTAGTGCAACCAGAAGGGCCAAAATATACTTATGTGTTTCACCATTCCCTATAATATTGCCCAATCATTCCCTGGAATTAATAAAGGAATGTTTTCCCATTTAACAAGTGGAGAAAGATTTGCACATGATCACGTTACATCTAGTTCAGTGGAAGCGCTGTGCATTGCGAGGTTGGATGATCTCAGGCAGGAAGCATTGAAATCACAGATGGCAGTAATGAAATCCATGCCTCACTCTGTCTCCTCAATCCATCAGAAACCAGTGGCAGTGGAAGTCTGCCAAAAACAACGATGTGTTACAGATGGGCCATAGGCCATAGGCTTTCTGTATATTTTCTGTATCACAGTAATCTGTGAAAGACAAATTTATGGTCAAGGTCTTAAAAGTTTATTTGTGAAGTACAAGAGTGTCATGACACTTTAATTATAAATATTTAGTATTGTATGAAGAAAAAGATGTAGCTTTAGGCAAAGAGAGGGGGTGGGAGAGAGGGAGAGAGAGAGAGAGAGGGAGGTAGAAAACTACAGTGCCGATACATGTTGTTGAAGGATCTTACAGAGGTGGTCTTTTAATATCAACCATGAGGAAAAGGTCTGCAAAAACCGATAGGAATCTCACTTGACATGTACAATACTTGCATGATAGATCTGTGGTAAAGATAAATAATTAAAATAATAATAAATTATTATTTATTTAAAAGAATTGAACCCCTTAATAAGCCCAATATTTATATTAATAAGTGAGGCTTTGTGATCTTCAGGTGCCTTCTAACTCTGCTGCACATTTAGGCTCACATAGAGTACATGTCAATGGCCTTTTGCAGACATTTGAATTATAGGCCATAGCATGCTGTAAATGTTAATATCACGTGTAATAACCATCACGGCATCACATTAAGTGTGGTAGGGTAAAGGGGAAAGGTGACTAGAAACGGGAAACAAGAACAAACACTATTGTAAGACTTCAGGTTATACATTTTGATGGACACACCCTTCACTATGCATGTGTGAGGCAACTGTATATTGCTTCACTCTACATTCCATTCTGACAGACATTCTGTTTCATTTCCCAGAAATCATCTTTGAGCTTCCTTGACCTCAAGATGTCTTTCATTAGGGCAAGTTTCCACTTCATACTCATCTATGATTAATTGAAGTGTACTGAATTTCTGTATGTGATATTGCATTATGGATGAACACAAACCACAAAACACATTTGGCACACAGGCATTGACCTGATAAGTAGGCAGCCTCTGCAAGTACATGTCTTTGGCAATTTCAGTTCATTTTAGACACAATCTACCTTCTGCGAAGATGCTTGATCACCTTTCTAGCAAAAACAAAAATGGGGGGGAAGTTGTGATGTGTGGATATTTTTTTCTTCATCAAACAAATAAACTTTTACCTTTGGTTAGAGGGTTTGAGACAGGGAAAATAAGTCTAATGTGTTATACAGACAGAAGTGTTTTATTTAATATATTTTATTTCATCAAGCTGGTGGAGATAGTCAACATGACAAACACAAATTCAGGGAGAATCTTGAATAACTTACAAGACAGAATATGTTATAAACAGAAAGGAGTTATCTTTGGCAACAGTTTTACTGCAACGCATTTAAAATGTTGCTAAGACACACATTTCCCCAAAAGGAACATCTTCAAGTCATTTCCTCACTAACTGACATTTACTGGAAATTTCACATCATCTTCCTGCTGTGACCCCATTTTTACACACATTTAAATACACACACACAGACACCATTTGTTGATAGATTTCTCATCATGGTTATTAGACAGAATACGTTATATACGGAAAGGAGTTCTCTTTGTCCATAGTCTGTCACGGAACGAAACACGACACCTGCGGGTTTTCGTGAATTTCGTTTTATTTCGCGAATGGATTGACAGCACAAACAAACAGGGATAGGCTACCGAATGGCAGTACAGGGCGCATTCGCTCCTCGGGAGTAGTCCAGCCCAGGAGGGGCGCAGGCTCGTAGCATACCAGGGCCCTGTTCGGCGTACAACTGAAGCTAAGATAATGAATTTAGCTCGCAACTGGAGATTAACTAGCTCGCTAAATGAGAACAGGCCAAACCGGTCTGGCGACGGGCGCTAATTTATTTTAACCTCAAGTTAATTTATCTCGTCAGCTAAATTGCGCGTGCACGTCTTGCTTCAAAAGGCAAGAAAGGTCGATCCCCAAAACCATGATTTTTTTTAAAGGTACAATGGTCTAAACTCAAAGAAAAAGACTATTTTTTTTCTCCGATAAGGCAGGATATGATCATGAACGCGTTATGAAGAATTCAAGACCATAATCATGTCAAAATTCAACACTCCCGCGGCTACCACAGCAATATAAGAAACTGTCTATAAGATGTATAATACGTGACATCTTTTCTCTACACATAAAGGTACTATGGTGCAGCGGGTTTAGCGTATGGCTTGCATACTGTAGATCACCGGGTCGACTCCCCTCACCCTCGTAGGAATTGTAGTTTTAAATCGCTTTGAATAAAACCGTCTGCTAAATGACTAAATGTGAATGTATTAATAAGAAATTCAATACATTTAAGCAATGAAAAGAAATTGTGTCTATTTCTCTCTTCTTATCATGCACCCACCTTACCATCCACCTCCACCATCCACCATTCACTACCGCACAAACACTAGACACATTTTCAAAACTAAACGTTTGCAATGATGTAAGTTAAAGTAGGTAAAACAACTTTAGCCAATATCTATTTGGGCTATGTGCTCAAATTTCCTGGGATAAAAGAAAACGTTAGTATTCATGTGCAAACTAAAAATCACGTCTCAGGCTGCACATGAAAATTATTTTGGGTTTATCAACTGTACCAATGTCTCAACTGTACTATAGGCTACCACTGTCATATAATTATGAGTGCTTTGTTCTCCGCATCGCCGACATTACAAAAATAAAGGCTACCACTCGCAAGAAAGTGATGACATTCAATGTTTGACGGTGGTGTATGCAATAAATGACTCGAGAAGGTCTTCTAAATTAATTTTTCCTTGTCAGGTGGATCGGTAGCGCTCATACAAGAACTCATCATGATGGAAAAATGGATCTTCTTGGCAATCGCAAAGAACTCTTCCTACGCTAATCATGACTCCTGACTATGACTATGACTCCTTGTCAATGGGATCCCTCCTTTTGGCGTGGGTGTGGCAAGTTTAGCCAGCTAAACTTTGCTTAGCCTGCCCTGGAGCAGGCTAGGGCTAAGCGATTAATTACCATGGAAATTGAGCAAAAGTTGCTACGCCGAATCCGCTAAAGCGGTGTTGTCTTTTTTTAGCCTGGAATTTAGCTCGCTAAACCGCTTAGCGAGTGTCGCCGAATAGTACCCTGAAAACAAGGCATGGGTTCACAAGAACACGGAAAACAAAACAAAGAGCCAAGCTCTGAAAGAAAAGATCGAAACTTACAAAAACCAGTAGGGTAAACAAAACACGAGTCTAACTCGGACAGCACTAAACAAAACTTGACAAAAACAGAACGGAGCATAAACTAGAAGAGAACAAGCGAAGATAGTAATTCTTACGGTCAGCAAGATGAGGGGAACGTTTGGCAATCTGTGATGTGCGATACCACACACTTAGTGTGAGGTGAGTGGAGTATAAGAACGGACTGTGACAGGTGTATGTGATTAGTCCTCGTGAATGCTTAATGCGATGCAGGTGAGTGAGAGTGCAGGTGTGAGTGAAGTGATCAATACACCGGCGAGAGAGCGCAGAGGTGGGCGTGGCTGGTGCAGGTCCGGACTCTGACGTGACATAGTCTTACTGCAACAACTGCTTACTGAAACAACTGCGGTTGAAAAAGTTTATGTTGAAAAGCTTAATTAGTTTTCACACCTTACACAAACAATCATGCTGCCTCACATCTTTATAGCGTTTCATCCCTATAGCATAAAACTACATTGTGAATAGCATGGACAAAGTGGGATCGACCTTGTGGAAAATAAAAATAGTAAATAAAATATACTTGCTATACGTTGGGTGTTCATTTTTGGGATTGAGATTGACAGATACCAAAACTGGGCAATGTTCAATCTACTAATCCGAACCTGAAATTAAACTGACAAACCAAAGGATGCTTAATCATAACAGGTAGCGTTCCAATTGCTTGGCTACTCCAGAGTAACAATATCATTTTTATGTCATCCAAAACCATTTTTACTGAGCCCCCGTTTCCCGGTGTTCTTCCTTCTAATCTGCAGTGGTTTTTGTGCAGCTACTTCACCAGCCTCAGTCGCTGTGTGTCTTGCACAGTAGTAAACAGAATTGTCCTCTGATTTCAGACTCTTGGCCTCTAAGTACTGCGTGCTGGTCGGAACGTCTTCAGTCAGGGTCAACTGGCCTTTCAGAGACTCTGCATAAATAGCATTATTATTTCCAGTGTTCATTAATCCGACCCACTCCAAAGCCGCTCCTGATTTCTGGCGTATCCAGTGTATGTTATAGCTCGTCATTGAATAGCCGCTTATTTTACATGAGATCTTGACCTTCTCTCCTGGTCTTTTTTACCTCAGCAGGAGACTGATCCAGTTCGATTTGGCAGCTTATACCTAAAAGTGTAAAAGAAAATCATACGTGACAATGTGAAACGTGAAAATACTCAAGGTTACATTACATATGGTATATGAAACGCCTAAATTACATAAAATATGATCTGTACAGTCCATAATCATACTCACTATTAATTGAGGCCAGTATTGCGGTGAAGAGCAGAATGGACCTGATCTCCATTGAAACAGGTAATGCTGTAAGACAAAGGAGAGTGTGGATGTGCATGTGTCATCGTAGAGCAGTGGTCCTCAAACGGGTCTGGCTTCCAAAGGTTTTAAAAAAAAATATTATTATTTATTGCAATACAGTAGTATACAAAACATGTAGACTAATGTTGCACAGTGTACCGTTCACAGTAGTACACAGCAGTGTCTTCAGCTTGCAGATTCTGGCCGTGTAGAGCCACTTTGCTGATGGAGGTGTCTCTGGAGATGCTGAACTTGTTTTTCAAAGAGTCCTTGTAGTACAAGCGCCCACCAGTGCCAATAAGCCCGACCCACTCTAGTGGCCCCCCCGATGCCTGTCTTATCCATCCAGTGCCATAGCTACTGATAGAATATGAGACCCTACATTGGATGGTCAAGCTTTGACTGGGCTGGATATTCACAGAAGCTGGCTGATTGAGCTCCACCATGCGGACATCTGGAACAACAAAAGGGAACACTAATGAGTTATGGCATTCAGTACGGAATACCTATGGTTTGTGTTGAGCTCCTTATGATGATCCTGGCTTTACAGTCATGGAGCTGGGCTGGGTGTGTTCAAAAGCACAATCTATCCCTGCAAAACATCACATAGTTTTTAACATTTAAACAAATATATTCCATACAAATACAAGAAGTTCAAATTCCTTCTGAATAGATTATAAAACCATTAACACAAATGAAATGAAATACAAGTATCTGTGCTGAAATTGCTTTTGAATGAATAAATAAAGACCCACATGTCGCCACCACTAATACCAACAGCCAACACGTTTGTGATGAGGACGATATGACACACAGACTATAAAGGAAAGAGCCATCAAGCAGAGGTCTCTGTTTCTCTTGCAGAAGAGCTGAACACCTTTTATGCTCGATTTGAGTCTCACACCAGGTCAGAGGTACTGCTGGAGCAAGACAGCTGCCCTCTCCAGGTATCTGTGATTAATGTGTGCAAGTCATTCAGGAGAGTGAATGTGCATAAAGCTCCAGGACCTGACAACATCCCTGGCCGTGTTCTCAAGGCCTGTGCTCCTGAACTGGCAACGGTGTTCACTGACATCTTTAACCTCTCTCTGTCCCAGTCTGTGGTCCCCAACAGCTTCAAGAGGGCCACCATCATCCCGATCCCTAAGAAACCATCAGTGAGCTGCTGCAATGATAACCGCCCTGTCGCACTCACCTCCGTTGTGATGAAATGCTTTGAGAGATAAGTCAAAAACCACATAACATCCTGCCTGTCACCTGCATTTCACCCACTCCAGTTTGCATATAGGCCGAACAGGTCTACAGATGATGCTGTCGCTTTGGCCTTGAACACTGCTCTCTTTCGCCTGGATCAGAACAACACGTACGTGCGGATGCTCTTCATCGACTTCTGCTCCGCCTTTAACACCATAGTACCATCCAGGCTGATCATGAAACTACAGGACCTGAACATCAGTCCCTCCGTGTGCAGCTGGATATTGAACTTCCTGACAGACAGGCCACAGACAGTACGGTTAGGTAACATCACCTCACCAAGTCTAACACTCAGCACTGGTGTCCCTCAAGGTTGTGTGTTAAGCCCACTGTTGTACTCCCTGTTCACCTATGATTGTGCAGCCACTAACAGCTCCAACACCATCATTAAGTTTGCTGATGACACCACCATTATCGGCTGCATCATGAATGGTGATGAGTCTGCCTTAAGAGCAGAGGTGGCAACAATGACATCCTGGTGTCAGGATAACAGCCTGCTGCTTAATGTAGCAAAAACCAAGGAGTTGAAAGTGGACTACAGGCAGCTGCAGGGAGAACATGCACCCATCCACATCGGGGGCACAGCTGTGGAGAGAGTCAAAAGTTTCAGATTTCTTGGCATCAACATCAGCGAGGATCTGAGCTGGACACACCATATTGGTGTGGTTACAAGGATAGCGAAACAGAGGCTCTTTTTTCTGCGGCGACTGCGGAAATTTGGCATGGACTGCACTATTCTGACCAATTTTTACCGCTGCACCATTGAGAGCATTCTGACTGGTGGCATCACAACATGGTTTGGCAACAGCACTGCCCAGGACAGGAAGACTCTACAAAGAATGTTCAAATCTGCACAGCGTATTACAAGGACTGCATTAACATCCATTCTGGACCTTTACAGCCAGCGCTGCAGTATTGTCTCCCTCCTGCCTTCTGGAAGGCGATACAAGAGCATGAGGACCCGTACCAGCAGATACAGGGATAGATTTTACCCACATGCCATCAGGATGCTGAACTGTCCTTGAGATATCTTTTTTTGCACTACAATATTCTTTTCTTTTTTTCTCTCTCTCTTTTTTTCCTACCCTTTTTCTCCATTCTCCCTTACTTAATTTATTTTATTCTCTATTTTATAGAATTTCATTACTAATAAATGCTGTTTATGAGTATATGATGATAAACTTGAACTTGAACTTGACTGGCATGGCTCGAGTGCTCCATGATCTGATGAGTATTTATACATGAAGGTTGGCAGTATTTGCATCAAGAGGCACATCTATTATTCATCATCTGCAAGAGGGGAGCAGTGTTGGTATCATCCATCCAATATATGAAATAAAATGCTGCTTAAATTATCCTAAATGCTGCACTGGTCACATTTACACAAAATGAGAAGCAAATATGGCTGATCAGTTTCAATAGTGTTTCAAACTAATTCCTACATAGGCTAATAACAAAGAGTTCATTCACTGCTGTCTCACACCTACACCTAGGTACTGACTATAGCCGTCATAGCTGTTAACTGTAACAGCACATCATATGTACTGGATAAACACTGTTCTTACTTTTATGATGAAGCTAGTTCAGCAATACTGAGACAGAATCCTCACTGATGGTAAGTACTGCGACAGCCTTCATGAAATGTGAAATATGACACATTTTATTTCTGAGTTTCAGATAGTTTTGTGGTACAAAATCTACAGATGGTTTTGAGAATAACAGGATATTTTGAGTGACAAAAAGTCCCTGGCCCCCTAGTGTTACTGTTGTCAACAGCATGTCACACTACCATGGCTTCACACTGCCACCTTGTGACTGTTTGTGTCATTTCTCACCACAGAAGCAGAAATGTTTTTGCACAACAGAGCTCAGTATTTGTGTGACAGTGATTATCTTGCACAGTAACACTCAGCAGAGTCCAGACCAGACAGGTTCAGGGACACCGTGCTGCTGGGATTGTCTCAGGTGATCTCCATGTGTCCCTGGACACTCTTAGCATAGATGGAGCCACTAGCATCATTAGATATAATCCCCATCCACTCCACTGCTTTGCCAGAAGGCTGCCTGCTCCAGTGCATGTTGGAGCTTCCAAAAGCAAACCCAGATCCTTTACAGGAGAGACATGGAGACTTTCACCAGGCTTCTCCATCACTGCACTGGAGGAAAGGGACACCAGGCTCTGATTTTTCACCCCTGATGAATACAGAGGAAGGAAATGAACAAACCAATTTCCAAATACCAACCTAACACTGACAGGGTATGCTGGTGAGTAGCAGTATCAGTGAGAGTGTGTCCTTCACCCTGTGGGTGTTGATGGGAACTGAGCTGCAGTTTACAGTCCTGCAGCTCCACTTAAGTACTGGATGGACTCCCAGCACTGAGTTTGCAAAATCATGTCAGGTGGGGAGGGATTCATGAAGGAGGCTACAATGTCATTAATGACCACATGCTGCATATCCTTCTTCCCATTTGTATGGATGGGAGTTTTTGTCAGACCATACATCAGTAGTTAATAACCCACGGCTTATGTCAAAATTGATCGATTAGAGTAATAAATGTGTGATAAATGTGTCATATATGATGAATGTACACTTTGTTGTGTGGTGGCTATCTGATCGGTTGTCATGTTCTGATATATAATGTCCTCTGACAAGCCATAAATCTAACCCAAGAGTTCTACCCCTCCTCAGAGTCAGTTGAGATGTGATAACATTGAGAATCACATTTTAATTTGGTTGATAACTGTGGTCATGTCAATTTCTGATGTATGGTTGTCCTGTTCTGACAAGTCATGGAGGACACATTTTGCGTCACCTGATCCACATTTCCACCTAGTGGTCGAATCAAGTACTGCATACATGCCACCATGAAAGCCACCAAAGATTATTAAATAGCATAACAATTGAACACAATCACTTGCTTACTATGTACCTAAGTAGACAAAAACAAAGCACACTAACTTTTTAAAGGGCATATTTCATCACTATGCTTAACCAATCAAAAGCCTGATCTAAATATAAATTGTACCAACCAGAATATTCTCTCAAATCTATACATTTTTATCCACCCTTAGCCGATCAGAATATTTTCGCTCACTTGTTGCCAGACACACTTTTCAGGTGAAGGATATTAATGAGCAGCTATTAACTTATCAGTAGTCTTACCCCTCCTGGTTATGATGGCATGGCTCTTTCATGGGAACTTCTACCTGCTCTTTCATGAATTCCGCATCCCCTTTTTGCATGCACCTTTTAATTAATATTTAGCTATCTTTGTAAGCCTGCACCTGTGGAAACTGTATGATCTTGTTTTGAGAAATTAGGCCTCTCTGTTTGGCCTGACCTTCATCTCTACACACAGGCCTCCCTGCCTGTTAATTAGGCCTCTCTGCACGTAAGCCTCGAAGACTGGCCTGACCTTGGTCTGTGCACACGGCCGCGCAAGTCTTCCCTGGCGGTATTTTGCAGTTTCAAAACCACAGTGCGCCGTAGACCAGAAAAAACCTAGTCTAATGTCAGAGGCGCATTGTGTAGAGTCAGATGCTATTTTAAAGGCGCGTGCTTGGCCGCACGGTAGGCTACACTTTACTTCTCTCGTCTACACGAGAGATTTACACCAATTTTTAAGCAAGCCATATATAATTACAAGGAAAATAAAGTATTTACCACATGAGGAAATCATTGTGATATCCATATCCAAGATATTTTGAAAATAGGCACCTGACAGAAGCGCTACTTCCTCTATAATGAGGTAAGCAAACCATTGCCATCTCTTGAACAAATTGCAATATTATTACCATGCATACATAACCTAGTGATCTAGTGAGGGTGAACCCAAAACATCGGAAAGTATGTTTTTGTGACTTTTATTTCAAATATGTTGCCACCAAAAAACGAATGCTAGTAACTGAAAAAATACAAACGAGAAATGAAAATTAGAAACATTGGACGAGCACGTCGGTCTCCTCGGCTGTGAACCTTTCCGTTCTTCCTCCAGGTAATTCCGCCATTATAATAACAAGCCGCTATGGAATATGCGCTCCTCGCTCTTAAAGGGAATGTGAGATGACGCTCTGATTGGTTTATTGCATATTACGCCCAAACCACACATATGGCTGAGTAACCTCCTTTGGACCAACCCATTTGACATTTGCGCCGGACGCAAGTGTGTTTTTTCCGCCGTTATAATAGCAAATGCGCCATAGAGCCGCCCACACAGCTACTTGCGTTTGGCGCTGTCCTACTTGCGTTTCTGATCGTTAAAATAGGGCCCCTTGACTCTGTCCACAGCGAATCTACACACCGAGAGAGGTGAAGGGGTGAAGGGCCAGCCACACTGCTCCTGAAGGTGAAGGGACCGCCACACTGCTCCTGAAGGTGAAGGGACCGCCACACTGCTCCTGAAGGTGAAGGGACCGCCACACTGCTCCTCAGAGGTGAAGGGGTGGAGGGGCCGCCACACTGCTCCTCAGAGGTGAAGGGCTGAAGAGGTGAAGGGCCTGCCACACTGCTCCTGAAGGTGAAGGGGTGAAGGGCCGGCCACACTGCTCCTGAACCACGGACCAGGCCTGCATCTCTGTTGTCCGTGACTGTGTGTGTGGGCCCACTGTTGTGTTCAATGTATATTGAGCTTTCCCTATTCGTATTTGTTATTTATTTTTGATCATTCAAATCTATTTAATCAAGCAATATCTGTGAATATTGTGACTTTTATTTCTGTCTTCACTTTATACTTTTCTAAAAAATATTCTCATTTTAAAATCCAAAAACGTGATCTGCTTTGCTCAGTTTATTTAATTGTTAATAGATAAATCTATACCAGTAAGGGTTTAACATCGAACCCCATATATATACTGTATATATATATATAAACTTTTATCTGGTTATCCTGATTTCAGTTCAGTTCTTCCTTCTACCTCCTGCACACTTAACACTAGATACGCAACTACATGTTGTTCATCAAAATAGATTCATTTATAATTTCCTGTGCAGTATTTGCTTGTTTGCAGCCACTTTCAGTCAGATTTGTCATAATGCATATTTATGCTAGATCAATCTCCATACAGTCATATTCTGAGAAAGCAAGCAATGAAATACTTGTCAACAGACTGGATGACAAACTGCAGGTTCTGAGGAGCAGATGAAAATCTTGTCACGTTTTCCCACCAATCTGCGCCTGTCTCCATGGAATCGGTTTATGTAATTGGGTGAGAAAGCATAGTTAATGAGGTGCAACCAAGGAGAGTAGGACCCGTGTCTGTGATGACAGAACGTTATCATGGCAAGGTCATCATAATTCCATTGAAAAGCGATGCCCTTCTGCTGTGCTTTCTCTCTGTAGCTCAGTGGTCTAGGTCTAGACACGTACACATCATTATGCTTTTTTTTTTTTGTCCCCTGTAAATGATGAACGAGTCAAATCATATCATACCATGACATTCATCTGCTTTTATGGGGCACTGTAAAAACATAATTCCTCAAATTCCTCCATAATTCCTCTGGTTCTGTTATGGGAGAGATGATGTTGGCATTGCCATCATGTTGCTGGCACCTGCTGGCTATCTATAGCCTGATGGGTTTGGATCCAAATCCCTACAATATTTTGCTATTTTGTTTGGGAATGTAGGGAAAGGCATGGGGTGTGTTATTCTATGACACATGTCATTATCACACATTAAATACAGATGTACTAAAGGTGCTACATTCATACGAAGATAAACATATGTACACTGTATACGTGTGCCATGCAGTTTAGTCTTGGTGTTTAGAATGTGTTCATCTCACTTCAAATCCATGGCGAGCTTTTCCACTGCCACAGACACCACACTGTTGTGGTAGGCAAATTTGGCAAGTGAGTCAGTATTAATTAACAGAGAACTTCATTATATCCATGACTGAGCAGTGAAGTGCCAAGGCAGAGACACAGTGCACATAGATGATGTGACCTAGGTGATGGAATGAATTGTAAAAGTATTCATAGTATTTATCTATGGGATTCAGTTGTCAGGCTATGGGATGCTGTGTCTGAGTAATGTTAACTTCTTATAGGATATCTGTGACCTGAGCATGCAAGAATGCATATTATTTAGCTCGCAATATAATGTTACATAGTTTATGCACATTAGCTTTCATTTTATTTGAATAATGAAAAAATGCGAAGAACATTTTGAAAGCTTAGAATACATCACATATTACCTTCTCAAAATAGTTCTACCGTCTTACAGTTATTTTGATATTACTTCAAATGTCAGTCCACTTGAAAAGTGGCTCAGCTCAGTAAGACTGATTAGTTGTAATGTCAACATATCAAATTCTCACAATGATATTATTTGTTGTCTGTCATTTGTCGTATGTTCTGCAATTGGTCTTGTTGGACAGATATATAAGGGGCAGCCGTGGCCTACTGGTTAGGGTTTCAGGCCGGAAAGGAAGTAGGAAAAATGTAGGCGGGGGAAGTGGTAGACCACTGCTCTCCCATGCCCACATCCACGGCTGAAGTGCTCTTGAGCAAGGCACCTAACCCTGATCACTGCTCCCCGGGCGCCGCCAATGGCAGCCCACTGCTCCGGGTTAGTGTTACTTCACTTCACTGTGTGTGTGTGTCACTTCCCTGGATGGGTTAATTTCAGAGTGTGTGTGTCTACACCACCTCTGCCATAGAGAGGACTTTCACTTTCATATATAATGCTGTTCTTAGACAGTCTTCGTGTTCAAATCTGTTTTATGCCTCACAATCCAGGTAACTTTAAGAGTTCCTTGTGTACATGTTCTGTCCCCACATTGGTATGTGTTCTTTATGCATGTCTTACATTCATATTTTGGCTTCTACACACTGTTTCTACAATTCCTTTCCCTGGCTGGATTTTATCGTTGTGCTGATGTGATGGAGCGACACATCTAAGTGACAAGATTGGCCCCCACATGGAACATGAATGCTTTCAATAATTCATCGGTGAATGAAAAATTTATCAGGACACCTTGAGAAGTAACTGTCTGGAAATCCAGTGCAGTCTGAATAAGTAAGTGGTACGGGGAAGAGAGCTCAAAAAGCCTCCACAGTAAAAACGATATTTTTTTGGATTGTTTACGTTCTGTTTTAGCAAGGGAACGTCTGCAGACAGTAAATTAATAGAGTAAAGAGAGACAAGGTTCTCCTCAAGAAATGGGATGGTCCCAGGAGTTTCCACAGCACTAGTTCTTCTGATGGTCAAGAAGGGGTTGAACTTCCTCCCATGAGAGAAAATCTCTGCAAGACTGAAGAGGAATTCTTTGGTCTGTAACACAGTTCAGCCTGCACTTGGTCTGAAAGGCATCCAACCATCCAATAATTATTTTCTATATAAACTTTCTCCAGCCAAGAGAAAAAAAAATAAGACTCTTCATAACTTTCTAACTGGATTGGAACTTCAGTCTTGTGTTTGCGCTGAGGTAAAACAGAAAATTGTACTTCTTGCAGTCCTTGTGCTAATGGTGTTCTTGGCAAAGGAGCACAGTTTGGTGTTCCACAACAACAAACCTTCGTGCCTTCAATCACTGAAGACTAGTCACACACCAACACAGTGCCAAAGGAAGTCTGAATGATGATGATTTTTGTAGTTCACTTATGTTTTCAAATCTTTCTTGTTTACTTCCACTACTTTTTGGAAGACACTTCATGACAGACAGACACCCCTACAGACTTAACTTCTGTATATTGTAGGCCTTTCTCACAGATCGAACCATATTCTGATCTCAAATATGTGACATTTTTTGTTATTATTAACATCAAGTAAGCATTTGCATTTTACAGAGGGAATGATTGTTCTGTTTAATTTGTTGTATTACATAGAGTAAAGCAACTGCATAGTAGGAACTTTTTTCAAAAGCTTTCTTCTAATCATTGTTAATTGTTGTTGTCTTATATGTATATGTATATGTGGCACTTTGAGATCTGTATGATGTAAAGTGCAATACAAATAAAATGTATTATTATTATTATTATTATTATTATTATTATAGTAGGCCCTTTCCCTTTATTTTTGGAACTCAATTGCCCTATTTGAGTCAAGGATTGACACCATTGCATTACTATTTCTGAAGTGGTGTAATTTGTTATTGTTTTTAAGATTTTAAGCTTGGACTGCCATTTTATTGGAGCAATGAGGGACAGGTGGGGTTTGAAAAGGCCCCCTTACTTACCCCACTGCCTTACAGAGTAGTGTCTTGTTGATAATTCTGCTCCGCCAAGAACTTGATGAAAAAACAGTAGGTAATGCTATTAGGACATCACACGGATGCTGCCTTTTGAGAGAAGGTGAACACAATACATACAGTATCACTTCAGGGTGCATGCAGCACTGGTAAGTAGCATTATTCATTCTCTTCAAAATGTATTGATTTACAGCATTGTCCAACATTACACTGTTTTGAAATTGGACAGAATGAGCCAAAATGAACCTCTGAGTATGGCTTGCATTTGTAAAAAAAAAAAAAAAAAAAAAAAAAAAAAAGGATTTACCATGACACACAGTACAAATCTATAAATGATATAACAAAATGCATAATGTAAAAATCTTAATTAAATGTACAATGGTATTTATAAATGTGGATCTGCCTTTTCTTCCTCAGTCACAACTGCTAACTTACTAACAACCAGCTTGGTTTATTTCCATTGACCCCAACTAAAATTTGGGTGTTATAATTGATGACCAACTTAATTTCTCTAAGCATGTAGCTTCTGTCTCGAGGTCTTTGCGGTTTATACTTGGTGGTCAGCCAAAGAGGAGACGTAACTCCTCCAGTGGTTACTCTTCACTGGGTCCCTGTACCTGCTACAAATACATTTAAATCCCTTATTTAAATGCAATAATTCAGCGCTATTCACCCTCTAGACCACTTCACACCTCTGATGAGAGTCTGTTGTCTTTGCCTTCTCTCAGCAACAAGATGATTTTTATGTTCCATGTTTCTGGTGGTCAATTTTGAAGGAAAGGAGTGAGAAAGGTGTTGGATTACAGGTGTAATTATGATCCAGATGCATCTGACGTCAAAAGGTGTAACCGTGATGTATGTGTTCCCATGGGAATATACACAAAACGTTCACTTTTGATTAGTCATTTGTGAAAAAGGTTTGTTTCCACAGCAGTCCTAATTCTTTAATGTCACTTATTTATGACACCTTCTACACTTCAGACAATGTTTGTGTAACTGACAGACTGCATATGCAAGTTGAGAAGCACTGGTTACCTACGATAAACTACCATTGCCCAAAAAAAAAGCAGATTGTTAGTGACAACCATTTCTAAATAGTCCTACATGTATTAAATAGTCACTTTAGTAAAAAAAAAAAAAAACATGTTATATGTCAAAGCATTTACATTTAAAAAGTGATATGTTAACTGAAAATATCCAGGTGTATATAGGTCCATGTTTGTTTACTGGCAGCCAATCAAGTAATAGGGATGTGATGCTAAACTGCTAAAATTCTCTAATAAAACATGGGCAAGCATCAGCTAGATGATGGTTCTAAGGCAGCAATGGGGACCATGATGAAGCAAAAGAAAAAGGCAAAAGACACAAGAAAAAGAAAACAAAGAGGCTAAAAAAAGGAAAGACAACGAGGTAAAAAGATTGGAAATGGACAAGGACACAACGGAGAAAGAAAAAAATAAAGCCAAGCTGATTTGTAGACTGGAGGAGGAGAGACTGACGGCTTTGGCAGAAGTGATAGAATTTCAGACAGGAAACTCTCAGAGTAAGTAAAAGATTTTATTAATGTAAGTACAAGGTAGTATGTTTGGTCATGGCGCCCTAGATCTGCTCAAGCTGCTGCTGCAAGATAAAGTTGCACATTGCAACTGCTGCAGCAAGATAAGTTGCACATTGCAACTGCTGCACAAGATAAAGCTGCACATTGCAACTGCTGCTTAAACACAATTTACACTGTAAATTACTGCCACAATAAATACAAGCAGGATTTAACGAAAACCCCCTTTAACTATAAGCAGATCTAGACAGGTGGAGCTGGGGAGGAGGAGGGAGCAAATAAGCGGCGTCATACTCAAGAGCTGAGTGAGCCTGGAGACCGGAGGATTTAAACTAGCGCGGGCGTATGAGAGCGAAGGTGATTGGATAGGTTGTGTTGTCACTAATTAGGGGCGTCTCTCCCGTTTCCTGTATGAACTTGGTCATTGTTGAAAGCAAAAAAAGCTATTTGAATGTAAACACTATCAGAAGGGCTTTTTTCTGAATGAGATAATCAGAGACCTAAGACAAATGACATTAATCCAGATACTCACAGATTCACACAGTATTATATTTGATCTTCTTTTTTTTCAAGTGACAGCTATTTTGACAATTTGCCTTGAAGACAACCCACACTCCTATAATGAAATAAACAAATAAAGTATGTTTGACCAAAAAGGTAGTTTTAGTGTCATGTTTTAATATGACTAGAAACAGAGCACAGATTTAGATAAAGTCAGATGCCATTAGACATCCCAATCCAAAATCAAGATCCAATCCAAAAAGGGTCAACCTAGAGCAAATTACAAATCAATGAGGATTCAGGAATCATAGTAAAATGATTTGACATTATGTTTTTAATAAACCAGAACACAAGACTTCACAATGACAGAGAAAGGAGAAGTTTAAACACACTGGCAGACAGGTGAAGACCATTGACATGACAAGGTGAGCGGAAGAGTTCATTAGAAAGGAGAGGGGAGCAATGAATTTCAGTTGAAGTCATGACAGAACCCCTCAGGACAGGCTCTAAAGCTGAAAACCTTTTTCCTGAGGTGCTTTTCCACTGGGAACATCCCAGGTGGAGCAAACACTTATAGGAACAGCCCACTAATCGGCCTTTTCAGACTTTCTGTTACCATTGCGGTGTGTAGCCTAATATTCTAACATTAGTGATGTAGCCTAATATTTTGCTCCTCAATCTAAACGTCATTTACAATTATATATTTCTCCAGGGGTGGCACCAACATTAGACCATTGAAGCAGAGATTTTTTATAGATAACGTTAGGAATTCCTCAAATTTGAGTCAAGTTGAATTTAGCTATAATGCTGCTAATATTTGAATGGCTTCATGGCAGCTGAAATAACTTAAAGAATATAAATGAATATACCATCACCACTATAAATGGCTAAAGCCTATATTTCAGCTGACGGTTTGCTCGTGTTCATTCAGTGACTGGAACCTCAACAAGCTAACTATGAAAAGTATGATTTATTCAGCTATTCACCACATAACATAACCTCTGGCAACCACTGTTTAACCAATAACCATCAAACATCATTGCAAGAACAGGGCTGACTGGACTCCAAGTATTCACTGGAATGCTGTGAGGTTTTGACCGTATTACATTCACATTACACTTCAGATTAGTCCTCCTGATACTCATTGAAGAAGGTATGGATGAAAAAGAATTACTGAGGCTCTCCTTTTAACGATAATCTGACTCAACTCCTTCAGGCAGTCTACATGTGTCCACATATGATAAATTACAATGTATTAATTTATTTCCCTTTATGTGGCCTTAACGTATTCTATGCCATGGACTGATTGGACATCTTATTTTGAAAATGCCTGAAACAGGAAATTGCTATACCACCGAAGTGCTGCCTTAATGTGTCTGTTCTCAGCTCTTAAAGCTCATAAAGTTAACTTTATATTAAGTCACTTTATTATTAATCATCGATTTTATAGCGTTTGTAATAAAATGAATGAATAAAATTCATTCTGAAGATGTTTTAATGTATCAGCATGTTGCTAAGTTAGGAAGGACAACGAGTAACGTTAACTAATGCATTACTGAAATTAGGCAACTACCTTTCAATTCGAACGCACTCTTGATGTAAGTAACGTGAATAAGCTATAAATAACATGAACCTTTGATATATATATATATTTTTTACCGAGCTTACTGTTCACTGGGTCTTAATACTTAACAGTTATTATTTGTAAAGGCTGCTGTTAATGTATCGACTTCATATTGTACAACAGGTGTGCTTACAACTAGATATAGCAGCTTAGCAAGTCTATGGAAGACAGGGGTAACTAAATGCTTGTCTTTGTGACGCGTCATACACGCTAGTATTCAGTTCGAATTTTAATGACATAGCAATACGATGTCACTAGACGCTACTATGACATTACGCTAATATGTCATTGCTGCCCTGTGGAAGAAAGGAACACAATACAGTACCATTTGAGAATACATGCAGCACTGGTAGGTAGCGATTTTTGTCTCCTTCAAATCAAATTAACTTAATTCAAACTGGCTCTACCAATATCAGACATCCCAAACTGCAAAAAGTCATTTCAGGGAGGTATTCCCCCCCTAGGCCTACGTATTTCTGTTGTGGTCCCTAAAAGTTATAAAAGCATAATATCATTCTATAGGCTATAGCCCTATGCAATTCTTTGTTTAAATATGTAAATTACTATTTATTATATGCTGCTAATACTATCCTATTTATGTAAACTGCTTTTATTTGTATTCCTTTGCAACTTTAAACAAGTCTAAAGAGCTTGTTGTTTTCATGTAGCCCTGGCAACTAGCCGGCATGAATAATATGCACATGAAATGAAACTTGTTGAACTCACCTCAACATGTCTTTTACAGTAATTTAACCCACCATGGGCAATGCTGAAATCACTGTTACAGATAGTACAGTGTGTAAGACTGTCATTGTGATTTACTTTTATAAGACAGGGGTACATCTTTGTATCGCTCTCCCAGTGCCATGGTGCCCCTGTTCCTACAGTGTGGACACATGTGTCCAATTTCCGATTTCAGTCCGATTTAAATTGGATATTGGACACATGTGTCTCCCCAGAACTAGATTCATTGTGTCCGACTTGAGTCCGACTGGACTCCGATGTAAACCCCTGGACACACGATTCGATTCCGCTGGTAATTGGACTGGGCGCGCATGTGTCTCTCGTATCTGATTCAAATTGGACAACAACAACTTTTGCACGTGCTTGAGATCGTGCCCACAGACATATACATGCATCATATATAATGTATATGATATGATAAACGCTGCTAGACGCTCAGTTCTCGTGCTCCCTCTCATTCACGTTGAAATACTGAAAGCGAAACTGAAACTTTGAAACTGGAACGCAACTGTTTGGGACAGAACGCTAATTCAGTGAACAAATATTTTCATATTACTTTCCACCAGTTGTTAGTCATGTAATCCATTCATATTGATGTGAATCAATCAATACTAATACAACTTTAACTGTGGTGTGTTTTTGTTTCATTTCACAACGTATTTACTGTATAATCAACGGTAGCAGATGTAAACATTCCGCATTTGATTTGAACTGACGCGGCCAAGATCTAGATTGGTCACTGCCATGTGCTTTGAGATAGAGCAGTTAACCCCCCATGGAGACCCCATGGAGAGAATTGGATGGGATTGGAGTGCTGCCATCATGTGCCCGCATTATACTAGATACACTGAACTGATTAATTCGGTTCGGGAGAAGAGATAAAAGCCCGTCCACACTGAAAATTGATTGGTTGACTTACCGATTCAGGACGCTACTGAGGCATACACGCACACTGCCTTACAGTCTCGAGGTCCCTCACCCTCTCTGCCGTGCGCGCTCTACACAGATGCTATCGCGGTTTTGAGCACGTCTGTCTCGTGTGCGCGGTCTTGCTCGCTCGCTCTAGATTCCGGGAGATTTTAAGTAATTTGTGGGCATCAGGGAGTCGTTATCAATATGCGGGAGACTCCCTGGGAGACTTGGGATGTCTGCAATATTTAATAGCAAATTGTTCTAACATTTTACAAGATGAACCCTAATTAGTATTGAAGGTCAGACTAAACAACTATTTCCATTACAAGTCATTTATTTAATTGCCACTTGTGTAAAGTAATTAAAAGCAGGAGAGGTGCACATATTTTCTTGTTCTTGCTGCTAGCTTTAACCAGTAGTAGTATTTTAAAACATAGTCTTCTTTGAAGTATACTTTACAAACAAAGAAACTAAGTGATAAGTAAATATTACCTTTTAAAAATCAAGTGTTATATAATTGTTTAACTTATGCTATGCTTCATTTAGATACCTATGCATTTGAAGGAAACGTAGAATTATATAGAAATCTGAAATAAATTTCAATTTACTGTTATTATTGTTTATTGGACACATTTTTTTTTTTTAAAGCCAATTAGAAATTAAATACACAAATACATAGCTGGTTTAGAACAATATATTTAAAGCAAAATGCCCCCCAAAAAGTGTGTAGAACTTGATAGTAACTTTAAGCAATGTCAGTCAGAAAGCTGTCTCACAGCATTCATTACATGAAATTAAATGTGCTTTATTTGGCATATGCCTTCAAAGGAAATAACTTACATACGTTACAACATGAGGAAATAGTCTGTTATTCTGCAAAAAATATGTAAGGCATCAAATTAGTTTCAACCTCAACAGCCAGTAAAATACTGCCAATCAGTTGATACATTTACAAATCCAGGGTGCAAATGCTGTATGCAGAGGCAGGCAAAGACAAAAAGTAATCCCAATCTAGCACACATGTTTATGGAAAAAACAGAATGTGTCAGACGAAAGTCCTTTTTCAGCTGTACAAGCCAGGTGCAACTTTGGTTTCCATGACAACAAACTGGTGTATCCATAGAAACCATAGTTTCGTTCTTTTTTGGGCATTGAAAAGGGAGTCGCATAAAAAAGTTATTTCCCACACTTAACTTAGTTGACAAATATGTCGCTAACTGTCTTTTACACTTTGCACTTTGTCACAAATTTGCCAGGAACTGCCAGCTGTTAGGCAAGCAATTCCAAATTTGAATGTCCCACTATGTTTTCGAAACCTCCTGACACAATTTTAACATGCTGCTGGGTTTCTGGTCCTGGCCCACAACCATAGATAAGGTGCTTTTCCACTGCACGCACCTTTGTGCGTGGAGAAATAAATACCTATACTGGAGGTAGGTGCTTAATGTGTGGCCCCAAAACTGCTGGTTGGGGTTTGCAGAGATCGTCGATGCTTATTGGTTACACCCGATCTGAGTAGAACAAAACAACAAGCACCTTTTTTTGCATCATTGAGAATTTAATTTGGTTCAAAACCCATCTTCCTTTTAGAAATTATACAGTGAGTCGTTTGATCATGTTGATGGGAAGATAGTATACGACTGCTTGACATTTTTCTTTTTACCTGTGACGTCATAGAAAGGTGTTAAAGTTAATGTAGAGAAAGCTGTTTCTTTCACATTCACGTCTATGGAAGATAGAGGTAGCCAGAGCCATGTAACCATGTAGATGTAGACATGGCCCTGAGGGTAGCTTTGGTGTGTATTTATGACGCGTTATAGACTGTCTGTCTCTAGACTAGAGAGTTAGATAAATATTCATCCAGTTAGAACTTTAATGATGTAACAATAAGATGTTGGTAGAGGCTACTATGACATCACATCATTGCTGCCCTTTGTCAAAAGGGGAACACAATACAGTACCATTTCATAATACATTCAGCACTGGTAAGTAACAATTTTTGTCTCTTTGAAATCAGATTGGATTTACTTAATTTAAAACCAGCCAGAATATTCTTTACTAGACATTACACAGTGAATACAGCAAAATTAATTATACTTAAGGAGTTATCATGCTGACCTTACTGTCGCTAAAGGAACACAATCAAAACGTCTGCTGAAATGTAGGTTTTGGTGTGGGCAGTGTTGGTTTAGTGATCTTATGTTGGCACTGCGGATTTTGTGTGCTTGGACTTGATCGCGATCGAAGAGCAATGGCTACGTAAGCGTGTTGGTATGGTAGTTCCTGCACCATGGTGAAAAGCCATAAGACAAAACGGACTGAGAAGTGGGACGTTCCTATAAATGTTGGAGCCACTAAAAGGTCCCACTAGTTTCTGCAGTGGAAAGGCACCTTTAGACAAACGGATATATATCTGAATGTGGTGTTAGTGGTGTTTTAACATAAAAAGTAAGAGTACCTCTACACACCCATGATTGTTACTAGCTCTATTTTACTCCTTTCTTTCTGCAGTTTCTGTTCATCCATCTGACACATAAGAAAGTGACATGACGGATAACAGTAGCGGTGAGGTGTCATGGCAGGAAGGGTTGGAGACAGGACTGTTACGGGAGCGAATCAGACTTGATGATAAACCTGAGGCTGAACATCGCCTTTTAAAGCAGGAAGTGTCTGCTTGCTTGCTGGATTTTAAAAGAGAAGTAATGGACAGGGAACAACGCAGATCACCTCAAGAGTTTCAGCAAATAAAACTGAAACCAGATGAGAAGACATGTGAATGCACTGGTAAAGGTGTGCCCCTGGACATGATGGCTAAAATGCTAACCAGCAAAGATGATGTTGCTGAAAGGAGAACAAGAAAAAATACGGAACAGGATTGGATAAAAATAAAAAATATGTTGTTGGACAGTTGGAAAGTGCAGAGAGAACGTGGGCTTCCAAATGAAAAGAACATCATGCTAACCATGGATAAGCCTAAAGTAGTGAAAGAGCCTCAAAGGAAAAAAAATACGGAACAGGACTGGATTAAAATAAAAAATAAGTTGTTGGACAGTTGGAAAGAGCAGAGAGAACGTGGGCTTCCAAATGAAAAGAACATCATGCTAACCACTGATAAGCCTAAAGTAGTGAAAGAGCCTCAAAGGAAAGACCTTCAAGCTAAGTTTTATGAGGACAAGGAGGATGACAGGAGATGGTTGGAAACCTTTCAACCTTTGAAGGCTTTGGAAATGAAAGAATGGATGACAGGAGAATTGGACAGCATAAAACAAGACCTGAGAAGAGAGATGGAGGAGCGGGACAGAGCTAGACGGACAGAGGAGAATCTTTACCTTGAAAAATATGTCCTTGTGAAGCAGGAGATTACATTCCTGGAAAAACAAGTAAAGTTATCTCAACAAGAGATGGCTTTTTTGAAGACCACAAATGAGGAATTGATTCAGAAGGTGAGAAAACTGGAGACAGAGATTCTAGTGAAACAAGAGCGGGAAAATTGGAGGGAAATGGAGCTACTGGAGAGAGAGATGATGAAACCAAACAGAATGGTGGAGATGGAAAAGATGATTAAAATGATGGAATATTACAGGGAGAAATATGAAAAGGAGAGGTATTTGGCTAATGACCTAAAACGATTTGAGGAATTGGCAAGCAAATCATTTAATGAAGCTGTATATGGCACAGACATTGATGATATGGAGATTACAGAGGAGAGTCACAAGGTTGTGGTTGAGGACCAGAGGGACATTTTTGTTTCAAAATCTGTGGGTGACATTGAAAATGAAGACGGTCTTAACATTAATTCAGTCAGAATGGAAGAGGAAGAAAGAGGAAGAATTGATGTAGAAAGACCAAGAATGTTGGAGGAAGAAAGGAAAGGGGTGGAAGAGGAAATAAGAATATTGGAAAATATGAGAAAAAGGTTCGAGAATAGAAAAATACTCCAAAAAGAACAACAATGTGCGGAAGATGTAGAGACAATGGTCATAGAAAAGAAACACTTCATACACCATATGCATACTGGGGGAGATGAGATTAAAGAGATGATCCAAAAAGATTTGACTGAATACCGAGAGGACATTCCTGTGATCGAATCTGATTTAAGTGACCCAGATACTGAGGATGATATTTCTCTGAAGGACACTGAGACCATCTCTGCATACTACCAAGACATCTCTATTCACGAGCCAACACTGGACGAGAGGGATGAGAAGGAGGAAGAGAAAAATAAACTTGAGGAAGAGAGAAAAAAAATGGATGAGCAAGAAAGGAAATGGGTAGAAGAAGAAATAAGAAAGGGAGAGATGATCAGAATGGAAGAGCAAAGGAAGAGAGAGCAAGAAAAGAGATTAGAGGAGAATAGAAAAAAACTAGACAAAGAACAACAATGTTTGAGAGAGGAAGATAAAATTGCCATTGGAAAGAAAGACCTGACACGCCATCTGCATGAACTCACCCAAGCAGTGGAGAAAGGGCCAACTCCTGATGAAGCTGCAAACTGGACAGACGCAGAGGAAGTAAAGATTGAAGAGATTATCCAAAGAGATGTGACTCAGTACCAAGAGGACATTCCTGTGTTCAAATCTGATATAAGTGACCCAGAAACTGAGGATGATATTTCTCTGAAGGACATTGAGACCATCTCTGCATACTCCCAAGACATCACTATTCACAAGCCAACACTGGACGAGAGGGATGAGAAGGAGGAAGAGAAAAATAAACTAGAGGAAGAGAGAAAGAAGATGGAGGAGCAAGAAAGGAAATGGGTAGAAAAAGAAATAAGAAAGGGAGAGATGATTAGAATGGATGAGCAAAGGAAGAGAGAGGAAGAGAAAATAATGGTGAAGGAGAAGAGAAAGCCAGATGCGGTGAGGTTGGAGATGAACAGAGAGCAAATGGAGGAAGAGAAAAAGATGATTGTTGCAAGAAAAGAGAGAGACCATCTGTTAAGGCGATTGGAGGAAGAGAGAATGAGTGCCCTGAAAGAAAAGGATAAAATCAGAGCAGGCACTATAGATGGGGAACCCTTTTATTCAGAAGAGGAACACTCAGAGGGTTTTCACCTGCCAGCCTCCGAGAAGTTTGAGGATTCATGTAAGATCCAGAAAGCTCAAAAGATCCAGATTGAGGACATTGACCACGACTCTGAGGACAGCATAGTTGAAGAACTGAGCCAAGATGATCAGAGTGACATTGACATTGAGACGGAAAAAGAGAGAGACATTCTGTTTTGGCAAATCGAAGAGGAGAAGCAACAAGCAAAGAGAGAAATGCTGGCAGACATTTGGGCAGAGGTGATGGATGGGGAACCCTTCTATTCAGAAGAGGAATACTCAGATGATTTCGACCTGCCAGCCTCTGAGAAGTTGGAGGACTCATGTAACATCCAGAAAGCTCATAAGATCCAGATTGAGGACATTGACCACGACTCTGAGGACAGCATAGTCGAAGAACTGAGCCAAGATGATCAGAGTGACATTGACATTGAGACGGGTCATTTAGTGGAGGTTGAAAGCAACATCAGCAGCTTCACCAATATGAGGAAACCAGAGTCATGCGCAGCACTCCATGAGGACCAGTCAGGGAAACAGTCAACTAAGCCAAAAGGTAATTATACTGATATGAGTATTTTTTACAACAACTTGATTAATCACAACATTTTAACATGACCCGCAAGTGGTTATGATCACTTTGAACCCACAACTGCCTTTTATTGGTGAGCTGATTTAAAAAAAAATTACAACCGTATTACCAGGTGCTTATGGTTGTCTTGTTGCTATGAGCTAGCTAAGGACATTTTTAAATAACGTGTTCATCATACGTTAGCAGCTGCCAGCAGTTAAGATATCTAATAATAACTAGAATATTTCATAGCCAGGTTAGTTTTCTAAGACTTCTCACACCTCTCGCAGATATAAGTGCTCCATAGCATCCCATTAAATGCAGTCTAGTGGAATACACATCACCGGTTACTTTATCGCTATGGAAGACTGTGAGAGTATGAATGAAAGAGAGCCCCATTCAGTTAGTTACTATATGCATTACTAACTACCAGGTGGAAAAAAATGCATTCCTGTGTATAGGACGCACCTGAGTATTAACCACAGGGCTGAATCAATGTACAAACTGTGGTTAATAGTTGGGAAATTACAGTAAAGTACAGATCTCCCATCTCCTGTAGTGAGACCAAAATAATTGTGTCTGTTAAAAAGTTTGGAGCAGGTTTGTTTGCGTTAAAAGGAACATCATAGACAAAATGACTTTGCTTAATGATATCCAGGTGGCATTCATTTTATGTTTAGAGTTCATCAGCGATTTTCTGTTTCTCCTAATACTCTTCCCTAAGAGATGATTGGTAGACCTGCCATGTCATTGGAACCACTTGGAAAAACACCAGCAATCTCTTCATGTATGAACTGATTAAAAGGCTGCCCACTTCTAGTGGTTCATACAATCAAAACTTTAGTTTTTAAAATATCTACTGTTTTACTGATTGATCTAATATCCTTGAACATGTTTTATTATCCTAATAAAGATGACCAGCAGAGTGATGGTGGAAGGGCACAAATGATAAGGAATGAGGAGCAAAGGAAATTAGAGATGGACAGAAAGAGTCTGGAGGAAGAGGAAATGACGGCTCTGAGAGATGACATTTGGACAAAAACAGTGAAAGACAGTGAAAGACACCCTGGTGAGAAAGACTTGAGACGCCCAGAGGTATGTATGGCAAAAGGCAACATCAAGGACAATGAGGACAAAGGTATGTGTGCTTTTAACAGATACAGTAGGTACTGTACATATATACGTTTGTATGTATATATGACTTGAAACACTTCTTGACTACTTTAACTTGAAGATTACCATTACCTTTTTCATCATTAAACTATTGTCATTCTCTACAAAGAACCTATGATAAAGCTCGAAAAGACAGAACATGGAAACTCAGAGAATATACTGCTGCAGTCACCTTTACAAAACGGGACATAATGACAAATCTGATTTGACTTAACTGTAGGGTTGGGTACCGAGAACCGGTACCAATACGGCACCGGTTCCATACAACCGATACATACCCGGACCGAAATGCAACGCAGATTTCGGTGCTTCCTTTCGGTGCCTGAGCAGATAATTTTTTTTTTTTTTTTTTTTTTTTTTATTAAATTTTTTATAATTTAACAAAACTAGCGATAACCAACGAGAAGTAACGTTAGTGGCGTAGATCTTTCTGAGTACGATCTGTATACTTTTTTGTGTTGATAACAGATTTCGTGGGGCACATATAAAACTGCTCCATCTCCCAATATAGACTCTCGCCTGTGTCGCTCACGCTGCATTCCGTATGGGACTAGAGGAAACGGGATTTGTGTTGAGGAGTTGCCATGGTAATGGGTTGACTTGCGTGTGGTTTCGGTTTCAAGATAAGTGTGGTTGTTCTAAGCAGAAGTTGGATATGCTTTATTAAACGGAGAGCTACCGTCTCATCCAAAGATATTCCTTCTCAATGTGAGTTCTTAAGAGAGCACTAACTTGGACGCTACAATAACATTGCAACAGTCTGACAGCGAAGAGCAGGCAGCCTTGCACAGAGCAAGCACAAACAGAGCTAGCCATCAATATAACGGAGAAAATGTCGAAAGGTAAACGATCAAAAGTGTGGCTGTATTTCGCACAAAAAGATTCAAACAACGCGACGTGCAGCATATGCAACAACAAAATTGCGTGTAAATAGGGGAGAGAACTCAAGAGGCCCTGAAGCTAAACTTTTAAAGGGGCAGTACACATTCACGAAACCAGTGGGTTTAAATAAATGCAAACTAATTAATATTTGTTTTACTCTGAAGGCAAACATGCTCATATTTCTGCAAAAGTATTACTGAAGTGTGAAGTGTGTACAGAGTTTGTTATGTATTTATTTATATTTATTTAAGTATACTGTAAACAGTTGTTATAAGTTAATAGCCTATATTGTTCATAGTTTGAAGTTAAAAGGTTTGAAGCCAAGTGTTTTGTATTTATTTGTATTTATAGTATACCTTAAACAGTTAATATATTGTTAAATTTGAAGAAAACTATTTGCCTTGGCAATAAATAAGCCTAATGTCTTTAATTAAAAAAAAAAAAAGTATCGGTTCTGGCACCGTTTAGGCACCGGTATCGTTTTAAAAGTATCGGTTATGTACCGGTATCGGAAAAAACCCAAACGATACCCATCCCTACTTAACTGTGCTTGAAAATCATGCACAATGTTCAGATTTATATTTAACCTTACACAGATCTCCTCTCTCCTATTGTGGGAAACATGTCACCAAAGACTCTGTCTCCTGCACGAGGTATCTTCACACTTTACTGTTGGATTGTTTTGAGTTGTGTGTACAATTATTGTATTGATTATATTAATGACTTCCTTCCTTCCAGTAGTTTTTCAGTAATTTCACTGTGTCTTTGGCCTCCTCATAGGTATGATCGGTAGGCCTCTCGGATCTCTGGAGCCACTTGGAAAAAGACCAACAGTTCCATCATGTATGAGAACTCATTTAGTCTATATACTCTATATCCCACACCCAGTGATTGACTCATTGTAGAAACTGGTGTTAAATTGTGTTTGAACCGGGTGCTGTGATATATTATTCTAGCATTAATATACAAATTGCCTGAAGTCCCTCTCCATGTTTTGTTATCCTTTAAAAAGACATGGGCATGGACCAGCAAGATGATGCTGGTGCTAAGGCCACAAAGAAACCTAAAAAGAAGGTAAAAGACAAAAGAAGGAGAGAAATGGAGAAAATGAGAACAAATAGTTGCGTAGAAACACTATTGGCAGGGCCTTCCTCTGACAAGAGTAACCTAGGCCCTGAGAGCACCTCAGATTCAGTACACCACGTGATGCCCCGAGAGACTGGGCCACCTGCTCATACAGAGCAGTTTGGACAGCAGTTAACACAACATGAAGGTAAATGTCATTATAAGACATTTCTATGAGACAGTAGGGCCGAGATACATCTTTTAGATCAATTTACATCTTTTTTTTTGTCAATCCTCCATAGGGCTTCCCTCTCTCTCTGAGGAAAATGTGATGCCCAAAACCTTGCGCCCTTTACAAAGTATATTCCAAGGTAACTATAAACATCACTGTTCATGTATGTTAGGGCAGATTTGTTTGTGTGTCCAACAGAAACATGTAATGGCTTTCTAGACCCTTTTAACATCATTCATGTTAGTGTCAAATGCTACAAGTTTCAATCCACTTTGTCCTTTCTTCAGATGTCACAATTAATAACAGACCTCCTAGGAGGCTGCAGCCCCTTGGCAAAAAAACAGGGATGTCCCCAGGTATGACAGTACTCTGGTCATTTATAGATTCACATAGTATTGATTATGTGTTAACAGAATACTTCCTAACAATTGCTTGATTCGTTCTTTTTTCAGATTTGAATATTTTCCGTAACAGTTGACAACCATCTACAAATTTGTATGAATTTTAAAATCCTAAAAACAACAAACAATAAAAAAAGCATGAACACAAAAGTGGTTTCAGTGTCTCTTTAATCCAATATAGTGATTACACAAGCATTTTTGGGACATCCAAATGCCATTATGTGTACCTTAGATGCTTCACAGTCAGGAAATACATGAATCCTTCACTAGAAATCTGCATCCAGCAGTGACTTTCTCCTCTATTATGAGCTTAATAGCACATTTCCTAGCACCCAAACACCCTAGGTGGTTTTCTCACATTACTGTATCACATCAGTGTCACCACAGTGATTCTCTTTAGACGCCACCCACTGTGGACCACCTGCATTCAGGCATCAGATGATATGAAAGGGCTGGGTGGATGCTAACTCAAACCTCACACTGTTTACCCCAAATATTAGCCCTTTGAAGCCAATCTACGTACATGTTTTGCTGGTGAACCCTCGCATCCTGCACTGGCATGACAAGGTCTGTCTCAGTACAAATTTCTCCATTACATATTTTGGGAGGATTATACTTTTTATCTTTGTTTCATAAAATATAAAACACATTCTAGGATTTTTATAATAACAACAAAACAAAAATGGCAAAAATAATACAACAATGTATCACAGGTAACAAGCACAAGATAAAGAGGATTTATTGCAGAATTTTATATGATTTATTTTAACACCAATCCGAGCTATGGGACAGGACTTTTAAAACATGTTTTTTTCTGGCATACACATTCATATACATACATTACATAAACAAAGCTACTAATGGGAGTATTACACAGTTATAGTGTTATTAATAGGATTTTGTCATTTGTTCATCTTTAATAGTAATCCCCACCCTCACTCATTTGACTAGCCTATCCCAGATAAAAATAATTCTCTTCTGCTCTGAAACATTATATTTTATGTTCGTAATTGTGCTCAGATCATGGCAGTTTTCCTGGTCTTTGTCCCCAGACCTTTTACCTGTGACTTTTTGCCGTTCTTGTCAGGATCCTGCTCTTTCCATTTTGTGTTTGCCTGTTTTGTCGTGTGTGTGTTGTTTGCCATGTGTTTCCCTGCGTTTGTTTTGACATGTGCTCCTTGTGTTTTTGTTATGCCATGTGTTTTCTGTTTTGTTCTGAGACTCCACCCCCACCTGCCCTCTGTCACTTCCTGGATTTCCCTGTCACCAATTACCACACCTCTCCGTTAATCAGTCCACTCATTGTCTTGATTAGTTTATCCTGCCCCCTGTTTGTTTCCCACCAATTACATGTCTCCCCTCTAGTATTTAAGTTCAGTCTCCCCATTGTTCCATGTCTGATCGTAACCAAAAGTCTGTTAAGACTCTGCCTCTGAAACCTGTGAACTGGCGTATAACGCTTCTGCTTCAGTTCCCTGCATTATCTTCACGTTTGAGATACGTTTTTTGCCTTTAGTGTTTTTCCTTCTGCTCTGCCTGTTCTGCCTGCTCTGAATTTTTGGATTTTTGGTGTTACCTTTTTGATTTTGAGTTTTTGAATCTTTTGTGTGTTACCTTTTTGACTGAGTTTTTGGATCTTTTGTGTTTTGACTTTTGAACTTTTGATTGACCTTCGGTACCAATAAACCTACATTTTACCTGCATTTTTGGTCTGCAATTGGGTCTCTTCCTAACAGTTCTGCCCATTACAAAATAATAATATGACTGATTTTCTACATTTCACAATAAAAGAGGACTGTAGTTTTGAAACCGAAGAGAGGAACAGAACAATGGAACAATCATTTTCACTAATTTTTCACATCTTTTGACAACAGCAATTCTTGGTATCTGTAAGCATACTGTATCTCTGTGTTGAAAATATAAACTACCATAATATATGAAAAGATATGTTATTGTTAGTGTCCTCATTTCCCCTCTATCCAGTGTCTGGTGCAAACCTTATATTAAATATGTATTTATAGTATGCTTCTTACATCATGATTCGAGCTAAGTTCCGGTATTCAATAAGAGGAGGAGCGCACGATGCGCTACGCCTCATCTGGTGAATGAGACGCGCATTGCATGCGATCTGAGGCGTAGCGCACGAAGCGGGCCGCTCGAGGCGCATTGCGCATTGCCTAATAAACGTGGTTGACACGGCGCACATAGCCTACTATAAACGTGGTTGAGACTCTTATTAAAGCTCTTACTCTTTCTCACAGACAAAACAAATAGCTACACGCTCAAGCAATGTCATTTATTTTTTAAAGAGACAAAACAAATAGCTACACGGTCAAGCAATGTCATTTATTTCTTTAAGAGGAGGAGCGCACGATGCGAGTCGCCTCACCTGGTGAATGAGACGCGCATTGCATGCGATCTGAGGCGTAGCGCACGAAGCGGGCCGATCGAGGCGCATTGCGCATTGCCTAATAAACGTGGTTGACACGGCGCACATAGCCTAGGCTACTATAAACGTGGTTGAGACTCTTATTAAAGCTCTTACTCTTTCTCACAGACAAAACAAATAGCTACACGGTCAAGCAATGTCATTTATTTTTAAAGAGACAAAACAAATAGCTACACGGTCAAGCATTGTCATTTATTTCTTTAAAGAGACAAATCAAATAGCTATATGGTCAAGCATTGTCATTTATTTCCACGGAAAAAACGAAAACGAATCCAACTTACATTACCACTGCACACTGACAACCTTACAGATAATGTATATAAGTTGTACTAGCATTTGTATTTAAAGTTTACAATTTAATCTACCAAAGAACTCACCGTTAAACAATACAACTCCCACAAGTTGACAATGATAACATGACGCAAATGTTGCGCGCGCACATGTGATTGACAACACTGGCGCACACAGGGGGTTGTGGTCAGCTTTACACATGAACTTCCCCAAAAATCAAGAGGTCAAAAAATTAGATTAGATTAGATTAATTAGATTAGATTCAACTTTATTGTCATTGCACAGAGTGCAAGTACTGAGACAACGGGTTCTTACCAGAAGTACAGATAGCAAGAGTTCAGAGTAGGCTATTCTATATTCTATAGTGGTAATATAAAATAAATAGATGGGATGTACCTATACAGTACAGATATGACAGTACAAGATATATGGGGTATGAGCAGTAGTAACATTGGCAGCAATAGTTGGTCATTAGTGCAGATATGATATAGGTAGATGCAAAGGGCTGATGCAGGAGTAAGTACATGTGAAGGTAACAATAGAAGTTATGAATGAGGTAAGAGGCATGATAAGATATACAGTGGTGGCCAAAATTATTAGAACACCTGACAGATCTGAGAATGATTACCTTTTTTTTGCCTCCAAAACATGATTTAATTTCATAATGTTCATGAAACATGCAGATGGCTGTTCTGAGCACAACAAATATCAGATGAAGTGAGTCCTACTGTTTTTATCCACTTTTATTATTTAATATGTGGTACGCCCACCTTTTGCAGCAATTACAGCAGCACATCTCTCTGGCATAGAGTCAATATATTTCTTGAGAACTTCAACACAAATGTTATCCCATGCCTTCTGCAACTCAAGCCAAAGGCTTTCCTTGGAATTTCCAATAGATCTGTCGAGTTTATTTTCCAACTTGCCCCGAATTTGCTTGATGGGTTTGAAGTCCAGACTTTGAGAGGGCCGGTCCATCATTTTCAATGTTCCAGCAGATTCCTTGTCACCAGTAGATCCGGCAATAGTTAAAATAATGTTTAGGGTCATTGTCCTCTTGGAAAATAAATCCAGGCTCAATAAGATGTCTCCAAGAAGGAACTCTGTGCCTCACCAGAATGTTGTGGTATACTTTTGTATCCATGATGCCATCAATTTAGCCAAAGTCACCTGTTCCTGAGGCTTAAATTGCACCTCACACTATAATACTACCCCCTCCTTGTAAACTGTTGGCAAGAGACACTAATTTTTATATCTCTCCCCCTCACTTCGTGGAACATCCACGCTTTGCTTGTTGCCAAACTATTCAAACCTGGACTCATCAGTACACAACACTTAAACCAATCTTTCTTTGTCCATTTCTTGTGTTCTTTTGCAAAATTCAGGCGTTACACTCAATTGTTCTCTTTCAGTAATGTTTCTTTGCTGCTATTCTGCCAAAAAAAACCTTCTTCTCCCAGTTTTCGACGGACAGTTCTTGAAGACACTGTTGCACCATTAGTCATTGTGATGTTGATATTGTAAAGTCTTTTTTAAGAAATAAATCACATTGAAATAAATTGCATTGTGAATTGAATTTTTCTTTCGAGCTTTAATAAGAGTCAACCACGTTTATTAGGCAATGTGCGCACGCAATGCGCCTCGAGCGACTCTCTTCGTGCGCTACGCCTCAGATCGCATGCAATGCGCGTCTCATTCACCAAGTGAGTCGACTCGCATCGTGCGCTCCTCCTCTCTTTGAATACTAGTTCTTACCTGCATGATTCAGGCAGCACCCAGCAAAACATCATTCCAATTGCCTATCAGCCAAACACATGTGTTGCTTTTCTTCCAGGTTTGTTAATCCACTTTATCAGTCATGCCTGAGAGTTTCTGAGCCATTGGATACACAAACAGAAGGGGAGACCAGCCAGGGTTGCCCTTGAATCCCTGCTGAGAGGGAGCGCTCAGAAGCATGGATAAAGCAAATATTTAAAACAGATTTCTCAAACATCATATTTTTCAACTATTTTCCTGAATGAAAATCTGCGGGGGAAAAAACAAAAACATTTAAATACTTTGAGTTAAACTTGTTTATTTGTGTTTGTGTATACATACAGTACATACATACATACATACATACATAGATACATACATACAGAAAAAGGTTGAAGATTAGGGGGTGCAGGCAAGGCTAGAGGAGGTGAAAGAGGAGTTATCTGCTGTTGCTGACCATTTGGGCCAGAGCAGGGTGAAAGCAAAGAGGATTTAGGCGGAACCTAACAACTTTGCATTGAGGGTTGGAGAAGAGCAGCCTGTTGATACCCACTGCCATACAGTAGCTAGCAGCGTGCAATGGCACTGGCCTACCTGAGGGTCCTTCTCTTTAAAACCTGTTTGGAGTATTTGCTTTCTCAGGTTCTCATAAATGCAGTGCAGTGGTAATGTCCTATATGTTGTCATGTAGAACTGTTGTCTTTGCCATTCCAACTTTTACAGTCTGCATGCTTAAATTCGTCTTTGCCCCAAAAAAAAAACTTTTATATTGGGCTTTTTTTGTGGAAAAGTTACAGTTAAAAGTACACACAAAACATCAACGCCACTTCTGTTGTCTTGCAATCAAATTAATTTTCTGTTTCTGACGACCGATTCAAATGAAAAGGAAAAGACATTCCTACGTAGGCCCACTGCTTTTCTTTCCTCACCCCGTTTGGCCTTGGACCTTCTGCTCTGATGTTTCACCCACGATGCATACTTGAATGGTTTGGTCCGTTGCAACGGAGAAGCATGAGTGATTTTAGAGCAGCTACTCTCAATAGGTGAGACTCGAGGGATGTTCTAATAGATTTGATTTTTTCAAAGCCAGTGGAATCATTTCAGTGGTGTTCTCCTTTATCCCTACTTGCTAATGGATTGTGTTGCAGTGCCCTTTTTCCCTTACCCGAAAGAAGTTTGTGCAGTGAGAAATGGGTAGAGAATGGAAGAAGGGTTCTGGAAATAGGTGTCATAACAGCAATGGGGAATCTTAGGGATGAGAGAACCCGAACTACTGCTGTTTTTTGGGGTGTGCCTCCTGTGAAATGTGAAGTGCTTTATTAAAGCCCAAGAAACTAGCCTGCCATAAATAATCCCCTTACTATCAAGTAATGAAGTAATGCTCCCTCTAGCTGTCTTATCATATCCAATGGCATCCCCCTGTCCCAGGGTGACACCACAGGGCTCATCTGGTTCTCAGGAAAGGGACAGTCTGTTCTGTGCCTAGATAAGAGTTCATGGCATCATCAATGTAACTGTCTGTGCAGATTTCAATCATCTTTGTTTACACCATGACTGACTGATTTATGTAGACTTTAATACCTGCCTATATATAGGCTGTGCCTTTCTGACTGTCAGGCAGAAGTGTCTCCTTGTACAGGCTGTATGATGAAATAAACCTTCAAATCCTTGACTTCATCTCCCTGGTCCATCTATAAGGGTTGGCATTTGCATCAATCTCCATAAGGGGTATTATTTCAAAAAAGACAGATGAATCACAGTTGATGAGGTTATGCCATTCTTCAGGGCAGTTATTCAATGGCACACACTCTTTCCAGTGTTTAAGCTGAACTACTGTATAATGTCTGCAGAGATTTGTGGTTGCATGGCTATAGGCTGGATATTTTTCATTTAACCAACCTTCTGTATATTGTTGCCTTCAAGATGTATAGATTTGTCAATTCTTAGAAGGTCTGTCTGTTACCAAAAGCGAAAAACACCTGGCTGGAAGATCTATACATGTCTGAACATAATGAGACAGTAGAATGCAGTAGAGTGGAAACTATTGCTGAAAAATACATTGAAGGATCAATTCAAGACTAAACATATGTGATGTTCATATACATTTACAGATCATTTTAAGTGCTATAGTCATTTTCAGATGACTACTCTGTGCCTTGGTTGGTGAGGAATGCATACACAACGTATGTGTGTTTGTGTGTGTGTGTGTGTGTGTGTGTGTGTGTGTGTGTGTTTGTGTGTGTGTGTGTGTGTGTGTGTGTGTGTGTGTGTGTGTGAAACACTTACATTATAAACACTTACATTATAAACAATGTTAATATGTTATCTAGATTGTTAATATGTTATCTAGAGGTGTTGACTTGGCCAAGCATAGCTTGCGTTTCACAACACTTACATTATAAACAATGTTAATATGTTATCTAGATTGATGATTCTGCTGCTGGAAGAAAAAATGGATAAAAAATAAATGAAGGGACATTTATAATGGACAAAAAATTGCGATTAATTGTGTTTAAATATTTAAATTGTTTGACAGCACTAATTTCAAGTATATTTATCTAATACGCTTTGAGTTTACTAACCAATAGGCTTTGTAGTTAAACGTATAACCATCTGATCTGATAACCATCTGATCTGATCTGATACTATTCATCTAGCAAACTATACCTACCTTGGAGTGTTACAATAGCCAGTATCATTTTATTCCATGTGTCCATCCAGGCAAATTGGTGGATCCAAATGTTATTAAAAAACAAGCATATATGATGTAATTTCTTTGTAATCATCCAAAATAATGTTAAGTGTATGGGTATTTTTCCCAGTAGGCCACTGACTGGTCGATACGCGTGATCCATTGAGTGGGCAATGCGGCGTATACTGAGTGGGCAGCGCGACGCGTACTTAGTGGACCGCGCGCCGTGTATTGAGTGGGCCGGTCTGACAGGAACTCCCGGGCCACTTTTTCCCCCCAGTCCGCCCCTGCACACGGGCCATTCTGTTTGACCTAACAAGACAGTCACTCCTGCACACAGGCCATTCTGTTTGACCTCACAAAAAACCCACTTCTGCAGAAGGGCCTAATGACACAGGGTTGTAGGAGTTCTGGACTTTAGGGTGGCTGGCTTGAGACCAAATGGGGGTGTCGGTGAGAACACGCTGTTCTCATCTGCGCTGTGCATCCAGGCCAAGTTCCCTCCCATCAGCACACAGTTACGCTGAAAGAACAAGTTTCTGATGAAGTGTTATTGATGACATTATGGCACATGATAAACAATGGATGGACAAAATATCAGAAACACCCCTGAAGATATACAAGTCACATCAGCCGTCTGATTTATAATAAATGATTGTGGCAAAATAAGAGTGAATACAAGTTCATGACAAACAAGAATGTCTTCATGTGATAGAAATAGGACACACCTCAGATTCGGCCCAAGTTCTTGCTGTGGAGACAAACTTGAAACAGCGGGTACCATAAGGAGTCCAGTCCTGAGGGCAAGTCCCCCTACTGTTCCCCACACTGTTTTCTGTGAGTATATCTGGATAGAGATGTCGCAACAACCAAAGTTATTAAGGAATTTAATTTTTTAATTTTTTTTCTCCCCTGAAAATATACTTTGTTTGGGACTAAATGAAAAGACCACTCAAATAAAATACAATAAAAAAAAAGAATTGAAAAATAAACAGAGACCTTTGTGGGACCAATGAAAAAATACTCAAGTGCACCTCAACCTCCTGTTCTGAGCCCTCTGTGCCTTCAAAACCAAATATATGCTTTTGCGCCCGTCATACTCATTGGTCTCAACCAGGAAGGTGGTCCCAAAAAAATGGCCTCCACGATTTTTCGTCCGGCCTTACTTTGAAACTGTCAGAAATCATGGGATGCGCTATCCAGTTTCTTTTTTAGATCTGTAGCGGTTGAAGTGACTGCGTGGTCACAGAGCGCACAAACACGCACGCACGCACGCCCACACACAATACGAATCACAAGTGGGAGTACAAAAGCCGGCAAAAACGTTATGCTCTGCGGAGCATAACCATCAAGAGGAACTATTCTCTGTTAATTTACACAGCTGAAAAGTTGGATTTCCCCTCCTACCATAATTCAGTGTGTTATTTCTACCAAACACGAGACCATTTTATCAGACAAAAAACCCAATAATCAAAGGCTAAGAATGACAAAATATTTTGTGTTGGTAGGTCATTAGTTTGTGTAATTCCTGCGTGTCTGTGATCCCTGACGGACAATTCAGTATGTTTGTTTCTGTTGTATGTGTGAATGGATTAAATTGTACACCTCATGTGTAATTGTACGCCTAGTGTATGCTGGGATCATCTGATAATTCTATGTGAAAGTTCATACAGTTCAGACAGCATCATATACCTTTCTATACACTCATCTAATTTCATTGTTTATTTCATGTTTCTAATTTATTGTATGTTATTCCATCCTTACAATTGTACTTATATTGTTACTGTCAAATAAACAGTTCTGAGTTCAGTTTGTTCGCACACTTTCACTGATATCATGAATGTCTTGCTTGTTTAGAGTGCTGGGATCATCTTCAAACTAAATACATTGAAGAGGTAAACAATATGAACATGATCTGCCTATAGTATGTTGGTCTGTGTATGAGGCCAGTAAGTCCCCTGCTTGAAGAAACAAATACAATGCTACTTCTGTCCGCATACCTGAATCAGATAGAGCAGTGTTTATTAACAGAATCCATGTCTGAAAGCTGGGTCAATATAATAGGTTCAGCCATCTTGCTGTACTCTTGTCCTACATCTAATGAGCACAAATGGCAGCCATGAAAGAAATACAAATTAAATTTAGAATTTACAAACTAAGCCAGTGGGCAAAGCAGATGCATGATTGTATTCCCAAAGCAGGTACAGAAATCCACTTAGGTTGTTTCGGTATTGAGAAAGAATTACTCAGGTCGAAGGAAACTGCTCTTTATTTGGAAACAGCTGGGTGGTCAACACACATTCGAGGCACAATATGGCAAAAATCTGGGTATCAGATCAAAAGAAAAGAAAAGGGAAAAAAATCCACCAATGGTTATCAAAAATGTAAATACATGTGTATTACACAGAGAACTAATTCTCAGAGCCCAATGGTAAGAATGTAACCAAATAGCACGAAACATTCTGAACTGAAATGAACATAGCAATGTGAAAACAAAACACACATTTTAATTAAGGCACATATTCCTCAAAATCTGGCACTGGACACTGAAACATTGGATATCAATAAAGAACAAGGCAGAAGGTTTCTTAAGGTGTGTGATAATGAGAGGTAAAATTCTCATTCAGAAACCAACACGCCCTGGAACTAATCATTGGAATTTCTCAAACACACACACAACCTTCTGTAATTGGATTTTAGAACAAACAATATTACTCTGTAATACATTGCATAGACTTATCCGACACCAGAGAAACATACAGTGTTTTATACTGTGCACAAGCAAAGTGACTTCAGTGGTAAATAGCACTTAAGATGACAAACAGCACTGAGGTGTATTGGCAACTTCTGATGACTGGCACACAGAATTATCCACAGAGGTTTTAGAGATTTCCCTAATTTGTTCAAAGGTCCAATAGCTGAGTGAAATTCATTTTTTGCAGTTGAAGGCTTCTTTGGTGGTATTTTAAATAGGGCAGTGACACATTCCAATCTTCAAACTGTATTTTGTCTACACATTACATATTTAACATGCATTTTGTGCCTTGAACAATTCTGGCAAATATTTAATTTAGAAATGCAGTATCTCTCCAATTACCTTAATAGTAGTTTACAGCAAACAAATGCAATATGTACAAGCATATGTATTCCCTCATTAGAAAATTAATTAATTTTAAGGATCTAAGAATGATTCGGCAGCAATACATTCATCTACGGTGTTAAAGAACCCTTACGCAAGGGGTAAAAAAATCGATTTGAAATCTATTATCTATGACAAAAGAGGTTCCTGCATCAATCATAACACTTATCTAAATATCGTTACTCTTTTTGTGAAATCTGATGATTACCTGGCAATGAAAGGTGGCAGTGAAATAGAGGCAAATTTGGCTGGTCAGTAGTCGTATCCAGAACCCACACTCTTGTTGTCTACGATCGCTCAAGTGAAAAGCAGCACAAACCATTCACCTTCTCTCTAAACACATGTAGACACTGGTGGCATGACGTTTTCATGGCATACGAGTGTATAAATATAGTCGATGAAGAAAACAAAGCACACAGTCACCCTCTGAGGAAGGTGAGCACACAGGAGTAAGAACACACCCAATCACACACTGTGCAGCATTTTGGCCAGGACTGAAGCAGTGCAAGAGGAGGCACCAGCAGAGGAGCGCAACCATCAGTCTCCATCAATCAGCTGCTCTTATTATCAATCCCCTCCACCAGGTCATGTGACCCATTCCGATTCCACTCAGTAGTTTGGTGGGGTGTATTCTGTTCCTCCCGGCATCTGATTTTGGCTAAAGGGAGACTGCTGGTAGCCCTGAGGTGGGTAAGGGGTGGTGTGGTCGCTAACAGGGTCTGTGTAGTTGGAGGCGAGCTCGCTCACGCCCTGCCGGTAGCGCAGCTGTGAGAAGTAGGTCAGTACAGCCTGGGAAAGAGAACATGGGTCACTCAATGGCTTATCACAGACCAATTAACACAAAGGTCTCCAAATATATGCTTATGTTGTATTCAAGAAGATTTTACAATGAATCGTGTCCACAGAGACAGACCTGACTTTGCAAACTTACAAACCGAGTGCCATTTCTGTTTTTGGGGAGAGATGAATCATGGTTCTGCAATTGATTCACATTCTGCACAAAATGATTTCACCCCACTTTCCTTCCCTTCTGTAGCTCTGCCCAGGTTTTGCTACCCCTCATTGCCAGATGAAATGCACCTGGCCAGGTGATCAGTTAAAGACTCCAGTTTCCTGCTGCAGGAGGCTTCTAGCTTGGGGACTGCTGGTCTTGCTGCCTCTCAACTTGGGATTTTTCTGGACAGCTATGTTTTTTACTATGGTTGTCATGTAGTTGTATATGTTTAACATTAATAAATACCATGGATTTGGTACTTTTAAAAGGTGTTTTTAGTAGTTGTCTTGGGTCAGTGGTGGAATGTTTGTTCACCCCATAGGGCCACTAAAGTTGGGGTGTACCAACATCTTTAATGTTTTGAGCTATAATTCTCACATATAGCACCTTTAAAGGAAAAATATGCGGAGGTAGTAAACAGCCATGGTCCGTATGCTCCTCTGATGTTACTGATAGCAATGTGTTGGCATGACTACGTTAGCCATCATTGAGGCACCTATATGCTTGACATGGTTGTATAATGTTGCAGTAATGAGGGCTGTATAGTTGGACCTGCGACTCATGTGTTCAGCTCGTTCATGATCAAAAAATGTGGTCGGTACGCAACCAGTCAAAACGGCACCAAAGCATATCACGTGCCAGTGAAAGAGCATCATTTTTGGCACGTGCCTGTGTGCACAAGAACGGGAACAGCAAGTATTAATCCCTTTAAAGTCGGGATCATGGTATGTTATGAATGTGAGTACTTGAAAGATGAAATTACTTAATATGCTCATCCCTACTAGTAGCCGTGATAAATTGGTTATTAATTTGTTTATAACCTTAGCTGAAGCGTAACACTTACCTGTTCAGCCACAAATTAGCCAACTAGGGATCTGTCATAAATTCCTTCTGGGCTGTAAGCTGGCTTGAATCTCAAATGCAACATTTAACCGCATTTTACTATGTCTCTGGTCATGGAGCTTTTTACAAAGATGTTGAGGCTTTTCAGGTTGGGTAGAATCTAACGTTATCGCTGTTAATTCAGTAAATTTGATTGCTTCCATGTTCCCAAATTGTTTCATATCTGACAACACGGAATGTCAAAATGGCACTAGGATCAGGAGAATGATCCAAAGCAAACCTGAAAAAACACCACAAACTTCCTCATGAAATGCCGGCAGAAACTTTTAGAAGGGGCCAGACAGTAGACTAAATTGAGCATCATTGAAAATCTGTCGCTAGACCTTAAACATTATGTGCATGAAAACTAGCTTAAAATATTTCAGACCTTGGAGTGATCTACAAGGAAGAGTGGGTGAGACTCTCAGATAATATCTTAGCTGGTAAAAAAAAATCACTTGCAAGCAAACTGTGATATCTAACATAGAGGGGTTAAGTTTGCAATAAAAAAAAAAATCCCAAACGTTGGCACTTGCCTATATTACAACATTTTTTTTATCTGTTTAGAGTTACTGAAATATGTAACATTGTATTTACAATTTTACATGTGGATGATTACTCATTTTAATATCTGTCTTTCTGCAGGGTTTGTATTGTACTTCTTTTAACTTCAACAAAATATGTAACCATGAATGACAGCAAAACAAGACAGAAAGAGGAATAAGTGAAGGGGACCACAGAAGTGAAAGGAGTTGGTGATTACCCAGCCAGCAATCGAGAAGAAGGAGAAGGCAATGGCCGCACGTCCCGCATCAGCCGTGACTGTTGACTCATCTGTTTTAGACCACTGATTGGCCAACAGACAGAAACACACAAACCACAGGAACGTCCACGCACCTAAGAAAAACAAGAAGCGGGCCAGAGAGAGAGTTAGTCTCTACTGCACAGGAGTTCAGGTCAATTTTCATAAGCTAGATACAGGTAACAACCCCAAGAAGGCTTCACAAAACGTGACTGTAAATAAAAAATAGTATTGTTTTTTTTTTTCAATGCTTTCTTTCAAAGAGCCTTGGAGAGTTCTTACCGGAGAAGATTAGATCTCCAATGACGATGTTCTTCCTGTCCTTGGCATTGCTCATCTGAGGTAAATAAGCGTCCAACACCAGGAAGACGACACAGGCAAGGAAAGCCAGCACTCCAATGCCCACTGCATAGCTGCAGGCACTGTCATTCTGGTTGAACATGCACTTTTGCTGCTGCACTGATGGATTATTGCTCACATAGCCTTCTCCTGTGATAGTGGCAAACACCACAATGGCAGAGAGCTGAGGGACACACACACATACACACACAAAAGACATACCTATATCAAAGAACAAATGAGAAACCCTTTCGAAAACTACATAAGCCTATTCTCAACGTTGAAGATGTGATGAATAAGGCTTGTGTCTGTAGAGCGGTACCATATGCTTGCATCAGGTAGGCAACACATGCAGTATGTACTCATAGAGAATTGACAGGTATTTACTCAAAGTGGTCCTGCCATAGGCTTAGGCCAACTGGCACACAATTCTCTAGCTACACGTTCTCAAACAATTGCAACAATGCAGAAATAACTGAGCAAAGCAGATGCATATAAATGAAAAGAAGCAGAAGAGGAAGAACATAACAAATGGCTTTGGAGAACTTTCTATCTAATGAAATGATGTAAGCACTTTGAGCTGCATTGTGATAGCAAATTCTTTAACTAAAAGGACTATCTAGCACCTGTCCAAGAGGCCAGAAGTTTCAACTTCAACCAGAAGTTTCATACTTTCTCTGATTAGTAACATTACATGTTGTATATTGATACATTACTATTCCCTTCTAAGTTTGTACTCTTTTTCAAAAAGTCAAGAGTAAAATAATACAAGAAGGGTACTTGAAGCTGACATCAATCAGTATGCTGGAAGATTTTAAGTTGAACCAGGAACAACAAAAACACCAGTAGATCAGATTGTGCTTCACTTACATTCTTTAAGGAACTGAGATAAAGCATACAGAGTACTGATGGCAATCTAAATACATTCAGGTAATGTAGCTTCTTCCTAATATAAAAAGGACATCAACAGTATCTGTTTAAGCAGTTCTGTTTAAATATCCAAGACTGTCAGCTTGGCCATAACAACATTTGTGCCAACATTTCTAGGCAAACTGAAAAGGAAAAGGATGTGGTGACTGCAAAACATAACTGCTACCAATGTCTCTGATGCCACTCTTAATAACAAATACACCTAATACTGCACATAGGCTGTCTTTTCTCTGTGCTTCTCTTGTTAACAGTCAGCCTATCGAGTCACGTCAATGGCTATTTGACATGACAAATTAGTTTGAATCTGGATTCAGTTTCTGGTGAATAAAATAGCCCCTATCACACCAGCAAATGTTAGGGGAAAACCAAACCCACAAGGCAATGACGAGAAGTGAGACAAATCGTCACGAGGGCTGTCGTTTTATGTTTTTCCAAGATAATAATCATTTAAAAAGTCTAATGCAAACAAATCAGTTCTAGGTAGACAACCGGAAGTAATTTTAGCTGAAGTCCCGATGTTTAACTATCTTTGCACGTCACCTGACAGTCAAAACCTCAAATGACAAGTTTCACGCTCAACTTTGATAGTGCATAACTCACGTTACACACGAAAACGGCACACACCACTCGCCATAAGTAGCATTTCAAATAGTAACTTCATGTAGGGCTATTTATCGGGGTTTCTAGTTGCCCTGACATTGTAAGATACCACTCCTTAAAACATATTTTTGCCTTGCCATTTCGCTTGCGTACATTGTACATTCTGTGTCGGGCTGGTGTTCCAAAAATCAGTAACGTAATATGGTGTTTTTGTAAACAGACGAACCTTACTATGAAAAATTGGAAGCTCTGGAAGTCACTCTGTTGTCACGAGGTAATAATCTCAGGTTACAATGGCTGTCAAACGTCGCAAAAGCAAGGAAGCTATCCCTAGCTAACATCGTAGGCAAAGTTGCCTGGTCATCTATCTAACATTAGCCAAAAGAGCTAGCTATGCTAGCATAGTTGCTAAAATGCTAGCCTTCTCCCACTAAACATGCTGCATTTTTTGACGTCTCTTGGTGACATTATTGTTAATTACCCATCATGAGAACTAAAAAACTGACCGTTTGGCTAACGTGATTTCTTTCACTTTCGAATTGACATAAGTAGACTAATGTTGCCGTAGAACTTTCTGAGGTACTCGAACACGTTAACGTCAAATAGAAAAAATAATAACTCATTAGTCAAAATAGTGACTAGTAACAAGTAGCAAGAGTTGAATGAGTTTACGTTATACCTGCAGAGAGGGGTTAATGTCAATGAGTGGTTCACTAGTTAGCAAAAGTTTGCTAGGTAGCAGAGCGATAACGTAAGGTGACTCACCCAACACAACAGGCGGACAATAGTTTGAGGTTGTTTGACAAAACTCATTAAGTCAAAGGAACCTCCTGCCAGCGACGCCCCGTATGCACCGGACTCCATACCTGCAGAAGACCAAATGGTACTGCTTTACAGACAATTCGTGAAATGTAACTCTTGATCTGTTGGAATATTTGCCAGGGCTGTCAAATGACTTGCTTGTCTGATGCTGTCCTGTTTCGTTTCCTCACGAGGCGTTCACACTAGCCGCGAATTTTCTCAGGCGGTACGCCGCCTAGGGGGCATGGTCAGAAAAATATGTTTGGTTGTCATCTTGCGAGTGTCGTGTAGCAAGTTCGACTGCAGTGCAGCGCTAATAGCATTTTAGCAGCTAGCTTCTTCATTCATCTTCAATCAAAGCGTTAGCAGCAAGCTAACATAACGGTTAGGAGCTTAATTTAAGACATACAATATTCAGTTTGCCCTGACAATGTTCGTATAGTATATACACAACAAACTGAGTCGATGTAGACTTATAAAAGTCGTGTAAACACCTTTATTCACATACAAATATTTCCAGTTAAACAGACTCCCGGGACCCAGGATTAGCAGCTAGCTTCTACATTGATCTTCAATGAAAGCGTTAGCACCAAGCTAACAATAACGGTCGAGAGCTTAATTTAAGACCTACAACATTCAGTTTGCCCTGACAGTGTTCGTATAGTTTATAAACAACAAACCGAGCAGATGTCGACATATTAAAGTCGTGTAAACACCTGTATCCAGCTTGATTCACATCAAATATTTTCCAATCCGGACTTGCGAGGCTCCGCCATTTTGTATGAAATATTTTGAATTCACTGGGCTTCTGCACTACGTCAGTAACGTCAAACTCCAATTCTGACACACGCCGCGCTGATTGGTTACCGCCTGGTACACATTTGCATAAAGTTAAAGGTTCGTCAACTTTGATAGTCAGGCGGCGGCGTTTTTTGCTCAACAGATGGAATTTCGTTTCCATTCATTCCCAATAGGAGCGGCACGAAGTTCGTCTGTGTGTGAACGTACCGTCAGTCTCAGCTGCCGTTGAACCACCCCTCTGTTAGAATACACATACGTCACTTGCCCCCCGCGTTTCGTGCTGATCTGAGATCGGTCATGTGCCTGCTTTTACCACCAGCAAGCAAACTCTTTCGCCGCTCTGGCTTACTAATCAGCAAATGACATTCGGAAGACTTTTTTGTTTTTGTTTACACACAACTTTGCTCTAGTTTTTATGTTAGCATATATAAAACAACTAATCGTAAAGTGGTTTAAAAATGAAACCAACAATGGACTTCAACTCAGATCGTCGAAACAATGATGTCTTTATTTGCATGAGAGAACTGCTCCACCACCCTCATTAAACACAAGAGCATACAAAGGATTGCCACGAGTTAAGCCTTCTGGTTAATGATCAAACTGCCTTCTTGGACTGCCTTGTTCTTCTTCGTAACATTTTTCTCAAAGTATGTGTAGGTTAAGCCTATGTTGTGCTGTAGGCCATCTGACCAGTCTACAGTCATGCCACGGAGGCCTGGCCTGTGCCTAGGGCCCTGCATCCTACAAACCTACAACCTTGTCCCATTATGTGAAATTGTTTACATTACGTAGTCATTTTGGTCAAACATAGGCCTTTATGGCAATTCATTGATCACAAAAAAATTAGTATTCATTGACTTGTTTTTTTATTCCGAATAGGAACTTTTAACAACTTTTTTTTAATTTCACCTTGGCATATCACAGCGCTCCCAAGTAGTCAAAAGAAGCAACACCTCAGGAAGGGGTCCTGAGTCCATATGATATACCAAGTTTCGTGATATCAAAGAATTGTTGAGATATGATCTTTCTGTCAGCACCATTGATTGCATTACAAGGACAATGGAAGGATTTACAGATGAATTATCTTAAATACCCGCTCTATCATATTTCCCATATACTTTTTCATAGATTTTACAAAATAAAGTGTGAAATATTAAGTGATGAGTACCAACTGAAAAATACTCTGACCTTTAAGTTAAGGCATATTTCATTATGCTGTGAATAGTAATTTAAGATTTTTAGTTTTTCTTGATGCCCGAAGTCATTGACCTGTCCTGTCGAAGTCTGGCATCCAAATAAATTAATCACACGTCAAAAGTTTTTATCAGTCTTTGCCAATCTCACGCCAAAGCCTCGGATGTTTGCAACCTAAAAAGCCTAACTCGGATAGCTTGTAATGCATTTCATGGTGCCTGTATTTGATTAGATTACACATAGTCCACATTCAAACGCTTAGAAAACAATGTATGTGGGCTGAAAACGCGAGCATTATTTCAGATAAATTAAAAATAGTCATTCTTTATTTTGTTTGTTATAATTTAGGTTGTGAGCTTTCATCTCCGATGTCACAATAAATAAAACTATGCAAATCATATTTGTGTAAAATCTTGTGATATTACTCCACCTGTCAGTCCACATGGTACTTTGGCTTTTCCATATCCTGCTTTTCCATATCCTTCAGCTTGTCAACAAGTACACGTGTACACTGTCCATTAGGGGGTCTCGAAGCGCGATTTGTATTTACAGTGGTGTAAAAGTGAACTACACTCCACGACTTTAGGGGGAGGAGCCTAGCAAAAAAAAAAAAAAAAAGCAATTCTTGCATTATGGGGCTGTTGTTCTGCTGTAGTATTCATGCATACCTCTAGATGGTGCTGAAATACTAGGCATCAGCGAGACATGCCACTCGGTTTACAGTAATAACTTCTCCAAGTCAGGTAAAATTTAAAAGTTGTCTTGTCCTGTTCAAAGAGAATGACCAATGGATAAAGCAAAATTCATCCCAGTTAAAAGTATTTGTTTGAAAGATCTGTTTTACAGGCCTCTTCAATAAATAAGCTTAACAGTTCAACTATAAAGATGGTGTTTTCCATCAACTAAGTCTATTTTATAGCTTATAGCAATCATTGGAAAAATGTTGAAGATGAAATGGATATGATTCCAGCAAGTTTCATGTGTAGATTGTTTAGGAACATAATGATACCTATCTTCTCATTGTGGTTCCGTTCATTCATTTTGTGCATTCAGGCCCTACTGTGATTCTGCTGTAGAGTGCTAGACCCAAATGCAGGAGACGTTGGCAAACTTGTAAGACAGCGAGAAATCTTTTCTTATAATAAACAAGGAATACAGGGAGCAACCAAACACAGTGTGAACGTAGCACAAATATTGATAGACCAAGAACTGAGGACACATGGGGACTTAAATACAAAGGGAAACTAATGAGATAACAAAACAAAGGTGGGCAGGGAGCCATTCGCCATAATGAGGTAACAAAAGGTGCAGAGACAGACGCAAGGACCTTCATGACTCAGTATTTAAGCCAACTCTTGGTACAGTCCATGGTTGCCTCCCACCTTGATGCTGCAATTTCCTACTTGCAGACCTCCCAGTATATTCCTGTTTATACCTCACTCCAAATAGCTCTCATGCCTTAGAACTATCACATACAGCATGTTTCCAATAAAAGCTTGAACCTGTCCATTTTACTCAGAACCCATATAAATGAAAGCTCTACTCTTTCTGGCACAAGCTATTACTGCACAGTCTGACATTCTAGATGGAGTTTTAATGAGTCTGTTGTGTACTACTCTTTTGTCATACAATAACGATATTAATAACCTAATGCACATTTAAAACGTAATGTGTACTGTTTGGGTTACCTTTGTTCTGACTTCACAGAAACTGAAATACAGTAGACAAACTTTGCAGTGTGTTACTTCTGCAAACATTACTGAAAGTGCACACTCTGACTCTTCACTTAGTTGAAGAGGAAGTGACAGAGTGCCCACAGAGATACAGGACACATTTCAAAGCACAAAGCAGCAGCAGGTGACCAGTATGGCTGCGAGGTATGATCTGAGTATTGAGGTTGTGAGCTCTGGGTAAGATGCCTTCCTCCGCATATCTTTATGATAATGTCAGCTGATAACAGTATATCAGTTTGATCTTAAATTGTATGTCTATGGTTTCATTCCTTACGAGGCTGACAACACTCTCCAAAAAGATGTGTTACATTCGAATAGTCATTTTTTACAAATTTGACTTGCCATAATGCTGCAGTTACATTGTGTTTCTAACATCATGCAAAATAGCTAAATATTACTTGTCTGGGAAGGATTTCCGCTAATGACATAAATCATCTTTAATCTTTATCATGAATCATGGTGAAAGCACTGACAGTTCATTTAAGTAATCACACTGGTAAGCATACATTTGAATTTTTTATAAAGAAATCATGATGTAAATAGCTGGAGTGGTCAAAACATTCTACTTACAATACAATTCTGTGTGATTCTGCTTAAGGATAGCAAGCCCATGAAAACTGTCTGTGGGGTTTTGGAGATGTATTGACTAATCTTCCAGGGACAAACTTCTTTAACAGTTAGCAGAAAAGCATTATGGTGTCAGCTGTTTGTGCAGAAAGTGATATGTGAGAAAACGTTGAACGAACCCACTGTATTTCCTCTTACACTGTACGTTTTCCATTTGTCCTGGTCAAAATCTCTCTCTCTCCCTTTCTCTATCCCTGTGTGTGATAGAAATGTTGAGACGGTGGAAATGGACTATTTGAGTGACCCAGACTCAGACCTAGGTAAGGCATGAGCACACATGAGCAAGTTTGCCATGTCATGTGATGTCATGCGTGATATTGTTTATGTTCAGTATAAAAACCATACGCGCATGTACGCGCTATCACCATTTTGATTGCACTTAAGAGATGCTACACATGTGCTGAAAAAAGAGCCATTCATTGTAAAATACAGTGACTAGTGAGTCCTGTTATTCGTCTCGGCGACAAACGCCACAGGCCATGTCATCCCACCCACAGACATCCTACTTCAAGTATTCACAAATTATAATGACCTACTAAGCTTTATATATGCTTCCCTCCATGAGATCTCATCAAAGAGGTATATGGAGTGGCATAAAATGGAATTTTCTGGAACTTTCCATTGTTGATAACATCTATATCTCATACATATGTGTGTGTGTGTGTGTGTGTGTGTGTGTGTGTGTGTGTGTGTGTGTGTGTGTGTGGTATATAGATGAGTGGGTGCCCTTGGACACTCATGGTGGAAGGGGTGATTCAGGACAGCCCTGTATCCAAATCATGGATGAGTGCCCCACAAATGAGGCCGATGGCTTTACACTCACAGTCATGCGGAGTCACCCTATCAGTAAGTCACAGACACCTTCCACCCCATTTGCTAAGGAAGCAAAACAATGGTTTCATACCTTATTCCATCCAGTCAATATCAGTAGTACCAACAGTGACACTTTTATCTCTATCAATACTATCACTTGCCATAGCTTTTTAATGTTTTATTTCTGTCATCCATGTACATTTGCAGATGACCTTTCCATGTGTGTCTTCCTGTGCTGTACTGTTCTCTCCTCAGGACGCAGTCGGGCAGCAGTCCTCTCCCAGTACCTGGACTCTTCTCAGTGCAGGCGTCCGATGTCCACCATCTTCTCCCACAGGTCCACCATTCGCTCACGCCGTCCCTCACACCCTGCAGAAACACACCAGGAACTCAGTGATGAAGGTAAGTGCATTGCTATGCAAAAGAAAACAAAACCACCACAAGAACACGTCAGTCACAGAAACAACCATCCCTCTGACCAAAATAGCAACTCCACTTCCTGACATACATTGTCACAGTAAAGCAAAAATACATGATTGTAGTATATTTTTATTAAGTGTAGCCATAACAGTAGCCAGAAAAAAATGACAACAGCAGTACTAAATGCTGCAAATTAACAAAACTGGTTCCACTAGCTTTGTTCTCATGTCAGTCTCATGTTTACTCATTCACTTGAGGTTTGCATGATACACAGGACATAATGTTAATCACTGCCTTGATATAAATGATGGGTCTTCAAACTGTTGAACACTGTTGTTACCAGTGTTTTAATGGTGGATTGTCTCTGCAGAGATGACTCAGTACATGTTTCTAAAAAGAAATCTGATTCTACAGCAAGCTGTACACATGTTTCCCTGAGGTTTTCTCAGCATGCTCTGTGTGTGTTTGTTGCAGCGAGGCAAAGGAAGGAGCTGGTGAAGAACCTGAAGAGTGTGTCCAAAAGGGATGGTGTGTGTATGATTCGAGGTCTGCCCCTCAGTGTGGACGAAAAGAGACATCTCCGGTATCCCAGAAATCCCTGCTTATAAACAATAAAATAATACATTTACTCATCTGCATCTTTTGGAATTAATGTCATTACAGCTGTTGATGACAGGACTGGTGAATGTTGATGTGTGAAATCTTTCTTTGGTTTTCTCCCATTTCCTCCCTTCACCCCTCCTATGCAGAAGAGAAGTGTATCTGGATGAAGAGGGTCCTTCTAGTTACATTGCCCTTCACTGCAGTTGGCTTCGATTTGCTTTAAGCGGGGTAGGTTTGTCATCAAATACGAATAAACATGCACAAACACAGACACATAGGAATGGACACACACACATATACATGAACACATGCACACACACAAGTATGCAACCATGCATGTTTTCTAATTGTGGTGGGATACTGCAAAGAATACAAATAGATTGTGGTTTGTGACATACAGAACACAGTAGAGCAAAATAGATAGATACCTCACACCATCATGTGTTCTGACACCCTAGTGTGAATACTAAGTATTTCCAAACAGCCAGTAACACACACACACACACACACACACACACACACACACACACACACACACACACACACACACACACACACACACACACACACACACACACACACACACACACACACACACACACACACACACACACACACACAACACAAACACTGTCACACTTACAAGTGACGCTAGTTGTGTGTTTCACACCTCTAGGCAAGGCGTGTGCACGTGTCGACCCTGTGGAGGGGCACTCTGAAGCGGGTCGGTGCTCACTTTGGCACGGGGGTCCTGTCCTATTTCCTCTTTGTGCGGACTCTTCTGCTGTACGACAGCATCATGGCCCTCCTTGTAGGCCTGTTTGTGGTGCTGCCACAGGCCACACAGGGCCCAGAGCTGCCACCAGCCAGGCAGAGCTTCATTGGCCTGGAGCTGCTCACTGGAGAGGTGAGCAGGGGTGGGGACTTGGCCAGCAGAGAGTTATGTTAGGGTTCTTCACGCTGCCTTAACTGAGGCCAATAGTGGTATTTTGTACGATCCTTCTTTCATTGTTGTGGTAAATTAACATTCCATTCACTCCTCCAGTAGGTTTCACTTCTCCTATCTGTTCTTAATAAAAAATGGTGTGCCAGTAAAATGCTTGTCATTCAAATCATGTTTTCATGCATGAGTGCTCACAGTTTCTAAAGGTGTAAGCTGTTGTGGTAACTGTATTTATCTCTCTCTTGCTCTCTCTCTCTCTCTCTCTCTGTCTCTCTCTCTGTTTCTTTCTGTCTCTGTCTCTGTCTCTTACTTACTCTCATGTGCCCTTGCTTGCTCTTCATCTTTCTTTTCCATTTCACCGTGTTCTGTCTCTCTTTTCTCTTTACATGGTACTCTGTGTCTGGCATTCTCTTCCAGGGTTACTTTACCAACTCACTAATGTACTATGGCTACTACACTAATACCAGCCTAAGGAAGGCCTGTCTCTTCCATTGTCAGGAGGCAGAGGAGCTGGGCTACAGTATCCCCCTGGCGTACCACTTCATCATCATCATCTCTTTCTTCTTCACCTGTGTCATGCTTGTGTACAGGTGCAACACGTTTGCCTCTCTCATGTCCACCGTGTCTATTCACATGGCTTACTGAATTGTTTATTTAGAAGGATCCCCATTAGCTCTACCCTAAGACAGAGCTACTTTTCGTGGGGTCCACATTTAAGACTTACATACAAATATCAAAACATTTAAAACATACATTACAATACCAATATCTAACATTTAAAACATACATTACATTACCAATGTCTAACATTTAAACCATACATTACGATACCAATATCAACATTTAAAATACACAAAATAATGATCATACAATTTAATTAAAATACAAAAAAATAATGATCAATCAATTTTACATTGCAATGTGCCTGTATGCCTGGGGTGGAATGAGAGTCCGCTCTGAAATCAAGAAATCAGGTATTATGATCATAGAGGGAACACGTATAAGCCCTCACCTCCGCTCTCATCCGGAGAGGAGAGTACCAAGAGAGAAATGTGCCCTTTTGCCTCATTTAAGTCATCTGTGTGCAAAATCTGTGTTCAGACTCAGACGGATGACACGACTTCGGGTCTATTAAGTTGAAAGTTAAAAGAGTTGATTTGCTGTGATTAATATTGATATTACAGGTGTCATTGCCTCTGATATTCCCCTCTGTTTTTCTAGTTTGTCTAAGTCTTTGGGCAAGAGTTTGCAGTCCGAGGGGGGCTTGACAGTGTGGTTCTTTGGCTCCTGGGATTTTAAAGTCACCAAGAAATCCTCAATCCTCCTGAAGCAAGCCAGTATCCTCACCCAGCTAAAGGTAACAGAAAAAAAACCTGAAAATCTCTTGAACATTAGATTATTTATTGCGGTATTTTAAGAAAGAATAACACAAATTGTCTTGCATTGTAGATGCGGCAATTTTGGGACAACAGCAAGTCAACAGTTTTTAATAATTATCTATCTATTAAAGGTGTATGCCTTGAGATTTGATCCCTGCGTTGTGTGTGTGTGTGTGTGTGTGTGTGTGTGTGTGTGTGTGTGTGTGTGTGTGTGTGTGTGTGTGTGTGTGTGTGTGTGTGTGTGTGTGTGGTATGCTGGATTTGATCATTATCATGCCATTCAGAGGATAGCTTTTTAAAGCTCCATACAAAGCTCCCACAAAACTTTGGATCTGCATATTGTTTGCAATCTTTTTTAATTTCAGTTATTCTACACATAGTGTGAGTGGAAGAAAACAAACAAATATATTTAAACAGACAGTATATCTGTATTGAATTGGAATTCGAAATATGTTTAAAGAATTTGTGGTGTTGCATGCTTTCCTGCTACGGCAGAGTTGAAAGGTTCTCTGGGTTCATCCGAAGCGCCTGGGGGAAACTATACCACATCTCAAAAAATGTTGAAGGGGAGGGGGGGCTTTTGTTCGTGAGCAAACAGGTTGGTTTAGTTTGACAGAACTGTGTGTCTGTCATTTCATGGTACTGTAGAAACAGAACCTGCTTTTTTATGACAGGATTTGTATTAACCATTGGGAACATTAATCAGTGACTTGTACATTTCTAACAAGCCCTTACAAACCTCAACTACTTGCTCATGAATGTAAACCTTTGGCCAAAGCTGTGCTGGGTGATTTTATTCTCATGAACACAGGTTATAGACCATCTAGCCCTGTGGTCGCCTTTGTTTTTCTACATGTCTCTCGCTTCCTGTTTGAGTCCCCCTCTCTCTTTCCTCTGTTGTCCTGCCCCCTGCACGTGCAGCAGAGAGTTGTATCTTCAGACAGAAATGTCTTGCAAAACAGACACCAATATGCAAGCAAGTACATCCTGTAGGTGAAGCATAGGGAAAAGGAAGCTATGGTGGGAGGAGATGATAAAGAAATCAGTGAGGAAAAAAGTGCAAAATGGAAACAAAGGGAGAAAAACTTAACTGCAACTCAGAGCTGTCCCATGTTGTTAATGTCCCAAGAGTTAATAGGTCCAGATTCTGTTTACACTCGCCCTTTCTTTACTCTGATTATCAGCCATAGGGTTTAGTATGTAAGCTGAAGTCAATAAAAATTGTAACGTTTCTTTCCTCCAAGCCAAGATTAGAGACAGAGCCATGAGTAGCTTTGTATATCAAGGAAAGTAGTCAGACATTCTGCCAACATTTGTAGAATGAATTTGCTGTTTGCTGTCAGCAGAGTTTCCCCCCCCAAAAAAACAGGCCTGGTCCACTCAATGTTACCTGTTCTCCCTAACAGGAACGGATTTCTGAGAGGATGGCACAGAATAAGAGAGGAGGCTGGATGGTGAGGGTGTGGCAGTTGGTGGTGTGTGGATTGGTATGGATCATTTGTCTGAGCAGCACTGGTATCTGTGTCCTGGGCATCTACTTGTATGTTAAATACATCCACCTGAAAAAGGTAAGACTCCTTGGGTGTGGGCCTGGGTTTAAGATTAGAAGGTAAATTACACTTAACACCTGTATAACTTTGTTTGAGCCATTGCCTTTGAGTTATGAAATATTTGACTGTTTATATACTTATAAGGTATCTTTACGAGTCATTACTGCTGTCTATGGGGAGGACAGGTCACTCTTTGCACAGGTTCTAGCATAGCATATAAAGGAGATAGAGTATAGACAGGGTAAGGCGCAGGCTAGCTTGAAAAGTGCCAACCAAAAATCATCTTAAACCCATGCATTTATCAGAATATAATGACACCACTCACTCATTGTCCATCAACAGTTCCATACCATGTACTGTATGATGAAAATATATGCTGCCAGTAAAGAAAACTGTCTATTCTAATATGTACAACTGTGAAATAGCCTCATATTACTGCACTCTGCTGTTGACAGGACAGTCCTCATTATGGAGATTTTATTTGAAGTAATGATGATGATGATGAGGATGATGATGAGGATGATTAATCAAGGTTTAAACAATGAAATGTCAACAGATCATCACTGACAGAGGTCAAAAAAGGTTAAACGGAAGACAATGACACCAACATTTTGTGGTCTGCTGGTCATGCTGGTAGAAATTGGAATGATTTTAAATGCTGAACAAATTGTAAAGATTTAACATAAATACTTGGCTATCAATGTGTTGAAATCAGTCTCAGTGAGATACAGTGAGGTAGTGGGGGTACACAGCAATGCAGAGTCACTGGAGTGCTGCGTTCTGCAGAGTGTTATCTGTGTATCTGAGTGCTGTGAGTCACCTCAACAGAGAACTTACGCAATACAAGCACACAGACACCCTCACGCCTGCTAATACTTCTGCAAGCCATCACACCATGCATAAATACTCAACACCAAGGAATATATGATTGTGTTTATGTGTATGTGTGTGTGTGTGTTTCAATGCAGGTTAAGAATGTCTTAGGGCTGCCTTTTCTGGTAAGCATTGTAAATCTGGTGCTGCCAGGCCTTTTCAGAGCAACAAGCAGGGCCGAACGCTACCAGTCACCCAGTACACACGCATATGTGGCCATCTTAAGGTGAGCTCCAACACTGCTAATAACTCAATCCAAAGCCACAGCATAACACAAACACAACAACCGGATACACTGTAAAATCTGAACTTGAGCGGGAAATAAAGATCTCTTGGGTGAAATGTTTATTTTAAGTCAAACTAGTCCACAATGTCCTGTATATCTAATAAAATTATATTTTTGTGTGTATTATCAATGATCTACACTGAAATTCTGATATGCGGCTGAGGACCCTGATGCCTTTATGTCGGCCTCTTTCCTTTTCCTCAGACATTTGCTACTAAAGTCAAGCATTCTCTCCGTGCTTTCCTTTCATTGGATGACAGATGATCACAGAAGACTTGGTCAAGAGGTACAAATTCAGGAATGCTTGTGTGCACCTGTGGCGTACGTAAATCTGATCCAAAATGCATAAGAAACAATGGCATGCAAGACTGCAGTGTGTATTCACCAACATGTGCCCTAGATGAAGGTCCTTCTGTGAGACCATTGCTTTCCTCAGAGCACTCTCATCCCAACAGGGTTAAACATTGCATACACATATTATACACATAGTTATCTAGTGGCATGTTGAGATGGTTCTGCCCAACTGGCAGTGAGAGTATTCTTCATTGCTATTTTATGGCTATTGCTAGAACCAAGAGAACCCCTGTTCATCTAATCAGTCGCCTCTATGTTCTCAGTGTTGGGAGACCTACATTGGTCAAGAGCTTTACCGGCATGTGGTTACAGACCTGGTCATGACCCTGCTGCACACCCTCTGTGGCGAGTTCCTGTGGAGGTAAAGCGGTTATGGAATGACTTGTGTGCTGTTCAGATTCAGATTCAGAATGACAGCGTGGCGTCTGTGTATCCCCACAGCTGGTGCGTGGACGGGGTGCGGAGGAGAGACCAGAGGCCTGTGTTTGACATTGCGCGGAATGTTCTAGACCTCATTTATGGGCAGACTCTGGCCTGGTAACACACCCCTTTACACATAGACACACACACATACAGTATAGTTCTTTATATATATGCACACAAGCACACCCATACAAACAGACACACACCCTCACCCACCCACACATCCATACAAACAGACAGACAGTCTCTCTCTCACACACACACACACACACACACACACACACACACACACACACACACACACACACACACACACACACACACATTCACAGTCTGTACCTTCAATCTCTCAGGGCAGGAGTGTTGTTTTCTCCATTGTTGCCGGCTGTGCAGATACTCAAGCTTCTTCTTCTGTTCTACATCAAGAAGGTACTTTAGGGTAAATGTGGGCACTTTCTACAGTGGAGCGTAGCATTGTGTGTCTCCGATCATATCCAGTGTGTGTGTTTTCACCTGCAGGCCAGTCTGCTGCTGAACCACCGTCCATCTCACCAGCCCTGGAGAGCCAATCGGATGAGCACAGTCTTCACCACTCTCCTCTGTTTCCCAGCATTCACTGGGGTGGCAGGGTGTGTGGCCTACACCATGTGGACGTAAGGATAGGAGCCTCCATACATCCTGAACACATTCCCTATTGGTAATCAAACCGAATGTGGTACCTCTAGATTCATAAAGACTGCGTCACCAAGTTGCATACATGTGTGTGTGTGTGTTGGCTGTCAGGGTGAAGCCATCCCTCACCTGTGGTCCCTTTCGGTCGCTTCCCACCATGTTTTCATTGGAGAGAGAGTGGGAAGAACTGAAGGATGCCCATTATAGCCTGGCATGGCTGTCTGTTGTCTACACCCACCTACTGAAGAAACCCATCTTCCTCTACATCATTGCCACGCTATTACTGTGAGTGCCCTTCAAACACAACTTTATTTGATAAGTAAGTAATAATAGCAAATAAGGTGTATTGTATTGTACCCATTCACTGGCCAAGAAGAGGAGCAAATCGGTATTTAACCAACCTTTCAATAAATACCAATGATATGTTTACTAAGTAGGTATGTGTGTACTTGAATATAGACTGTGTGTACTTGAATATAGACTGTGTGTACTTGAATATAGACTGTGTGTACTTGAATATAGACTGTGTGTACTTGAATATAGGTCTACCCTCCATATTTCTTGTAATGTCTGTACTGCCACGCTGTTGATATATTGGTGATGTTCAGGTTGGTGATCTATATAAATAAACAAAGAAATGACGGACAGAAAAGACTGATTTCCCTTCTGAAGAAGCAGATCAGAAATGTGAGTTTATTTATTTCCTTCTGGTAAACTGTGTGTATGTGTGCGTGTGTGTGTGTTTGTACGTGTGTGTGTGTGTGTGTGTGTGTGTGTGTGTGTGTGTGTGTGTGTGTGTGTGTTTTGTGTGTGTGTGTGTGTGTGTGTGTGTGTGTGTGTGTGTGTGTGTGTGTGTGTGTGTGTGTGTGTGTGTGTGTGTGTGTGTGTGTGTGTGTGTGTGTGTGTGTGATTGAATGAATAGTGGGGGGAAATGGGTATTTACCTGTCTATGTGTGTGTTTGTCTATGTGTTCCAGGAAGGGGAAGATACAAAATTCCTCATTAGTAAACTGAAGACACTTCACCAGGAACACCACGAGTGATATCAGGTATCAAAAAAGCCTGCCAGGACTTCCAAAGAAAGAGAAGAGGCGGAATGCAGGAACTCCATGGAGTTTTTTCTTTGTTGGAACAGTCATTAGGTTATGTAAGAAATGTGCTGTTTATAAGTACAATAAAGAGTGTGTTTGACATATTTTCAGCTGCAACTATGCCATACATTCTCATTACAGTATGGTTTTGTATGGGGCTTGGTTGGGGTGTGTAAGGAACGGGACATGAAAGGTGTGAATGCCAGGCTCACCTTGGCCATCTAAATGCCTATAGGCCAACCATCTTGTCGTGGCTGACCCAAAAGAGAAGAAGAAAATCGAAAACCCCTGATGTGTCTGAGAATAAGGGTAGGGATCAATTGATATAGCCTGGTCTCTATCTAACACAAATGATGGTCCTTTTATGATTTAGTACAGTATTGTACATATGAAGATATGATTCCTTTGAAACTCAATTATATATATGGAGCAGGGGTTAGGTTATATTTCTATAATTAAATAATCAACCTTAACATGTTATTTTGACAACCCCAGTCTTAATATAACATGAGAATATGGCCATGTTGCTCTCTGTACTGACTCGCATTCCTTTACTCATGGTTGTGGATGCCATTACATAAAAGGAAACACTGGAATGTGTACACAAAAACATCTCTTTAAGTTGTCACTGTTGTAAGACTAGACGTACCACATAGCGGTGCATAATTTGACTACTGGAAAAAGTGTGAAAATGAGCAGAGAATAATTATGAAATCATGGGCCCCTCGGCACAAAAGCCACTTATTAGACATACAAGGACATAGAGGACCTCGCATATAGTGCAAAACAGACATTTAAAGCAGTACATGTCTATAATTATCACCTTATAATTATACCTCCCTTACTTGAAGGGAGGTCGGCATTGGCATGCTGGGGACGTAGGTCGACCTGCGTAATAAGGTTACATGTGTGACAAAAAAGAAAATTATTTTGCTGGTGGCTGTACACTGATCGGGTGTGAAGCAGTTCCTATGGGTTACAGTCTGTGGTTTTGCAACCTATATTACATACTTAATTAATCTATACTCTATCATCATAATACGTTTAAATATAGCGATCATCAAGGTCAAAGGAGTATTGTATTAAAATAGAGAAATAGATAGATAGATACAAAGATAGATAGATAGATAGAAAGATAGATAGATAGATGGATACTTTATTAATACAGACGGAAATTTTAGGACATCCAGTAGCTTATACAACTCATACAACTCGCAGACACACCATATACAAATCACATACACATATACATGTTCACAAGGACTGGGGTGGTAACAGATACAAGAATGGGGGTGACCCTATGGTACAATATGCATTATTGTGAGTGACAGTGTAGATGCCCAGGAGGAAAGTGTTCTTGTTCTGCTTGAGTGGATAGTGCAAAAAAGATAGTGTTCTTGTGCTTGTGTGGATAGTGCAAAGAGATATAAGAGAATATAAGATATTAAGTTTGTAAGGGGCTAGTATAGTTTGAACCTTTACATCACAGGCATTAATTGGCTGCTGAATTTTGACTGGCTGTTGGCAACCATTTTATTTAGAAAGCCAAATGGAACTTCAGGAGATGCGAGCAAATGTAGCCAAGTATCAGCATACCAAATTTCAGCAGAACCTGTGCCTTTTTGGAAACATTACTCAATGGAGTAAGTCGGTGAGTAGCAGATGAGATAGAGGAGATTGGTCGTGGCGACTCTACATTCAGACTCTTTCAGTGTGAAACTTGTAAAACATGTGGCAGAATTCTTTGCCTTATCAGGCACTGACACTTGTGTTGTTATTTTATCAAACTGAGAGCCACGGCAGAACAACTGTCTGCGCCTCTACCAAGGGAGACCTGCTATACAATTCCATCAGATTCTATTGAAAACTTGCATGTTTGAGTGGGAAATTTAAATTCTAATTTTACACTGAAATGCTTCTGTAGTCAATATCTTAGCATGAGATGCATTGTTATCAATGGTCAACTCTTGGAATGACTGGTGGACATTGCCTTAAAAGGTCTGCACAAGCCTAACCATCTTGTTGGCCAGACCAAAAAGTGCCAAATCTTCTGTCTTAATTTGTATTTTGGTGTACTGTTTTGCCACATGTGAAGAACCGATTTGGCGTTGGCCTTGGGTCACGTCAGAGCGACTGAGAGGAAAACAACAGTGTGTAGCTCTTTGAGAGCAGCTGTCTGAAAAGTTGGACAGCCTTATACATGACAGACCGGTCTGGGGGCAAACATTCATCCATCCTCTCCAAAGCATCCAAGTAAACAGGTGTTTGTGACGACTGAGACGCAATCAGACAAACATCACAAACATGCAAAACATAGCCTGTTCAAACAAGATGATGGGTAAGGTAACACCTCCTCACCCTCCTCCATATAAAATGGGCACACACTTCAAGTGCGAGTCAGATCGTCAAGGAGCAACCACAGCTGAAGGAGTCTGCTAACTGTCAGGTGAGTGCACCTATGTACCTGTGTAGCTATCACTAGCACGTTATACCAGTCAGACAAGCGACTCCTTGTTGTCAGAGAGACAGGCTGTGGCTGAATAGAAATGAAACTAATGCATTGCAAAACACAAAAAGTGTCTGTTGAGATTTTCCTTCTGGTATTCGAATTTACATTTACAGTTTGTAAACGGAAAAGTGAGAGATTCCAGAAACCCAAAAATAAGATATGAGACACAAAATAGGACAAATATTAGACAGTGCATATGTGACTGATGATTGTGCTTTGTGGTGGGACAAGAATCCTCTATATGATATCTATTGTGAGTGACAGTAATTCAAGTAAGTAAATTATGTGCTTTGTAAGGGACCACAAGAATTTCGAGTGTAAAATGTGGATAGTAGTGTATGTGGGCAGGATTAGTGTATCCTGCGCAGAAGCAGGAGTTATCTCATTGGAGTGAGAAGTCTGAGAGTTATCTTCTTGGGAAGTATAATTTCAATGTGTGAGTGTAAATAAAACATGTTTCAGAATTGTCTTTCTTCTACTCAATTCTCGTTCAGCTGAATGACCTATGATGATGCACAACAACACAAACTACCCCAGCCTGAGCAATAACGCAGGTTTAAAGATGCAGTCCTTGATTGTAGTCCATTATACCTTCCATTGAATTCAGAGAAAGTCTCCTCGCGTTCCTCTAGCTGTCCGTCCTTAAACATTGCCAGGATTAAGGACCGCATCTTTAAATTTGCTGTGTGTGTGACATGTTTGTATACATGTAAGCAGTTTGGACTTCTCTGTGGAATGTCAATGTTGTTGGAATGGGCAGAAAGGCGATGTGTTGTCACTTTTGAAGAAATATGACATCCTCTGTATAGTGCTGGTATAAATGAAATATGTAGTCTAAAGTTGTATTTATCCTGAAGTACTTTAGCTAATGGGGTAATCCAGGAATCACAATGGATCATCAATGTCCTGGACTGAATTTGTTCTCATGTCTTCATCCGTTATATTTTATGCCCCAGTTACCATGGATTCAAGGGTGTTCATATGTGTTCCAAAGCAACACATGGAGAAGCTGAACGAAATGGGCCAATGGGTAAACATGCACTTAACATTAATACTTTACATAATGCAGCCTTCATTAACAGATAAAGTAGAATTAGAAAGTCTTCAGACCCATTCCCCTTTTTCACATTTTGTTATTTTGCAGATAAAATCTTTCAATTAAGCCACAACCTTGTCTGTATAAGGTCTCACAGCTGACAATGCATATCAGAGCAAAAAAAACAAGACATGAGGTTGAAGGAACTGTTTGCAGTGTTGACACAGTTCCCAGGAGCTCACTGACCTCCATTATTCTTAAATGGAGGAAGTTTAGAACAAACCATTATGCTGTGGGGGTGTTTTTCAGCAGCAGGGACTGGGTAACTGGTCAGGGTTGAGCCAAATCTGAACAGAGGAAAGTACAGATATATCCTCAAGGAAAACCGGATCTAGAGCACTCAAGCCCTCAAACTGAGGGTACTTGGTGTGAGTGTACTTGAGTGGCCCAGGTCGAGCCTTGACTTGAACCCAATCTCTAGACAGACCTGAAAGTGGCTGGCCACTCGCTATCCCCATCCAACCTAGGAGAACAATGGGAGACAATTCCCAAATCCAGGTGTGCAAAACTTGTCGCGTCATATCCAGGATTTAATCCAGGATGTAATCACTGCCAAAGATGCTTAAACTTAGTACTGAGTAAAGGGTCTGAACAATTTCATAAGGCTACTTCATAACAAAGTATGAAACAAGTGAAGGTGTCTGTATACTTTTTCAATGCACTGTATACTCTGTGTGATATATGGTATGGTTTATTATATATTTGGATAACATCTCTATGTCTCTCTCTCTCCTCCAGGATCATGGGATTTTCTTTAGGAGGATGAACCCCTATGTTTCCAAAGAGGCTGTTGAGTCTCACTTTGAAAAGTGGGGAACGGTGCTATTCTGTGAGGTAAGAAAGACACCACAGCCTTAACCCATTGATGCTGGATATTTCATTGTCCAACATTGGCCCTCGCGCCTGGAGCTGCATGACAACATTCAGGATTGTGAGATTTGAGACAATTTTATGAAAAATCTTGGTATGTTAGATTTGAATGAACACATTCCAATGCAAGATGAGGGTCTTAACATTTAAATACAACTTATTGCATGTTTTTATGTGCTTCAGAGGCTAAGATATTTAGGTTTTTATATTCTGAGGGCAACCTTTCTTAAAAAGGGCTTAGGCATCCAGCACCCTTTTTTGCAGGTGCTTTAGGCCTCAATGGGTTAAGGACGGGGGGGGGAGATACTGAGATACTGCCTTGCTAAATATCTTCCATGAGAGAATACGTTTCTGAAAAATACGTACAGGTACATTTTCATCAGTGCCTTGAAAGTCGCTCAACCACAGTTCTCTGTCCTCTATTTGCCCTGTCTTGGTGTTCACATGGTGAGGGATAAAATGTCTTCCCTGCTTGTTGACCTCCTGCAGGTGAAAACTGAAAGCACCTCGGGCTTCCCCAGAGGCCTTGGCTGCGTGTGCTTTTCCAGTGAGGAGGAGGCCGATGCAGCGGAGGCAGCAGGGCCTCACACGCTGGGTGGCATGGAGGTGGACATGAGGAGGGTTGTCATGCCAAAGGTCAGTGCACAAATTCAGCTGTATTCCTTCTCTGACAGGGTTTCTGCTCTTTGCCTTCTGTTTCCGTGGTTCTTTTCTTAAAATCGCTCTTTCTGCCAACAGACAATCGACAATATGGCATTAATGCCCCACAGAAGAAGTGGCATGGCGTATCGGTTAGCAAGCAGCAGCTGGCTAGACTGTCAATAAAAGCAAAGTTTGCGTCTGTGGGACAAAGGAGAATTCCCACAGTTGTTTACAGAAGAAGACAGAAGATGAAAAGCTAATTTTGAAGTGAGACTCACATCACGAAGCTTTCTCAGAGCGGGAGTCAGAGAGTGGTCTTATGTGTTACATACATGTGTTTCATGGGAAGGGTATTTTGAATGTGTGAGTGTAATAAATAGTGCATTTTTCAGTTCTTGGGACTACAGGCCCTATGTTATATGGGTTTTGCCAATAAAGTGGCCAGTTTTGACACTTAGCCATTTAGCAGTCCATGTTGGTGTCAGCCTCCTCATATCGGTTTTACCAACATGAGTGTAAATGCATCCTTTTCTGTTTACCCAAATCAATGTTTGTTTTATGTAAGCCTATAACACCTGCTGTATCATATTTGCTATATGAGGTTTTTTAGACGTCCGTGTCATCATGAAGTATGCAATCTAACACATGTCTTCTGCCCTCTGGTGGATTATTTGGCAGGGAAATCTTAAAAAAGGCTATTTTTTAAAAAAAGTTTCTGTTAAAGCAGTGGTTCCCAAACTTTTCTGGCTCACGGCACCCCTAAACATATCTCTCTCCATCCACGGCACCCCTATTTTTTAAATATTTCTTTTAAAAACTTTTTTCTCTCAACTTGTATCATATTTGTACTTTATGCTATTTGATTTAACCTTGTGATATGTTGAATAGGCTATAACTGCTTTTATTATAGGCATTACATTGAGAAGGTGAGGTTTATCTAATTTTTGTTATATTCAAATTAACCACTGTCTTTAATTCAACTAATTTAATAGAACTTTTGAATAAATAGTGAACAGAATATGCACAGACAACGTCTGTCCCTCTCACAACTATATCACAGCCAAAAAAACGTATCGTGTGTGGTATTCTGTGTTTTAAGTTTTTTGCAATATTCAATGTCTGTTCTGTTGTGCCGGGTGCTTGGTCTCCAGGTGCCTTGGCAACCTGGGCACCATGGCTGCATTAGCCAACGTCTCCCTGCAGACCAGGCAAGCATAGCCTACTGGTGTGGGGCAAGTTACTTCGCCACACCAAGTGAACCCATACTGGAGGTACGAGTTGTTATAATCGTTGATCTTTGCTGAATTCGAATCAGATGTCTGTTTCTGTGGAGGTGGATGCACTCTTTAAAAACGTATCCATTGCGCCTACCTGCTCTCCTCCACCTGCTGTCAATACGGAATAACGAACGAAGTTAACGAAAGAACTGTTGACGTTACGCCCTGAATCAACTGTAAACTGTAGCCTATTGTTGTTTGTGCTGCAAATACAATTTTAATTGATATACTAACAATACATTGATATTATGTTTTTTTTTTATGTCATTAAATGGTCAATCCTTGGGCCATTCCGCGGCACCCCTGAGCATGCGTCACGGCACCCACTTTGAAAAACCCTGTGTTAGAGTAACATTTACATTGTTGATAATATTTCAATATAAAAAGTAAAACAAAAAAAAGAACCAAACCACATGAGACAGGCACTTCATTGTCTTTGTATTGCATTCACTCACATCCCCCACTTCAGAGAGATTGACGGGGAGATGACAGGGAGTTATTAGGGAGGCCTAACAAAGAGCCTGTACATGTATGATGACACCTGTCAAAGTATTGGACATTAGGGCTTTCAGTACAACCTACCACTTTGAAATCACTGTTTCCATCACACTGACAACAGGTTGCAGTGAAGTGCAATTGAGTGTAGCGTATTATGCTATTGTAGTCAGACAGTTTATACACTTGTTGAGGTTTGTTGTGTATAGGTTTGTTTGTTGTGGCTCAGGTAAACCTATTCTATTTATACAGTGTATTAAATTAAACTAGCCAGATCTGAGCGTCCATAGTCGTACACTAAAAATATTTGCAGCACACCGATTTAAACTGAATTAACGACTTATGTTGTATAGTGCAAAGCGGCACCACCTGGAGAGGGACACGACATGGTCAGAGAAGGATAGGTGGTCATCAGTCATGACAGGTTCCTCGCAACCTTGGTTGGGGTGAGAGATGAAGGTGTGGTTTTTAGGATGATGTTGTGATGTATATTCTGATTAGCTGGGATGACCACGAGCTCTTCAGAGGTTAAATTAAAGGTGGGATTCCTTTCATCCATGTGGATGTATCTGTGAGATAAGCCAAGATCCATGCCTAAACCAAGGGGTCCTCTGGTGGGAATGAAGGGTATTGTTTGGTATAGCTATGAGAATATGATATGGGAAGCCAGGGGCGGAGAGGCCATCGGGAGCACCGGGATTTTTCCCGGTGGGCCAGTCGGCCAATTATCTCTCGGGAAGCAGCCTGCAGGCCGGCCTTCGCAGCCGTTGAGTCAAAGCCATGAGCGGCCCATTGACTCTACATGTACGTCAAATCATGGTCCCGTGAAAATCTCTAAATTCTCCGAAAGTTACAGAATTGGGCTGTCCAACCACTATTTATAGCACTATTTGTCTCTGTACATCACACTTATGGTGGTGTCTGTCAAACTCACTCCCATTAATCCAACCTTCTGATTTTTGTTTAGCCTCCTATATTGATGTAATTCTTTTTATTCAGACGCTCCATTACATTCATGACCACAAATATAAATTGGCCAGCGATTTAATTTGTTTTTTTGTTGAATGTAGAATGGTCGAGCAAAGCATCATGGGAAATGTGTATCGTTCTGCCTTTATCAAGTGAACCTAGGGAGATAAATTAGCGGCTATCAGGGAGAGAGAGCAGGTGAAGCGTACCTGATGGAGGGACATAAGAGAAAGGAGAAAGGAGGGGGCAAAAAGGCCAGACTGAAAAAGAGGCGGATGCAGGAGGAAAGTGCATCAAAATGTACAAGAATTACGGATTTATTCAACCAGCCGTCAACTAGATGCGAGTGAGTTGACAGGACACATTGTTGCGAATTAGCATAACATTTGAGCCAATACGGGAGTCGATTTGTTCCGTATTTCCATAAATGTACATATACAAATACACTGTCACTGTCACTGTCATGTCTGTCACCCACACATCAACTCTAAATCTAACAATAATGATCAAAAGCCGCCCGTTTGTTTCTGTAGTTGATATATGGGAGGTGGAGGGGATGCGGGTTGGGCCAGTTGTGGGCACGTTGTGGGCACGTGCAGTTAGAATTGTCCCGGTGGATTTTTGTGTCCCACTCCGCCCCTGTGGGAAGCCTTGCAAGCGGATAATTTGACCCAAGGAGGAGGTGTATAATAGCAGTGGCCCGACCACCAAGCCCTGGGGGACCCCTGTGGAGAGGCGACAGTATATGGGTGTTTGTCCTTGCCGTGACAGATTAAAAGAATGTCCAGTGAGGTAGGATTCAAAGAATATGCTTTGGCCGAAACCCCCATAACAGAAAGTACTGATAGCAGGATGAAGTGGTTCACCGTGTCAAAGGCTGCTGATAGGTTTCAATAGCCTTAGGTGCTATGCACACGAAGTCTAGGGCCTCCGAATCGGATTTACTTTTCACACCAATCGAATCTTTTAATTTCGTAAATACGGAGGCTGGCAACGAGAGATTTGCGTAAACACGGAGGCAGCAGATTGCGGTGAACCGACTGTAGTACATACCTCACGCCTGTGGGTGGCGCTTTAGCGCTTTATTTACACAACTGAAAAAACGTGAAAAACCTAGAAGAAGAGACTCAAAAGCACAAGGTAAAGGAAGCAGCAAACGGATAAACAAATTACACAAGACATTCAAGCTCCAATTAACAACATTACATTATGATGGTTAATAAAATCAGTGGTCAGACTAAAGGATATGCGAAAATGAATTCTTTTTTCTATTGATAATAAAGAGTTTGGAACAGTAACATGACATGTCTGTCATCCCATTTCCCATGATGCATTGCTCAGAGCATTTTACATACATTTATGAATAAAAAAGCAAATTAAATCGCTGGCCAATTTATATTTGTGGTCATGAAAGTTATATTACGTCTGAATAAGAAGAATTAGATCAAGATAGGGGGCTAATCAAAAATCAGAAGACTGGGTTAATGTTAGTGAATTCGAGGCCCACCATGAGTGAGATTTTGAGGGAGAACAAGTTATTTATATACTGGTTGGAGATGGCGGAAAAGATCACGTGGGGGCAGTGACGTCATCAGGTTGCGTGAAACCGTGCAGACGAACACCAGCCCCCGTACCGATTCAAATCTACTCACTTTCTACCCCGGACTGCGATCGTTGCAGAAACAAGGTGCGGATAGAGAGTGTTCGTATGTATGATAGGGCTATCTGTATTAGCTATCCGTATCAGATTGACAAACTAGGCTCCATGTAAACGACCTCTTAGATAAGAATGGAAATAATGAGGCCGGCCTAACTCGCACTCACCGTGCATGTCTTGACCTGATCTCCTTGCACTTTGTCTCTTTGAATTGATTCAGTACTTAGTGCTTACTCCAAGGTCTCCTACTGTACTACTACTGAAGCTAGAGTGTTGTTTTACACTTCTGTCAACTGAAAAATGCCAGCATTCGTTGTAATTAACATGCATGTATGGGAATTGCTTATTGTTGTTCTGTCTTAAAGCAGCACAACAGATCAATAGCTATTCGCTAATGGTATGCTAGCAGCTAAAACTACTACTACTAACTAAATCTCTTGAAATGTGCTGACTTTGACATTATGACAAACTAGATACTCAACGACTGTCCTTACACAGTCAAACATCAAGCAAGTGCAACACAAGACAAAGCAAGACGGCAAATAAGCTACTTACTAGTTCGGTAGACAGTAAACAAGTCGGGCTGCCACAGGCAAAACTACAGAACAGTTATATGCCTATGGACCCTGGTATGGCAATGGCACGGAGATGATTCTCCATATTAAAAGTCATTGTAGCGCCCCAATTTTTTTCAAGCTGTTTTTTTTTTTTAGGTAAACTGCGTATCCTAACCCTAATCCTGAAGTATAATTGTTGCATAGTGTTACTTTAATATAACATAAAAGTACAGCCGTTTGAGAATGAGGAGCAGATTCAAGCTCACTGAGGTAATTATCATAGCCGAAAGGATTACCAACCACAAAAACAACTCTGTGACTTTCAGGCATATTGGCTTAGGGTGCTTTCCTGGAATGCCTTGACAAAGGTCAAACCGGAATGTGTACAAGAAATCTTTTAGTCATTCCATGAATTTCCAGGTGTCACACTGCATCGGTTCATATGCCACTTGCCTTGAGGACTAAACAGAACTCTTAAGAAAACCTGTTTAGGGTTACAGGAAATGGCATAGATTAGTTCTATGTGGTTATTGACATGTGTTACTGTGAGTTGTATGTAGTAACATGTTTCACCAGGTAAAAATGAGTACAATTTTTGTAACTAAATTACTAAAAATGTACTTTAATATCAGCAAATTCATTTGTAGCGTTTTGTGTGCTAAATATAAGTGTCAAAATATATGACAAATGTACTCATTTCTACCTCAGTAGTACTTCAGTGCATTTAATATAAGTACACTAATTAGCAGTAATACTCCAATCGATATTTAGTGTATTCAGATAAAGTATACTATCCCAAAAATATACAGAAGTATTTTATTAGTGCATTACTAAATTGTGTGCTTTGAATGCAATAGACGTGTGTTCCGGAAATGTTCGCCAGTTAGTGATCTTTCAAAGAGGCAGCACCAACTTGGTCAATGCTAAATTATTTTGACAACTTTTACAAAATGCAGAACTGAAAAGAATTTGCGTGAGAGAAGTGTTCTTAGTGGGCTAAGCAACTGTCCAGCTTTGTGATGTGCAGCTGTGAACTGAAGCCAAGAAAAAAGCCAAGGTTGTGCAGGAAAGGCACAGCAGGATAAAGACTACAGATGAAAACGTTCACTTTAACTGTTTGCCTGTGTACAGACACAATTAGCATACCTATTTAGGAAGGATCAAATGTCTCACAAGGGTCATCTTGTCACGTTATGTGCATTGACCTCGGCTGACTCATCGTCATCCCAAAGGCCCACTTCTATTACACACACCTCACTTTTGCCAGGTGCCTGTTCCTGGCCTGCACAGCATTCTGATCAGGCTGTCTATATGGTGTCATTAAACAGATGGGGGAAGAAAGACAAGAATAATCTCTAGGTACCAGCAAGGTTGTCGATACAGCTTCTGCACATCTTCTGAGCTCAACCTGAGGACACTGACATCATGGTCTGGAGCCATGCAACCAGGGTTATGTCAGAGGGACAGAAAATAGCAGTTGTTTGTAATGTTGGACAGATATGCTGACAGACCGGTCTGAGTGCAAACATGTGGCTCCAACTCCTCAGTATCCAGGACAACTGTGACAAATGAGATACCACTCGACAAACGTCAGAGATATGCAAATGTTTCCTCACTCTCCTCCATATATAATGAGTGCATACTTCAGGTGTGCATCAGTTAGTAGAAGAGACACCACAGCTGGAGGAGTCTGTCACCTGTCAGGTGAGTACACCTGTGTAGCTATTACTATTGAATCACAGCAGTCAGAAAAGCAACTCCTTATCGGCAGAGAGACAGGCTGTGGCTGAGTCATTTTCAGTATCTTTACTGACAAGTAATCAAACTAATGTATTGCTAAAACACGAAAATTGTCTGTTGAGATTTCCTGTCTCTTATTTGAATAAATATTTATACATTTGTAAAATGGAAAAATAAGAGGATTCTACAGATTATGGTCTAACACCAAACATATGCATAGAGATATGAGACATGAAATTGGACAGATATTTGACCTTGTATGTGTGACTGATGATAGTGCTGTGTGGTGGGACAGGAATCCTCCATTTGATATCTAATGTGAGTGTGTCAGTAATTCAATTCTTCAAGTGAATCTGTGCTTTAAAAGGGACCACACGAATCTCCAGCCTAAAATCTGTTGTGTGGACAGTAGTGTTGGTAAGCAGGAGTTCTCTCCTTGGAAATCACGTTTCGGGATTTTCTTCCTTCTGCTCGATTATTATCCAGCAGACTTGATTGTGATTCATTACACCTTCTATTGAATTAAGAGAAATTCCTCATCTTCCTCCAGATGTCCGTTTCAGTGAGTGTGCTAAAAAACCCACTGGTGTACAAATACAGTCCTGGCTCAAAGAAAAAGGACTCAGACTAAGCCATACATTGTTAACCAACCAACATTGAGGGGTGCTTGTGCTCTGACGCTGCTGAGTTCAGACATAAACAACCTTTAGCCAGGATTAAGGACTACACCTTCAAATTTGCTGTGTGACATGCCTGTATACGAGTCAGCAGTTTGGTCTTCTCTGTGTAATGTCAATGTTGTTGGAATGGGCAGAATGGTGGTGTGTCGGGTCTTTTGAAGAAATATGACATCCTATAGTTGTATTTATCCTTCAGTACTTTAGCTAATAGGGTAACCCAAGAATCCAATGTCTGGACTGAATTTATTTTCATGCTGAATTATATTTTATGCCACAGTTACCATGGATTCAAGGGTGTACATATGTGTTCCAAAGCAATACATGGAGAAGCTGAACGATATAGGCGAATGGGTAAACATGCACTTTACATTAATACTTAACATAATGCAGCCTTCATTAACAGAAAAAGTGTAAAGTGCATTCAGAGTAATCAGATCCATTCACCTTTTTCACAGTTTGTTATGTTGCAGCCTTATGCCAAAATCTTTTATGCACACACCTGTCTATATAAGGTCTCCCAGCTGACCATGCATATCAGAGCAAAAACCAAGCCATGAGGGCAAAGGACCTGCTTGCAGAGCACAAAGACAGGCTTCTGTTGAGGCACAGGTTTGAGGAAGGCTTCAAAAGATTCCAAAGAGCACAGTGTTGAAGATTCCAAAGAGCGCAGTGGCCTCCATGGAAGAGGTTTGGAACAACCAGGACTAAAGGCCGAAATATACTTTTATGATTCAGTTACTCCGTGGTCACGCAGTTGCCTCGACAGACTTGTTTTCATTTATGGTTCTCCGACGGTAGTGGGTGTTGTAAAGTATATATATAAAAAAAAAGATGGCGGCAGACCAAACTCCGTAGATGGTCGTATAGGTATATAAAAGTAGTTTGTTTGACCTTTTTTTGCTTAGATTTTTTTCAAAGTTACCGAGAAATAGACACTGTGCAATGTAAAAACCCCATTATTGTAACTGAAACATTCATATGAGGGGATTTGTGAGGTGTCTGAGGCCAGCTATCTCATGTTGGCACATTGCTACCCACAAGGTAAACAGCGATGTATGGACGGATTGACGGAGTCGGATAGCTACAAAATTTGGGAGGTGCACGTCAGGCCACAGAGAGGTGCTTGGAGAAGGTTTGCATTGTCGGAAAGGGCTCTCTGTGCCTCCGTGCCTCCGAAAACGGACGACCATAAATCTGCCTTAAGACCTTAGTGGTCTCTCTGGCTGAGCTCCAGAGATCCTGTTTGGAGATGGGAGAAACTTGCATGAAAAACTTGTGCACCTGAGTGAATTTAAACTATTTTAGCATAGGGCTGCAACATATATAAAAAACAAACAAATATATGAAAAGTAAAGGGGTCTGTACACGTCCTCAATGCACTATATACAGTCTTTCTCGATCTCTCTCCTCCAGGATCATGGGCTTTTCATTAGGAGGATGAACCCCTATGTGTCCAAAGAGACTCTTGAGTCTCACTTTGAAAAGTGGGGGACGGTGCTATTCTGTGAGGTAAGAAAGACACCACAACCTTAAGGACAGGAGGTTTTATGGCACACATTCGGCAAACTAGTTTGTCAGACAGTTTTTACAGGAGAGTATTTAAAGAGATACTGCCTTGCTAATTATCTGTCTTGATGAGGTCGCACACAATCCTAGCCCATACAATCAAACCGTACTACATTGTTTAAGTCACAAAAATACATCTCTAAATAGACATAGTGTAAGAGCTCCATATATACTATATTTGCTAATTTCCAGTGTTGTCAGCATGTAGCCTAACAAAATGCAAACCATATGTAGAATGTACACCAGAACTCAACCCAATGGGACAACAGGAAGGGAGGTCTTACTTCACATGTTACAGAAAACTGTCAAACAGATACATTTTCATCAATGCCTTGGAAGTCTCACTGCTCAAGCACAGTTCTCTGTCCTCTATTTGCCCTGTCTTGGTGTTCACATGGTGAGGGATAAAAAGTCTTCTCTGCTTGCTGACCTCCTTCAGGTGAAAACTGAGAGCACCTCGGGCTTCCCCAGAGGCCTGGGCTGCGTGTGCTTTTCCAGTGAGGAGGAGGCCGATGCAGCGGAGGCAGCAGGGCCTCACAAGCTGGGTGGCATGGAGGTGAACATCAGGAGGGTTGTCATGCCTAAGGTCAGTGCACAAATGTAGCTATACATGCACACACACACACACACACACACACACACATAGTTGTTGGAAAACATGTGAGTAAAAAATGGTAAATGATTAACACTATTGAAATAAATGATATTATGTGCACTCTGTTTAAATGTGTAACAAGTATAGAAAACATACTGATGTGTGAAATGAATTAAGAGGTGTATCAGGGGAACTATCCACATGCTGGCTGAACGCTACCCACTGTCTCCCAGAGGCTATTCATTCTTAACCTGGAATAATCCCTTTCCTCCCACATTGGTTACTCTCTAGTCATCTGTTAGGCCTATGACATGAATATCTCCGGGCCCAACAGATAATCCAATTAAATGACACATAACCCACGGGGTAATGCAAAACTCTGAAATCAGTATAGGTTTGAGACTAAAAATAACCATGACACGTTATTGCTCCACACACTGCCTGAAAGTCGTTTTTTTTTATAGATTTTTTATTTTATTTATTCAGATCTGGGTTTTTACTTTAACAAAAAATCTGCAAATCAACCATGACCATCTATACAGAGTTTATGCTTTGTTTCTGTTGTTGTGGTTCTCTTCTTAAAATCATCTCTTCTGCCAACAGACAAATGAGGATATGTCATACGTGCCCCAAAGAAGGACTGGCATGGCATATCGGTTAGCAAGCAGCAGCTGGCTAGACTCTGAATGAAAGCAGAAGATGAAAAGCTAATATTGATGAGACTCACATCACGTAGCTTGCTCTGAGCGGGAGTTCTCTCTGAAGAGAAAAGTCAGAGAGTGATCTTATGTGTGACATACATGTATTTCATGGGAAGGGTATTTTGAATGTGTGAGTGTAATAAAACATCTTGAAGGATTTTCTTCCTTATGCTTGATTCTGGCTCAACAGAATGTCCATAAGGCGGTGTGTGACAAATCAGACTACACCAGTCTGAGTTATAAGTCATATCTGTATAAGGAATGAAATGTGGGCCCATCCTAGGTTTCAGACTCATTCTGTCTTTAAAGAAGCTTAATGTTTTGCCTTAATGTGACAAACCTTTTCCTACAACACATTGTGTGGACTAGGAAAAATAAATTGTAATCAAAATGCTTTGCATTTATTTTGTGCACACATGCTGTAATTATAAAAACAACACATCTACTGAGCAGATCCTGTCATGACTGCAGTCACACACAGAAAGCCATGGCCTACAACCGAACCATACTAGAATGTTTACCTCTCTATAGAGACAGCTTTAGAGCTCCATATGTACAATATTTGCCAATTGCCAGTGGTAGCCTAACACAATCCAAATGGGATGCAGATCCGAAGCACGTGCGCCTAGGCTCTCTTCCTCTCTCCTGCGTCGGCCAACCAGCTTGTCCCTAGCAGCGATCTCGACGGCTGGCCAGTTCAGCTGTTCATCTGGCTGGAAATCCATGAGAATTATCAGAATCAGAGCCTTACTTTCCAGGGTCAGGATGACTTGGACTGCCATCTCTTCCGCCAACCACGTGTTGAGCTGGGCTGCCACCTGCAGCTGGATGAGGAACATCCAGGAGGTCCTTCCCTGTTGTAGCTTGGTAGCGTCATCGCCCCCCCACTGAGATTCTCCTGACCCTGCGGAGTCTCCTGGATGAGCCACAAACAGAGCTGACAGTCAACCCACGTTTAATTCCCAGTCAGTGTCAATATGTGCTGACGAGCACTTCATTTTGACCTTTAATTCATTTATGTTGCCACAAAGTTACTGACAAAACAAAACACTTCTTATTCCGTAGCAATGGTGCATTCACTGTTCCCTGTTTTGGAGCCATAGTTGGTGCCTTGCCAAGACCTCATTCATAATCTGACTTTGAATTTTTTTTCAACAAACCTGAATTTGCGAAAATGCTCTTCCGCAGCATACAAAATGCAACTGTCACTTGCACACTTTATTGACATCTAATCTCAAAACTGTTATTTGCATTCTTCCTCTGTCCTCCAGCTCATGCTCCAGAAGTCGTTCTTAAATGGATGTCATGAAGGACGTCTAATTTTGTTAAATACTCTCAGAGGAACCGAGAAACAAGAGGCCCTATAAGCAAGGGCAGTGGCGGTTTTAGGCACGGGCGACCCGGGCAGCCGCCCGGGGCGGCACTTTTTCATGACACGTGAGGGGCGGCACGAGCACTTAAAAAAATAGTAATAATAATCTGGGCCGCGAAGCGCTTTTCTATTTCTATATATCATATCACTGCGTGAGGAATTGGCAAATTGGCGCCCCCTGCAGCTGCAGGCGCACCTGCTCGCTAAGAAGGTGCAGCGCAATCCTGGGTGAAAGGGGGAAAGAGAGAGAGAGAGGGGGCGGCGGGCAGTTCAGCTCTGGGTCTCCCAATAAACATTATAATTACCCTATACTTTTTGTTTTTCTGAATTGTGTGAAATGGCTTATAAAAATAGGTAATACAGAACGATTATGTGGTCACCAAGGGCAAGGTTAATTGGTGGAAGGAGACCACTAACTGCATCAATTTATCCAACTGGTGAAGGTAATAGTGAGCACTGAGCAGAGTATAGATAGATAGATAGTCAGATAGATACTTTATTCATCCCGAGGGAAATGTAATACATCTTTAACAGAGTAGTCTATTACATTATCGATAAAGCTATTGCAGGATGCTCGAGTGGACAAGGTAAAAATGTGTTTTATTTTATCAAGTGTAGCTTAACCAATACTCCATTACTGTAAGGCAACCAGCTAATGTTGAGCACCAACTGAGTTGTTTGCTAGCTAGCGTTAGCTAGCTGATTTGACCATAGGGTATGAACATGTTCATTCATCTGACACTAGGCTAAAGTGTTAGCGAAATCCCGCTAGCCACAACTACATAATGGTACAGCATACAGAGTACTAGTATAATCTTAATAATTAGCAGGTCGATAGCTAGCTGGTTAGACCACAGATTTCCTTTTGACACCACTAGACTAGCAAGCGTTAGCGAAATCCCATTAGCCACTATTAGCAAACTCAACTAACTATAATGCATGTTGAGTGCTTGCACAACATAACTTGCAAAGAGCTGGTGTTAGCTAACATTAATGCACATGATGTGTGCATTGATTATCTAAAGTGTGTTATTTAAATGCTCTATTGAAAGAGTTGTGCAATTGAAAAGCATACAGAGTACTAGTATAATCTTAATAATTAACAGGTCGATAGCTAGCTGGTTAGACCATAGATTTCCTTTTGACACCACTAGACTAGCAAGCGTTGCACTTGCACAACATAACTTGCAGATGGCTGGTTAGCTAACATTAATGTAAATTATGTGTGCAATAATTATCTTAAGTGTGTTATTCAAATGTTCTATTGAAGGATTTGTGCAATTGATACATTTCATTTTTTCTTTCACTTATATTGTTATAATTGGAAAAAGTAAGATTTTTTTTTCGGGGGGGGGGGGCGCTCGGAGGGGATATCGCCCGGGGCGTAATTCCATGCAGAACCGCCACTGAGCAAGGGGAAAAGGAGCATCTTTTACAGAATTGGAATGCATGACTTATGGCCCAAGGTAGAAATTCCCCTTCCCTTTCCTCACATCTGCCAGTCCACAATTTAAAATAAGATGTAGCAGTTTATGAACAAAAATTAAATTATCCGTCAAACCAAGAAAACATCTTCTTGTGCAACTTAAATGAAACATGCATGGTTCTGTTGCTACTAGGGTGGTGTTTAAAAAAAAATAATAATAATACATTCATGTGAAAAGCCTATGAGCCTGGATGTGTTAATGGTAGGATAGTAGGCCTTCTATCAAGGTCAATATTGTCTGCTCTGCAATTTCCACAGACTTTTACATAAAGAAGTTTTAACTCAATTCAGACTTGGTTTAAAACATACTGTTTTTAAAAGGTCGGTTTATATGAATACTAGTATTAATATTGCCTTCACATATTTGGCGTCGCTCAGAATTGGCATGAAATAGACCATCTTATCGGTGTAATATGCCAACTCTTCGTCAGCTGGTGGCTTTATATCTCTACTCTGTCGCTTGTCTGACTACAGGGAAAAAGTGCTGGTTTGGAAAAAGCTCCAGATGTAATTTTTGTAGGTTTGTCTAAAGAATTTCTTGACAAGCTCAGGTTCGAAAGATCCTTGATTCCTCATCCTCCTTGCACTCCTTCCTTGTTTCCTTCACGATTGTTTTTTAGAGTGAGAGGGAGTAATGTGCCGTGCGTCGACGGTTTAAGCCAATCCTGAACGGTCTAATGTCACAAGTGACCAATGAATGTAGGGACCGGTAATATTTGAAGTTGGGAGCAGAAATAGACATAACCATCAAAGCAACATGGACTCTGTTAGCGCGGAACATACGAAAATGTACTTTTATGAAAGTAGATTACAAACATATTCAGGGTGGCCATTTGAAGAGGACTGCATCTGCACGCCCGAAAATGTAAGTAACACTCTTCAGCTAAAAAGGTTAGCATAGAATACTTAAGATAACACCAAGGTAAGATATAGATATCCGTTACTTAGTGTTACTGAAATTAATCAGCGTTAATTCGGCTAGAAAGTACGTGTTCTTAGTCTTGTTTTTTGTCCATAGCTCAACAAACGCCCAATGTTGAAGGTGTTTAATTTATACTGGCTATACTTGATTGTAACCGTATAACAATTCCTGAGTGAACGTTATCCTAGCTGTCATTATGGCGGATGGTGCTAACAACGGAGGGCGCAGCTGAACACATTACATTAAGCAATAAGCCCCAAGAGGCCGTGCTTTGCGCTGATTTTAGAACAGGTAAGGGAGTTGTTAGGCACGACGCGAAGCGGAGTGCCGTTAAACCCCCTTACCTGTTCTAAAATCAGCGCAAAGCACGGACTCGCGGGGCTTATTGCTTTTCTAAACCTGTTACTACACATATTTTATATGGTTTCATAAATAAAGACAATTCAATTTAAGAAACAATAGTTTAATGATAAACCGTCATTCTTCCGCCACTAAAAATTATAGTTCCTAAATAAATCGTTGCCACGCAACCCTTGAAGCAACGCAACAGCCAGATGGAACACTGGGTATGAAATGCGCTATATGAATGCCTTGCCATTCGCTGCGCAGTAATATGGAATGTAATCAGGTCAAATTGTAAGGTAATGCTGGATTTTACAACGGCTTCTAGCCAATCACAATCAAGGATTTGAACAATCAGGTTTAGAATCTCATTTTAAACATCACTGTTAAAGCCAGTGTCATTTATTCGACACGATTTTATGACGATATGAATTGATGATTTTGATTCTCTTGTCCCTAGATGGCTAAAGCGGGCTTCATTCACACGCCCACCGAGAATAGCCCGGACGTAGCGCAATGTTTTTTCTGCTACAAAGAGCTAGAAGGATGGGAGCCTGAAGATGACCCGGTGTAAGAAACTTCCATGAATATACGATGACATTATGGAATATTTGTAGTGTTCAAAACCTGAGATTAGGTGTTGTCAAACAATAGGAATGTTTCTGGGCCTGCATCATGGTCTGCTTGTTTCCCAAATATAAGTGCGTAATAAACACTAAAAACATCAAGATACACAGTAGACCCCCACCAATTCACATTAGTAGGCCTATAAACCTAGATCTACAAGCACTTACTTCCCCCACAACAAACATGATTTGGTGTACCTTTACAACATACACCAGTGTTTGTAACCAGTTTGCTCATGTCCAGGTGACGAATGCTATTTTGATCCAAAGCTGTTTGAATGTTCTAACTAATTTTCTATTATCATTACCATCGTAATTTTCAGAAAGGAACACAAATCACATTCTCCTGCCTGTAATTTCATCTCGCTGAAGAAGTCAGTGAACGAACTGTCGGTAGAAGAACTACTCAAGTTGCAGAAAGAACGACAGAAATTTCTCATTGTGAGTAGGGTTTTGGGGTGGGGGACAGCCTGAAGTCCATCTCTGTATTTTTCCTGTTTCATTATCAAAGTATTCTACAACATCTACATAAGTCAAAAAGTCTGTGGTCCCCCTCCTAGTTATTGGTTCAGCTTTCTAAGCCTCACCCATTGCCTACCCGAGGTTCATAAAGTCAAGCATGTTGTCATTCTTGCCACATTCATTGTCAAATATTCACAATAGAATGCATCACAGTGAATTTAGTTACTTTGAACATGGTACTGTCTTTGTGTACCATCATTGCTGCAAGTAAAATCTTGGCACAGGTAGATTTGCCCTGATACTGTGAAAATGGAATTGGCAATGTCTAGTTAGAAGCATCAACTACTCAGCCATGAAGTGGTGGTCCCAGCGCATGGAGTGGCACTGCTGAAGGGCACATAATGCATTACTCCTTGGCTTAAATGCTCGCGGCCATTTAAGCACAGGAACGTTTCATCAACATCTATGTAACATGGGTTTTCATGGCTGAGCAGCAGCACACAAGCCTACAATCACCAGGCACAGTGCATCTGTGTGAGCTGGAGTAGTGGAAATCACACCACTCCTAGACTCTGTGTGTGTGAAAAGATGAAATAATTTCAATGTCCATGGTTCTGGGATGCTATTCAACACATATCGATTGTGTTTTACCTAGCGTGTACACTGAGTTTTTTTTGTTTCTGCTTTTCTATCCATCATAGAAAAAGACCTGCAATCAAGTTATTGAAAAATTTGAAGAGGCTGCAAAAAAAAGGAGAGGCGACATTGTCAAAAAGGCAATGGACGGATGAGTGGGTTGTTTTGCTTTGGTTTGGAAGTTAATAATGTGTTTGTGTAATGTTTCCTGTCATGTTATTGTTACTTATTGTTTTTTAAACACAATATTTAGATCAGCAAAGTATCAGCTTGGTACTGACTAATACAGGAGCACTTGTGTCGGTGTAGGTATCAGACAATAATGCCTCGTCTTTAACGGCCTCGTCTAATCTCTACTAATACACTGCTGTCCTACTGTGCTAGTCAGTGTTTGTCCTTGCCCTTGCCCTTGTAGTGTTACAGTGCCGTTGCGTTTCATACTCATCTTGCCTTTGAAAACAATTGCACTAAACTGAGTATCATAGAATTCTTTGACACACAACTATTTTCACTACAAATGCTGTGTCTTTTACATTCTCTAATTTAAGTAATAAACTCTAGCCTTATATGTGCAGTTTCAAACATTTCATTGCTTGATGTGTCATGTTTGGGAACTGTGGATAAGACATCCAAATGTGATTGTCTCCATTATCAAGCCATGGTGCACTTCCACATGCAAGGTAGATATCGCTCCCCATTCCATTGCATTTGTTACTAGGCTTGAATGAGTGAGCTTGAATGACTCACAGTTTATGAATGAGTAGGATTGTAAATAATGATTAGGTTAAACACTAATCACATCTGCATACAGATACATTATTGTAGTCCTCCTAAGACAGTCATAAAGTAAGTCAAGGAAATATCGATTCTTATATGACTTGCAGACATGGTATTGATCACCTGAAATTACTTAAATTACATATAAAATGACCCAAATAATCCAGTCTGCTGGAGATATCTCATACAAAACCCAACCATAATGCCCACCACCTTGTTTCTGGGATCTCAACCTGGCCGTCTGTATTTGAAGTCTCTTGAGGACTTTAAGACACACAACACACTGTTCATGAAACACAAGTTTTATTGAATACAACTCAATTTTGTATGGCATGCAAAGGAATGATCTGTTACAATGTTGTCACAAAATAAAGAAAAGAACCTTATAGAGGAACACCACAGTGATTGCCAACTGGACAGTGCAAAAAAAACTCCAGAGGCCTTCTGATTGGGCTAAATATGGCTATTAGAACATCAAGCTTCATGAGATATAATAGGGAAAAGGCATAGATAGCTGTAATATTCTGAGACATCCAAGAGTATTATGGGTTTGATTTGTTTTATCTGTATGTGATAGTTGCAGCGACACAGTAAAATCTATATTTGGAATACCTAGTACTTCATTCCATTATGAGATGAGGAACAGGTTAGGGAGTCATGATTAAGGTTTGTATATATGGTGAGTTGAGTTAAGAATGAGTGTTTCTCTGTGTAAGCCATGTTTTTTGCCTTTTCAGGATATGTTGCCCCACAAAGTATGAATGTCAAAACACCATTATGTCCACGATAGATTTGCTTAGGCTCCCTCCATTTGTAAACACCAAAAGAAATAGAAATAACAAGATTCGAGTCCCTGAGTCCAATAGAAATATCCTTCTCATCATTATATAATTGATTTGATTGCTTTAATCATGGGTGAGCCAGACCTGATCTACTAATACACTGGAGAAAGGAGGAGGTCAGAAGGTACAGTACATTGTACTTGTGCAAATCCACGGCCCGTACCACCATTGGTTACAATAGAGGTGGGCCCCGTAATGCTCAGATTCAGCATATTGCACTTGGATCAGTACCCAGTCAGTGGCACTTTCTGAGAATAGGCACTGCTGGAATTTACAAATGAACTGGAGCGTTCTTGATTGTAATGTCTGTAAACAACCTTCAAAACAGCTGCGCACACACACTCACCCACCCACACACACATACATGTACTCATACGCACACACCTTCACAATTCGCTGGATGAAGGCAGTATTGGTGGAGTGTTACTGAAAGCTATCTGTGGCTGCGCTCCTGCTGGAACTCCACACAGATTCTCCAGGCGTCCACACAGTGAGCGAGAAGGATCCCTTCAGGGAAGAACTGCTCAACCTCAGGTGGAGCATCCATGTCTTTCCTCTCGATGTAAGACACCAGTGTGTCCTTCAGCCTGAATAGGAGCACACATTGCAATGGCTTAAACACATCTGCATGCCCAGCATAAGGGAAAGCATTAATTGAAGGAATCCCTCCAATAAACATGGTACTGTCTGACTCTAAAACCTAAACACACAGCTTACCTGGTGGTTGATGCTGGCTTAACTGCCACAACAAGTACAACATTATCAACCATTACTTCAGGTTGATGATATTATATATTTCATCGTATTTGTAAACAATGGTTTAATTTGTAGGTGGTTTACTTTTTAAGCTGTTACATTTGTTACTCTGCATTAATTACAAGTTTCCGTTGTTACGTTCTCTTTGCTATTGTCCCAGATGTTAGAACTAATAATAGAACTGTAAGACTGGGGCTTTTCCTTGGGCTGCCTCCGGTTTTTGCTATATCATATCAACCAGTACTAAAGAAGGGAGATTTAAGCAAATACAGGTCAGTTCTGGGCGGACCTGATCGATGCTCTGGCTCCAAAAAGGCCTAACTGTGCAGAATCTAGCGGAATTTGAACATATGCACCGCACTTTTTTGACAAATTTTAACTTCATTTCAGGGTAACAGAAGGGCATGCTCATCATGCTGTGCATGCTTTTTACAGTCATTGGAATATATTCAGTCATATACGTAATGATGGTCACAGTAATATTCACAGTGGTAGAGAGCGAGAGTGAGTAAACTGGCCATAGTTACTAGCACCTGGGGGTTTTAGCCTCCTTGCTAAACCTGCCTGCCGTGCCTAGGGCTGCAGACTAAAATGCAGAACAGGACCATATATTTCACATTTCATGGCAAACAGGTTATTCCTCCGCACTGAAACCAAACTGCTACATGGGTAATGAGTTTGCTGACCTGAATGGAATGACACACTGATTATAGCAGATGCGTGTTTTAAACAGCTGAGCAGCAGAGCGAATGACATTCAGAGGAATGGGGAATGGCTGCTCACCCCCAGTCGGGCCGGAACAGCTCCGGGTCTCGCAGGCCCTTCAGCTTCAGCTGCAGGAACTCGTGCATCTCCAGCAGGAAACCACTGGCTCCGCCCTTGGACAGGAAGCCAATCAGCTGCTTGCGTCCCTCTTCATCAACTGGCTGCTTGTAATCTTCAGAAACTCCCACGAATGGCTCCTGCAGCACACAGAGATGCAGTTTTTGGTCACTCTCCCTCACACACACTTACACTTACAGCCACACACACACACTTACACATACAGCCACACACACACACTTAAATATACAGCCACACACGCACACTTAAATATACAGCCACATACAGCCACACACACACACACACACACACACACTTAAATATACAGACACACTCACACTTACACATACAGCCACAGCCAGCCACACACACACACATACAAACACACACAGCCACACACAGTCTTACCCTCTTTAGGCGAAGCATGCTCTCAGACTTTAGAGAAGAGAGAAGCTGCCACAATGCCACAGTGTGCTTGAGGCTGCACCTGCTCAGGGCCTGAGGAACATAGGACACGGCACACACATCAAAACGTTTATATCATATAGTGTGTCTATGTGTGTGAGTATTTGAACTTGTATCCTGTCTATAAAACAATATTTACACGAGTATATGAGAGGGTGTGAGTGTGTGTGTGTGTGTGTGTGTGTGTGTGTGTGTATTATGTGTGTGTGTGTGTGTATTATGTGTGTGTATGAGTGTGTGTGTGTGTACCTTGAGTATATGTGGTGGAGTGTGGTCTCCCATCTGCAGCACCTCCTGGAGGTAGTTGCCCAGCTGCATGTTTGGATAAGCGGCGGTGGTGGCCAGGAAGCCCAGTGCCAGCTCTACGGCCCCCAGCGCCTCACACACGTCGCTGAAGCCACACAGCTCCCCCGCCACGGACGACAGCGTCAGGGAGGGCAGCAGCTCCTGAACACACACACACGGGTCAATGTTAGTATATTTGCTTACAGTATATTTTAGATGATGAGGACATGCATTGCACAGGCGCATTAAATACACATCTCTACTGACCAGATAAAAATCATTTTATACCCAATTATCACGTGTGACCCCTTAAACACCCATTATAGTGATGTCAGACCTTAACCAATGAGAGATGTGTCTATTCATCTTAAAATTAAAAAAATCAGACTTCAGCCCGGTCAGTCCCTGGATTACTTTTCAAAAATACTCTGTATGCATTTCTCTGGTTGCAAAGACTGAAGTGCTCTGAAATGGGTAGCTTTTACCATTACATGTGTAAACCATATGCTGTAAGGTTAACAAAAGCACTGTCTCACCTGTACAACCTTTCCTTTGACGTCCCTGAAAATGTTTTCATAATTTCTGTCATGTCTGTTCACCAGCGTTGGTATACCCTGGGAAAAACGAGAGAGAAAGTGAAGCACACAAATTGTATGTGTGTGTGTGTGTGTATGTGTGTGTGTGTGTGTATGGTGTGCTGGTATCTGTGTGTAAACAGAGCATGGGAATAGAGGGAGACATTGTGTGTGTGTGTGTGTGTGTGTGTGTGTGTCTGTGAGCAAGAGAGAGTAAATGCAGGACTAAGTGAGACACTCACGTTGAGTGTGATGCGAGGTTTGCCCTGTAGGAAGCGTGTGAGGAGCTGCTGCTGGATCTTAGGCAGGTCGTAGTCGGGCAGCGCCTTGCCGCCGCCCTCCACACTGTACTGGCAGTTAGACAGAACCAGGGGCAGCACGTCCCGCTCCACATCATACCGGATCACATGCAGCTCACACAGGTCGGCGGGACTCACTGTGTAGCTGACACACAGATGGGGGGGGGGGGATGGTAAAACACGGATTCATTTGATGGAAGTGTAAGAGAGGGTAGAGAAAAACCGCAGACATACACTAACTACACCAGGACAGATTTGTACAGATTGAACATCTGGACAGATTGAAACCTTTGCATTTCAATTAAAGGCTTCATGTGTGTGTGTGCGTACTTCAGGCTGTGTGAGTACTTAAGGCTGTGTGTGTTTGTACCTGGTCTCTTCTCCGGTGTATTTGTCAGTGGTGTACACCATCTCATTGTGCAATGCAATCAGGTAGCTGATCAGTGCTGTGGAACAAAGGCCCAGTCCCTGTCGCCGTGGCAACAGCACCTGCAGGTCACACTCCATATCCAGATCTTTCTCGCAGAACTCTGAAGGCAGCTGGATCTCCCCTACGAAAAACACACACACACACACACACAGACACACACAGACACACACACACACACAGAGACACACACAGAAACACACACACACACACACACACACACACACACACACACACACACACACACACACACACAGAGGTCAACACTAAAGCTCAAGGCACTGGACATTAGATACGTTATTGTTGTTGTTGTTGTGTGTGCAAACAGTATGTGTGCATATGTGTGGGAACGTCTATTTACCATTGGTGACCAAAGACAATCGAAGCTGGTTCCATGTGGTCAGGAAGATGGTTATGCGTTTTTTGTACCATGCAGCTGCATGATGAAGTAAGAGATAATGGTTTTAGAATCGGAAGATTTTAGAAGTTAAGCGTAACCTTTAATGACTGAGCTGTTCAAGCACCTGCTCTTTGTCCTTGAAGGAACTCTGTAATGCTCCCAACGGTCAGGTTTGATGAGTTCTGGAACTTCTTCACCAGATCCCGCTGCAAGACAAGGATGTCTGGCAGGAACCTCACCAAGCGAAGCTCTGGTTCCTAAACAATCACAGGGGTCAATGTTAGTCACTTACAGACCTCAACCAATCACAGGGTTTGTTTTATGTAAATCTCTCTGTACCAGAGGTTTGACCACAGACGTGTCTTCACAACAGATTTCATAAGTCATGATTAATGTCTTGGCTGATAAATCATTAACATAGCCATGAAACCACCAAAACAACATAATCGTTTCCAGACCTCTTCCATTTGCATACCTTTCTTAAGCTAAATTCTAGCGACATATCTGTTATACAAGTAGCTATGTGTGCAGCATGTAGTTATTGACAAGAAGTCTGTGTGTGTGTGTGTACCTTTTTAAAGCAAAATATCTGTTATACAAGTAACTATGTGTGTAGCCTGTAGTTATTGAGAACAAGAGTGTGTGTGAGTGTGAGTGTGAGTGTGTGTGTGTGTTGTCTGTGATATTTCTGCTTCCTCACCCTCTGCAGGAACCTCCAGAGCAGGGGCAGCGTGTCTCGGCCGTCCTGCTGCTCCACGATGTGTGTGAGGGCGGTGAGCGAGAGCCTCTCTCTGCAGCTCCACACGGCCGGCCCATGCAGCGCTGAGCCCCGGGGCAGCGAGCGCAGGAAGAGGCTAGGGTCCCCGAAGGTCAGGCGCATGACCAGGTTGGAGCTCACGCGCTCATCCTCACGCAGGATCTCACTGACCTCCTGAAGATGCCTGTCCAGAGACTGCACACACAGAAAAGGAGGGGGACAGAGAGAGAGAGGGAGAGAGAGAGAGAGAGAGAGAGAGAGAGAGAGAGAGAAAGAGAGAGAGAGAGAGGGAGGGAGAGAGAGAGGGATGGAGAGAGACGGAGGTGATATAAGACATGGGAGTTAGGGGGGGGCAGTGTATGAGGAAAGAGGAACAGAATACGGCTTTATGACCCGGAACCAGGAGCCATTTTGTAAAATGCCCATACTGCAGCAAAACAGACACCACAAGCAGCATTATGCATCGAACCTGTTCAATTTTTATGACATAAATGAATAAGATATATATATATAAACGTTTTAATATGTTCTGTGTTTCTTCCATGCGCCTGCATTGATACAGGTTGATGGAGAGTGTGGGCTAGGTGCTGTGACCTGTCTGCGGTGTGCGTACCTTCAGCTGGGGGCTGAGGATGTTGTTGGCCACACCAGTCTCCCAGTCGTTACGTGCTTCTTTAGTGGAGAGACGAGGGTCATGATTCATAGACCCTGTAACACACACATAAACACACACATGGTAATGAGGCCATTGTGTCAAATACGATCAGTGAAGTAAAAACAACAGCATAAATCAATGAGCTTAAAGAAGAGGTTTGGGGAAAGAAAGCCACAGCATCAAAAACACCTGAAATAGTCAAGCTTGACAGGGATGGAAAAACTGGCTCCAATTTATCTACCTGAGAGAGTATATCTATTGAAACCTGAGCAGAAACTCCTACTGGACTCTTACCCTACTGGGTAAACTATTTACCATTTGGCTCCTTGTAATTGGGTGCTACCAGCTTCACTTCAATGAGTATTAACACCATTCACAGATGAATCCCGAGGGAGAACTTCCAAGCACTATGAACATTATGGGATGGCAATGCCAAGCAAGGCCACAATGGGTGTTAATACCTGCTAAAATGCATAGGAACAGGTGTGTTTGTGAGTGAGTTAGTGAGTGAGTGAGTGAAGGAGCATGCGTGCGTGCGTGTGTGTGTGCGTGTGTGTGAGAGAGCGTGAGTGTGTGTGTCTCCTCACAGGCTGCTGGCGGGGGATCCAACAGGGCGTGGATGATGATGTGTGCAGAGGCGGTGGTGTCGTCGGCTCCCTTCCCCAGTGCCCGTGTGAGCTGCATCAGGTCCACCTGCAGGTGAGCCCTCAGAAACGCACTGCAGTCTGCCACAGCTGGAGAGATCAGGGCCGCCAGAGCCTGCACACACACCAAGGGAGAACACCACGGAGAACACACCGTCAGAGGACAGAGTGAGGGCGAGAGATGGAGGAGGAGAGAGACAGAAAGACAGGGAAAGAAAGAGAGACAGACAAACACAGAGAGGAACTATATTCTCAATTATATATTAAATCTTACCTAGCTACTGCAAATTCATGTTTGTGTGTGTTTATTTGTCCCGGTATGTGTGTGTGTGTGTGTTTGTGTATTTGTCCTGATGTGTTTGTGTTTGTGTGTCTGTCTGTGTGTATTTGTCCAGTTGTGTTTGTTTGTGTGTGTGTGCGCGTGCGCGTGCGTGCGTGCGTGCGTGCGTGCGCGTGTGTGTGTGTGTGTGTGTGTGTGTGTGTGTGTGTGATTGAATGAATAGTGGGGGGAAATGTGTGTATTTACTTGTCTATGTGTGTGTTTGTCTATGTGTTCCAGGAAGAGGAAGATACAAAATTCCTCATTAGTACACCAAGAGTGATATCAGGTATCAAAAAAGCCTGCCAGGACTTCCAAAGAAAGAGAAGTGGCGGAATGCAGGAATTCCATGGACTTTTTTCTTTGTTAAAGAATACTTTGGAACTTGGAACAGTCATTAGGTTATGTAAGAAAACGTGCTGTTTATAGGTAGAATAAAGAGTGTGTTTGACATATTTTCAGCTGCAACTATGTGTGTTACAGACGTACGTGTGTGTGTGTGTGTGTGTGTGTGTGTGTTACAGTCCTCGTATTGTGGTCCTGTTCTTTTCTGTCATGCCATGCTGTGGGTTTATTGTACACTGGTGGGTTGAGTTCCTCTTTTATAAAGGGGTGGGGGGGAAGTACCTGTGCATTATTTGCTGCACCCAACATCATAGCAGCGTGTGTGAGGAGGCGGACCAGTGCGAACGGAGCGGGGCTCATGTTCTTGGTGTCCTGCATGTCTGGTTGATCCCTGCGACTGGGATCACCTAGGATGTGCCCTCCCTTTGTGCGATCACCCCTAGATACACACACACACACACACACACACACACACACACACACACACGTGCATAAGCATACATCAAATACACACACTGTGTTAACTCCAGTGGTGACAAGAACACTAAACAATGCATTCATGTATTTACAGCATCGGTAACTCGGTCATTGTTAAGCAAACCCATCCACCGAATGCTGAAACACTCACTGTAATTGAGTAATGGTGAAGCCTGCAACAGGCCTGTGATCCTGTCCTCCGATCTCAGCATTGCAGTCTGGGCACCGGCTTACTTGCATGGGCTGACCGCACTGAGGGGGAGAGACCACAGTCATATCAGTAAAAACAAAAAAGTTGTCAGTCCAGAAATGAAAATGTTAAGAGTCAGTAAAAACACCTGTGAGTGTGCCAATACACTCACCTCCCCCACTGTGCAGGGGTGACCATTGGGGCAGACTAGAGAAAAAAGAGAAAGAAATGAACTTGTATAGAAAGGATAATTTATAATGCTACTGACCTCAAATATAAAGGCTTTTGCTGCATGGCTATCTATGCTATCTAAGCTAGCTGTGGAACACTGGCATTCAGTACTTACAGTACCACTGCAGTGGGCCCATTGCCTGCTGGGCTACATGCAGCATGTCATCAGGCATGGTGGGGATGAAGGCCGCCTGTACAAACACAAATCAACACGCCCTTACTTTTACAACTAGTCAACATGCTTTTCATGCCATGCTTTTTTTGAATGTATCCACAGTGAGTTTAGATGTTAAATAGAGTGTTTCCTCCTTTATAGGTCTGTGTGCAACACACAAGCAGCTGCTCTTGTGGTTTCGTACTGGATGGAACATGACTATGCAGTGGTATTGCATGCATACCTGCATGTCGGCGGGCGACAGGGCGAGCTGCCGTAGGGGAGACAGCACCCCATGGTGGCCGCAGAGGAGAACTGCAGCCATGTGCACGCACAACTCGGTGACCGTCTGATCGGCTCCGGAAGATTCTGCACGGACGCTCAGTGGTCCAAGCTGGTTCTTCAACAGCCCAACCGCAAATGCTTTCTGCTCTGCAGTGGCCAGGAGGCCACACTTCCCTATGAAGGCCTCCAGAGCCTGCACCTGCTGAGAAGAGACCAGGAGAAGTTAGAAAGACACCCTGCACTCACTCCTGGACAGTCAATATGCGACTGTTTAGACAACATACAGTATAAGAGTGTCTGTCTGTCTGTCTGTCTGTCTGTCTGTCTGTCTGTCTGTCTGTCTGTCTGTCTGTCTGTCTGTCTGTCTGTCTGTCTGTCTGTCTGTCTGTCTGTCTTACCTGCTGGGAAGGGTGTTGGCTTGGGTTGTGTGTTCTGTACAGACAGGTGACTTCTCTGAAGAGAGCCAAAAGCAGGAACACGCTCCTCTTCAGTGGAGGATTTCTGCAGCCCTGTGTCAACAACACACAGTCCCAAGATGAAACGTGCCACACCAACACAGAAAAAGAAACATTTTCCTCTCAAGGTCTCTCTCTTTCACTCTCTCACACACACACACACACACACACACACACACACACACACACACACACACACACACAATCTTACATCACAGGTCTCTTGTATCCTCTCCATTCTTCCCTCCATCATGGCTTTTGCGACGGCATCCCTGATGCTCTTATAGTCACTTTTACACACCAGGAACTGGTCCATCTGGCCACCCTCCGACGTCTGAACCCACAACACAGTGAACATCACCATTATGGACCAAACAGCCATACCGGTCATCAACACAACATAATAGGTAATTGGTAAACAGTGACATACAGGTCTTAATCATAATTATATTATGAGGTACATGACAATGACATTGATGACTATTCTCAGTATCCTTTAGTATATAGCCATCATTTGGTACCCCAACATTTATGGTGTCTATCCCTGGCCTTACACCTACCTGCTGTAAGACCTCTTCAGGAAACATCCAGTGGAGTTGGGGAATGCCAAGGAACATCTGGACAAACTCGGCTCCGTGCTGGCTGCGGATCTTACGGATGAGGTAAACACGGTACCAGTCATTCCTGCTGCGCACACACACATCCCTCACCGCAGCTAGGAATGGTTCTATTCCTGGAGGAGGCTGCTCTGGACCTCCTGCAAACACACACACACACACACACACACACACACACACACACAGACACAGACACAGACACAGACACAGACACAGACACAGACACACACAATATATTAACACATCAGACAGTTTGCAGGCCTACATGGGTCACACTCCTGTGAGGCCCTTGAGAGCAGCCCAGAGTGTATGGTTACCTGTTGTTGTGTAAGCGTCAGCGATGAGCTGCGCCGCTGTGTCCAGGCAGAGGCGGAGGCGGGCCAGCTGCTGCAGCAGCTCAATGCAGACTGACTGCGCAGGTGCAGGCCTCGACTGCAGGAAGTGCAGCAGGAAGGTGCTCTCCTCTTGCAGACACACCTGCTGCTCCTTCACTGAGCGCCACTGCATCCTCTCATACATGGAGTCCTGATAAACACACATAAACACACACACACACACACACACACATTCAAAAAATCATCTTGTATATAGCCTAAACTGTATATCATGACTAGAAATCATGTTTGCAGAATTGGTTGATATATTATAATTCAGGCTTTCAGAACATGGAGATTCGGATAAGGCATGTGGAGACATAAGATACTTAAAAGCCCAAAGCGTAAACACACTCATACTCAACACAAAGACAAACTCACACACAAATACAAACACAAGCAGACATAGCATACTCACAAACACACCACACACACACACACACACACACACACACACACACACACACACACACAAAAAAATAATCTTGTATATAGCCTTTACTGTATATCATGACTAGAAATCATGTTTGCAGAATTGGTTGATATATTATAATTCAGGCTTTCAGAACATGGAGATTCGGATAAGGAATGTGGAGACATAAGATACTTAAAGACCAAAGCGTAAACATACTCATACTCGACACAAAGACAAACTCACACACAAATACAAACACAAGCAGACATAGCACACTCACAAACACACACACACACACACCTCAAGGCAGTTAATGTAGAGTGAGTAGAGCTCTGATTTGTCTTTATCCTCCAGGAGGTTACTGTGCTCCACAGCAGACAGGTGTTGCTGAAGGTACACCTTCACATCATCAAAACTACAGAAAACAAACACACTTGTTCAGCACTCAGAACAGAGTAACAGATCCATTTAAACACTGAAGTTATTATTAGGGTTAAAGAGAAAACTTCCGGACTTTTCAACCTGGGCCCTATTTTTACGAGCTTTTACTGGACAATTGACAAATGAGTCCAGTCGCCACAGGCACTAAATGGGGTGCTACGTCAGAGACTGGAAGAAGAGTAAGCTGAAACACCGACTGTACAAACTACAGATCCATTTTCTATAGCTCCTTTACAGTTATTGTGGTAAACAGATGCAGGTGTATCTCTGTAGGGATCCTCTCCATGACGTCAGACCCAAGCAGTTTACTTTGAGGTGCTGGTTTGCCTCCTAGGATTCCATTGCATAGAATTTCTGTGGTTGCCAGGTTTATCGTTCTAACTAAATACTGGAACGATTTAGATTGTTAATTTTCGCAAATGGAAAAGTTTGAACCCAAAAGACAAAATAAGACCCAGGTTAAAAAATCCTAAAGTTTACCTAAAATTTGAAAAAAAGAACTCATGTGAACGTGCTGCATGACAGGAGTGAATGTTATTGTACGGAGTAGGCTGTGAGTGTGTGAGACAGCACACCTGTACTTCAGCAGGAGTTTGAGCACCACAGAGCGCACCACTGGGTTTTTGTCCACAGAGTCGTCAAACGGAGACAGAGCCTTGGTGAGCTTGTTGTGCTTCCCACCTGAGGACAAAGCACACATAGACACACATACAAACACAGATATCAGCATTAGTGGGTGACCCTCATCTGAAATAATACGCCGTTAATCTAAGACGGGTAGCAGGAGCATGAGGGGCGTGTCGGGCTCACGTTTGATCGTTGGCACGGTCCCAGACTCCACCATGAGCAGGGAGAGCAGGTGCAGGATGACCTCTTGGGAGGGCGGGGTGTCGTGGCTGAAGCACACCCCGGACACCAGAGCGATGAAGAAGCCGTTGCAGCGCTGTCTGAACTGAGCATTCCGTGTGATCAGGGCCCTGTACCGGAGACAACACATGGTAATCAGGACAACACATGGTAGTCAGGACAACACAAGGTAGTCAGGACAACACATGGTAGTCAGGACAACACATGGTAGTCAGGACAGCCATATGATCCTGTTGCCATAGTTTTACACCTGGGAGATGTAGGCCATTGAGACTATGCTCACTATTAATGAAATTAAGGATTAAGGATTAATGAGTCCTTTAGTGCTCCGTGCATCCATCACAGGTTACGTGTATGAATGTTAGGTGTGGAGAAATGTGTGAGTTATGGATTCATACCGGATCTCCTCAGATGGCTGTAGTCTTAAATCATCGGGTACGGGCTGCATGCACAGGGGGCAGTACATCTGCCCGGGGACTAGCCACTGGCGAATGCAGTCCAGGCAGTAGATGTGGTCACAGGGGAGGGCCAGTGGGTCCTTGGGGTCGCCCATACACACCGGGCACAGCTGCACTCCAAACCTGCATTTGGGACAGAGTAGAGCAGACAAGCCTTGAAGCTTTGGAAGTATTATAGCACCAGGAGTTAGTATTCTAGTATGCATTTTCAGTTTAAGAAGCAGGGATAATCTGCTTATCCCTATTTGGAAATACATCTGGAGGAGAGCTGTACATTTCTCTGCCAATGCAGTACTACATACTTTATTCTAGCAATTTTCCCTATAAATCAATAATATACCATAACCGTCTTAATGTGTTGCATTTATGTTCCCCGAGACCATAAAAATGTGGTATTTATTTATAATTTACAATAACCTTGAAAATGACAATGCCCAACACAAAGCCCCTTGCATTTTTAGACGTAAAGTTATGTCAACATGAACGAAGTAGAGTGATAGAAGGCAGATATCAGAGGGCTTTGCTGGTGTGTGTGATAATGAATCCAGCAGGGCCATGCTGGTGTGCCGGGGATGGTGGTGGGGACCTGAGAGACCAACCTGAAGATGCGTTCCACAGCTCCATCTTTGCACTCCTTCAGGATCACAAGCACTGCCTCAAACGGCTGCTGCTGCTTCAGGTCAGGGTTCTTCTCCAGAACCTTCAGCACAGACGGACAACACAAGACGGAGTAAACATGAAACAAGTGACAAGGGATCTTGGGAGGGAGAAGAGGGAGAAAGAGAGATTCCGAGTTCTGACCTGTCCAAGCTTTTTAGAGCCTTCCACCAGTAGAGGAGAAAGGTTCTGGTCCAGGCTGTGGATCCCCAGGAGCATGTTTTCCACAAACAAGGAGAGAGAGAAGATGCGACTCCATCCATGCCTGTACACACACACAAAGAAAGTCTTTCAGTATGAAACATTTCCATGTATTCAACGTGCTTTAATTGTGAACAAAAAAAGAATAAAAAAAAAAACAGTCAATTTTACACATTTGTAAGTAGGGCATCTTTGTATTTCACAGGATCCTGTTTGTGTGTTACCCCTGTGTGTGTGTGTGTGTGTGTGTGTGTGTGTGTGTCTCAAACTTACTGGACTCTGGTGACCATGGCTGTGCTCCTCTCTCTGTAGTGCTGGGCGCTCTCCTCAGCACACACCAGCTCCACTGGCACCTGGAGCTGCTTGACACGTCTCAGCCACTTTGCACACTTGGCCTCAGAGTCCAGAGACTCGGGCTCCAGGAACTCCACACAAGCTAAGGCAGCATATACATCCAGCACCTACACACACACACACACACACACACACACACACACACACACACACACACACACACACACACACACACACACACACACACACACACACACACACGCACACACACACACACACACACACACACACACACACACACACACACACACACACACACACACACACACACACACACACACACACACACACACACGTAAGTGCATCTACATATATGCAACATGAGCACACCCGGATATGTATTTGTGTGTTTTCCTGTGTGTGTGTGTGTGTTGAATCTTACCAGCTCCTGTCCTTCTTGGGCGTGTGTGTTGGCGACAAGGGCCTGTGTGATCTGTGGCTCGATGCTGAGCATCCTGGACAGGTTCTGCAGACGTGTGCAGTACTGGTGATAGGCCGAGTGAACCCATGGCAGCGCCAGCGCTTCCCCCTCCGCTGTGTCCTCCCTCACAGACGCACGCAGCTCGTTCACACAACACATCAGAGCAGCACACAGCAGCTGTGCTCACACACACACACACACACACACCGAGAAGATATTACATGTAAGGGTATAAATATACACACTGCACACAGGATAAGGGCTACATCTTGAAAATGCAATTTTTGAAAAACGCTGAACCCTCACCTGTAGCTCTCCCTCTGATGTCACATTCATCGTCATGGCGATGAAATCCTGAAGGTACCTCTGCAGAAACTCTACCTGCATCTCAGCATCTGATTGGGTTATTTGCCGACCCAGAGGAGTCTTCCAATAGAACTCCTCAAACTGCTGCTGGGTGTGGCCTATGAAGAAAACAAAACCAAAGAAAGGGTCAATCTGCACATCTTAAGGTGGAAGTGAAAAAGTAGTGTGATCAACAACAACAATCACACTGCAGAAGCAGCAGTGGAAAAGTGTAATGCAAAAGTTCTACTTGGTTGAGAAGTGAGAATTAATTTCTTGTTTGTCTTGGCCTGGTTGTCCGTTTAATCCTATTAAGAATCTTATGGCTTTCTTGTCTCGGGGTGCCTGAAACACTTCAAGGATACGCTAAATAGATGTTGATGAATGATGGGTAACTCTCCGAAAGTTAAACTAGTTTAAACACCACTCAATTCTACATTCCCAGGTCACTAACGCTCACTTTCCTGTCCCTTGTTTGTTTTTGTTTTTGTCTGATGTTTGTGTGCTCGCCTCACCTTCTCTCTGTAGGGCGTGGACCCACAGCTCCTCCAGATAGTCTCTGATCCTCCAGCTGAAGGGCATGCTGCAGCCCGCGCCACCTGCTGCCCGGATGGAGCTCGGCACTAGGATGGTCTTCGCCTCAGAGCTGCAGAAGGGCGGACGAGGGTTAGTTAAATTCAGCTCAGATCATATCCGCTTTATCCATGTTACATGTTTGGCACAAAGTGTGCCAACAAAGGGAGTTGTTAAAGAGAGACCACTCCCCACAGAATATGCATGCCACCCAAGAGAGTTAGTGAACCATCTCCATCAAAAGTTCTGCTGTTCTGCTCTATCAACATGAAGACAAGTTCTTCAAGAGAAGAAGCAGAAACACCCATAAACACACCTGTCCACTCTGGTGTAGGGGACTTCCAATAGTTTGTCATTCTCAAAGATGTGGAGCCACAGAGCCTTCAGGGGCTCTCTGACATCAGGGTCCAGCAGCAGGTCCAGGTTAGAGTCCCTGTCAATCACAGAGATGAGCTGCGCCAGGAAGGGAATGACCACAGCCTGAACGCGCTTCCATAGAGTATGCCTGGAAAGTGGTCACAACACTCTTTACAATCACACTTTAACAATGCTCTTAATTGGTTCAAAAAAGGGAACAATTGATGCACTACTGACAGTACTGTCACTATGTACCATTATAAACCAATAACCATTCAGGGCAAATTCAAATGTAGAGGGGCATGTAAACAAAGGGTCAGTCCTAGCAAACAATTTGTTAACACTCCAAGTGTAGGCTGTCTAGTACTAACATACTGAATAAGTCGGGCCTATGAACAATTTATCTGGCAAATGAGAATACATCAAAATATGTACATTAGGGCTAGACCGCCACCTCGGGTTTATCACAATCAACTTAAGCAACATAAGAGGGTGAGTGAACTTCCCACCTGAAGGTGCCCCCTTCCTGCAGTGCATCAATGTTAGCAGCCTCCTTGAAGACCCAGGACCTGGCTGAGTGGGAACTCTCGTCATCACGGGCAAGTAGAAGCAGGTGCAAGCGCCTCTTCATTGTCCTCAGGAACATGGCTGTGGATATCAAAGTCAGTTTTACCAACAGCACTGCAATTATCTAAGAAGATTCCTGCACGAGGTTGGTGGGTAAGCTTAAGGCATGGATGAGCCATCTGAAGTCAGCTCGAATTCTTCAAGAAACCAGAGAAGAATCCAACAATACAACTTTGGCAGTGTCCCTTTATGATACATATTAACCTATATTACTAGCTTTACAAACAAAAAGTGCCATCTTTCATTTAAATCATGAATGTATTGGCTACACTTCAGTGCCAAAACCACATATAATACAAACACTGATTTGAATGGCTTCACATCTGAACTCCAAAGCTATCATATTGTCAGCAGACTTTGATTTGTGACAGTGTTGATAACCTGTGGTGTCAGAGTGAAATGCTGTTTGAAGACAGCAGTGCTGACAGCATAAACCCTGAACTCTCAGCATGTTGTGTGTGGTCTTAGGTTCTCACCTCTGAGCTCCTCACTCTCACTCATCAGCATGAGCAGAAGCTCCACTCTTCTGGTGCTGCGCACACCCACTTCATCTCTGAGCATGCCCACGGCACTCTGCACGCAGCTGCGTACCAACACTGTGGTGTCTAGAACATTCTCCCAGCCACCGGCCTGCTATATGCATTGTGAACACAGAATTGAGGGGGAAAAAAACATCCATAAATTTAGACAAAACAAGAAATCTAACTAAAATGTAAAAGCAAACAAATCTGTTCCTTTATAGTGATTGATTATAATTTAACACTATAGTGTTGATTCATCCATTAACGGTCAGATTCATTCTAATTTAACACTAAAGTGTTGATTTATTCGTTATTGGTCAGATTGATTGATTCTTATTAAACACTGTAGTTAAGAAGATCAGTCTAGTGACAGGAAGAGAGGGGCTAAGACTTACAACAGCTTCCTCCAGCTCCATGGGCTCTGTGTTGCATGAGTACATGTCCTCCACTTCCATAGCTATCACATAAAGAAGAAGAAAGGGACTATTGTTATACTATTATTATTATTATTATTATTTTGGTGTGAATATTACAGTATTGTGAAAGTGGTATGGGGCTACTACTACATTAAACAGGTATGCAAAGTAGGTGCAGTCCAACCTTCAGGCTGGTCTTCCTTCTCTTCAAACAGCTGGCTGATTGTGAGGTTCCTTAAAGCCTTGATGTCAGAAACCATGTCTTTAGACTTCCGCAAATCATCTATGTGGACTGATCTCCATGGGCCTGTAATGGGTGAGATCATGTGAGTGAATGAGACTTTTGACATGATTCGGAAGACCATCTTGGAAACCATAAGAACCCTTCCAAAAACATTCCAAGATATTATCCAAAATTCAAGTCCACCACCCCTGATACCAGATGAAATCCTGATGTCCATGAAAACGTCTGATAACATGTTTGAATTACAACTGTATACGGTGCAAACCACGTGGATGGTTACCTAACTACCTAATGCCTGAGAACTTGTAAAATGACATGCCTCTCCTGACCTACAGTATGACCTACTTCTCTACAGAGGTCCTAAGGAATGTTGTGCCGTGAGGAAAAGATAAGGCTGCTGTCGGAGATACATCAGAGATGCTCAGGCTACAGCCACAAGGTCTTTCACCAGTCTGCTATGAATTGAATACAACAGATGGAAACAAGGTCTACACAAGGTCTTTCAGACCTCTTCTAAAACTATATATCTCTCACTGGCCACCCCATTGTTCACCACAGACCTAAAAAACTTTGGATAACATCTTACGTCATCGGTTCTCTATAAGCTGTCAGAAACACCGCAAAATAAGCAGCTTTACCTTAAAATAACAGCCTTAAAAAAAATTGGGGCGCTACAATGACTTTTCATTTAGAGAATCGCTTCAGTGCCATACCAGGGTCCGTAGGCACATTACTGCATAATGTAGGTTTGCCTGAAGCCGCCCGGTTTCTACTGTCTGCCAAACTACTTAGTAGGGCTGAACGATTAATTGCATTTGCGATTTAATCGCAATATGGTAAAACACGATTTTCTAACGGCAACGTCCGCGATTACAACGTGGTCTAAAAAAAAAATATATATATTTTTTAAGATGGTACATTTTGCAAACAGTGTTTAAAAAGTGCATGCCTTGTGATTATACTTACAATTACTTTATTTAAATTACTTAAATGCACAGTGGCAAAGCTACCGATTTGTTGTTCTTGTTTCTGTAATGAGCAGTTAAATCAAAATGTAAAATGTGGGGGAAAAATTTGATTTTACACTAAATGTATCTAATATTGTGTTGGTCATATTTAAATCATTCATAACGTTTTGTTGGGAAAAAAGAGGATAAAAAAAAATCGCATATTAAATCGCAAACGCAATATTTGGGTAAAAAAAAAAAAAATCGCAATTAGATTATTTTCCCGAATCGTTCAGCCCTACTAGTAAGTCGTTTATTTGCCGTCTTGCTTTGTCTTGTGTTGCAATTGCTTGATGTTTGACTGTGTTAGGACAGTTGTTGACTAACTAGTTGGTCATAGTGTTAAAGTAAGCACATTTCAAGAGGTTACACTAGTTTTAGCCGCTAACTTCTTGTTAGAGATTAGCAATTCTTCCGTTATGCTGCTTGAAAGAAAGGCTTTTACAGCATAAGTCACCGAATATATGGTCAAAAATCAGTTTGCAAGCTAGCTGCCAGTGGGGTGGTTGCTGGTAATGTGCAACTTGAGCGATGTATCAAATGTTTTTAATGCTGAAAATCTGCTGAATGAATGAAGCAGTGCAGCACATTGGATTAAATTCCTAAGCATGTAATGTTAAACATTTTTCAAACTACCCAACCAATCAATTAACAAAAAAAATTGTTTCTTCAAAATAGAGATGAATTGATTATCAAAAAAGCAACCTTATCTACAACCTTCCTTTTTTTAAAGGGGAACTGTTAAGATGATCTGAACCCTTCTTCTTACACTATTAGTATACAACATGTTATGGGTGTCCTTGTCCTTATGTTGTCTATTAGATTACATGATTAAACTAGGCTATTCTATTCCGTACTTTGATGGAACTCATATGAATCTCCCTTCTGGTGGTTGCACTATCAGTGGAAATCTATTTCTGAAATAACTAGGTTTTATTTAAACCATAAAATGTATAACAGAAAACGAAAAAAATGTGAAAAAAAAATAACAAGTGAAAAGTATGAGCCTGACCTCCATGAAACCCAACATAGGAGGTTCCTCCTCCAACCCTGGGCAGTTTGGTAATGAAATAGACGAACACCGTCCCCTTGTCTTCTTGCTTCGTTTTATTAATTTCATTAATTGCGGAGTACCTGAAAGGGAAAATCATTTCAGCATGTCACACATTTTCCCGGGAGAAAGAAAACAGTAGCAAGTTAACAAAAGTGTAAGACTCACTTTGCCGAAGCAATGAGGTTTGAACTGTGAGAGGATTCTTCTAAATCTGTCTGAATGATAAGGATTTTTGACCCAAGAGCAGTGTCCAAGAAAGTCCTAGGGAAAGAACATATATGAATTGAAAATGAATCACCATTCAATTATTGAATGGAAAATATATCACCATTCATGCTTGTATTTGTCTAACCTGATCTTCTTCAAGAAGGAGTACTCTGTGTCAAACTGTTGAAGAGAGAGGAGTTCAACACCTCTCACAGTTTCTTGAAGTTGCCCAAGGTCTGATGCTGTCAAAAGTCTGGAGAATGTGGTCACCTATTGAATATGCAGTGGAAAAAAACATCACAACATTTAAGAATTCCTGTAAAACGTTACATATCTAACATAATTATGACATGCCTTACAGAGAATGACATAGAGGGACACACAGTTGGTATAGAACAGACAATGCTTATCTGTGTGCCATGATTATGTTTAAATGTGCATGGTGATGGTGACAAATAGACTGTTAAAGTGAAAAATATCTACACCCTGGACCTTCACATCTTGAAGACTGTGAAGATTGGCAGTAAATCCATGGGCATAGCCTTATCTAGATATGCCCATAGCTCCATATATTTCATCTTCAAAATATTATAGACTATGTGGGGTCTTATGACTCATGAGCCTACCTCACATCTGGCTAAATGTAAAACAAAATAACTGAATTGGTGTTACCTCAGTAAAGGAGACAGGGGTTTTGTCCTGCTGGATGTGAGAGAATATGAAGTCAGTCAAACAACTGTGCTTCTGTTCCTCAAAGTAGACCCTCTCCAGGTGCTGACTCTCCACACGAGGCAGGTTTGTGCAGTCAAGCCGCACCACGGCATCTGGAGTTGCGCAATCCAGCAACACTAGCTTGGCTTCTTCAAGCACTCTCTTCTGGTAGTCTGGCGTTGTCATCTTGTCCCTCAACTTCTCTGTTATTTGCAGGATGACGGAGGCACAAGTATCCGAATGAATGCCAATGAAGGCATCAGGACGCTGATATTTGTGCACCAGAATGGTCAGCGACTGACGGTTGTCGGGAGCAACAAATGCATTCACCCATTTCTCCAATTCCTTGACAATCTCCTTCTGTTCTCGACTGAGGACAGTATTGGTGTCTAGGTAGTGCTTCTCCAATCTGTTGATGAGGGGAATGGGAAACTGCTTGTAGACCACCTCCTTCTCCTCAATAACAATGAGCCTGAAGTCTTTGTGCACCCTGCACTTGACCCGATGAGTGCCCAGCCCCAAATCCACGTATTTCTGCCCTCCAAGGCAGACGTAGTACTGGTTGAGGGCATCATACAGACTTTCATACAAGTTGTGCAAGTTCAGTAGCACAATGGTCTGGCCAGTCTCCATGCAGATCTTTACCCGATTGATGTTGCGGCAAATCTGGGTGTATTCCTGGTCCTTTGGGAAGCTGGAACCGAATATAATCTCTGGTTGGGTTTGCTGAGTGAAGAAGGTCTGCTGAAGGATCTGCAAAGCTGCATAGTTTTTGGTCAAGACAAGTAGATAACGGCATTCCTCATCTTGTCCGATAGCTGAGATGTTCTTTCTGACAAGCTCAATGGCACTGATGCTTTCCAGGTTGGGTTTGATCCCCAGCCTGCTTGTGAAGACTTCAACTGCATTCACATCATCTCTGCCACTGAAGTTCCTCAGTACTGCTTCTACAATCTGCTCTGGGCTAGGCTTTTGCTCAGAGGTTTTTGCCATGGCGAATACCATCTTGATCAAACTGTAGTAGTCACGCAGTCCAAAAAAGCCTTTCCCCTGGCGTTTGCAGACTTTCAAGTAAGCCCTGGCAAAAGGCTTAAAGACCTCCCTCACCTTCTCAAGCACCATTGCATCAGATGAGCATATTCCCTTTGCACTCACAATCAATTCTTTCTCGTCAGGGTCGCCACGGGACACAAAAATTCCTCTATTCATCTTGGCAGGGTCCAAAGCCCAGTTAGATATGCCAATGAAACCAACTTTCTTGTGGGGCAATGGTTGATCATCAATGCATCCTTCCTCCAATAACGGGTGTAGGGTCTTTAAAGGCATTTTGGGAGAATCTTCAGCTAATCCAATCTCATCCAGGACCACCACAGAGATATACTCCTGGAGGTTCTTGCCCTCCTGAAAGCGGGCACACTGTTTGAAAGTATTGATGATGCCGTCTGGGGTGGAGTGGGGGCTGCACTGGAAGGACACCAAGTGAATCTGCTTGAGCCAGCGGTACAGATCAGAATGTGCTGCTTGGCCCTGCATGGCATCAGCCACAAGAGTTTTGGACAGAGACTTAGAGCTCCCAGGTTTCCCCACAAGAAACAGAGGGATTCTCAGTTCAATGCAAATCACCATCATGAAGACATTTTCCTTCAGGGCATTGTTACGTGCAATTGTATCCCCAAGGGGTACTCCACTCAGCATCAGATCCTGCATTAGGGAGATTTCATCATTGATTTTTGCTGGAGTGTAGACTTCTCTGAAGTATTTACTGACTTTTATCCTGTACTTTTCTTTGTCCTCCAGGCAGGCATGGTAGCACACTCCAATTGCCATCACTAAGGACCATAGCACTGGGTCTCTGTGATTGTCAAGCCTGTGGGCTCTTTCAGCTGGTCCAGGTCTTTGGCTTATCTGGAATTTTTCCAGCTCACCGAGGAGCATGGAGTGGTTTTTATAAAACCATACAAAGGTCTGCATGCAACGCTCTACATCCCTGAGACTCACGAAGCTGCACTCATCCTTCCTGGTCCTCATATACTTCTGAGATGACGCCATGACATCTGTAACGATGCTTGTGTATCTCACGTCAATGGAGTTTGTCTCAACGACTCTCTGGACTATCTGCTGGATGTACATTTTCTCTGTTTGGTCATTTAGCTGCCCAAAGTCCCAGACCAGTGGTATCATGCTGGGGGGCAGAGCTTGAACTCGGTACACGAGTTGCCGAAGAGGAATGGTCCCCAGCTTCTCCTCTGTTTCATCGGCCCGGACCCTGTATCCTAAACCAGCAGATTCCAATCTCGTAATCATTTCATCTGTGTGCTTTCGGTATGGATTACAGGCAGCTATTATTTTTAAGCCTGTGTGTGGAGTGAGTTTTTCTCCTAGAACAGTGTGGTCACACAAGACTTCCTTGATACTGCTAATGGCCTCAGTTGTGTTGGCCTCATCAAAGAAGAGGACAGAGTCAAAACCATAGTTTTCCTTGTTGGTTTTTGCTATGGTCTCAGCCTCTCTCACTTTCTGGTAGATCATGTCTGAGCTTGTGCCTCCATGAACTTTGACCAGCTTCAAGTTTTCAGTGTTCACTCCACTCCTTCGAAGCTCACAAAGAAACTTGATCAGCCTAGTTTTTCCACACCCAGTCTCTCCCATAATAATGACCGGGATCCCGCAACGGAAGCGCATGTGAATGGCAAGCATCTTCAATATGTTGTCTGTTGTCAGCTCGTAAGTTTCATCGGGGTCAAGAGGCCACTGGATTCCCAAAACATTGCAAAGGCGCTCAATCTTCTCTCCTCTTGGGAGCTGATCAAAATCAATGTTGAAAGGGACTCGTTGCAACTTAAGGCCCTCATACAGTTCTATGGTCATGATGTTCCTCTTGATCACTCTTTGTGTGGCTGGATCAATGGCATCTACCCCATTCTGTGCATTTGGTTGGAGGTGAAAGCCAATAAATGTCATGGATACGTGATCGTCGTTAAAGAAGATGTAAGGGTGTGGTTCTGACTCCCATCTTTTTCTGATTCTGAATGGAGCCAGATCTGCCTCGTTCATCTCAGCCAGGTCCATCTCAAACCGTCCAGGACTCTGATCCGAGATGCTGAGAGATGGAGTAGCAAAGTCCTTTGCCATTAGGATCATGAAGTCCACCACAAAGGTTCTGAAGCCCTGCAACGTGTCCCCCGTGAAAGTGGCATCACAGAACACCGATGTCTCACAGTCCTGTAGCTGTAAATTCAAGAACCAGGAAAAGTTTCTCAGTTCTGCCCAGGAAGGATCCATAATGCCACAATACACAAACAGCATCTGAAGACATTCAACGTGAGTTCCCTCTACTCCGTTGTATGCAAAATTATCCAGGGTGACTTGGTTGTGGAAACGCGTCAAATACTGGTACGGACGTTGAAAGCCCTCACTTCTGAATTCCTGATCATCCATTAGAGGGTTTTCTAGATTTTCTGCATGTGGACTCATCTCCAGCTCAAGGACTTTCTTTGGAGGGTGGCAGTAGATCATTGGAAACACATCCAGGAAGGGAAAGGAATCATTCATGGTCTGTTGGGAGAAAATGGAGAAAAAATATATAAAAACAAACTTTTTGATGAGGTACACACAGTTTTACATAACACTGGCAAGTTTAAGGAGGTGCTCACAGTTTTTGGACCATTCCTCTGCAAGTGTCCATCAGATTGCAAAAGTTCAATGAGGTACAGGTGATTGTTGCTGCACTTCCACATTCTCCCCTCAGAATCCATCAAGTACTGCAAGACCAGCAGTTTGAATAGGAACTCGTGCAACCCTTTTTGTACCTGAGGTGACATCACAACAGAAAATAATTAATTTGTACATGACTCATAGATACCCATTATAAACAAGAGTAGCCGTAATTCTTAGTGTTACGTATATGAACACTCCAACCATCAACAGATTTAGGGATAACAAGGGCTTTAGATTTTCCTCAATATGTACACTACACTAATGCTACTTTCTAAATTAATAATTGATCAATGAAAAAAATGTAATCACTTAAAACAAGCTTACTGAAGTGGTGACATCAAAATGGAAGATTGCAAGCTCTTTTCTCCCCATGCTTTCAAGTAAGGAATGGAGAATGATGTTTTCATCCACCCTGGGCTCGATCAAGCGGATACACTTAAGTACAGATGGCTTTTTGGTGATCCTTTTCAGTTTCTCATACTTTCTCTGTATATACAGCGATTTACCTAGATATGGATAGAGAAAGTGTTAGGAATTGTATGTTTGACTTAAACTTTAATGTATGCAACACATTGTTAAAATATTACCAATTAAATCAACATTATCTCTGTACGGTAATACAAAACCTACTCACCTACACCTGCTCTTTTTGAGGTCACTACCCCCACAAACAGTCCACTTTTGAATACAGCAGCTGCACTGGACTGGTCTGAGGGAACTCTGTAATGAGAGGTGAGGTACTTCTGTATGTCTTCCAGGCGTTCCAGTGGCACCATGGGCAGCCGATACTGACTGAAGGCAGAGGGGATGTAGGCATGCTCCCGATCAGAACTACAGATCAGAACCAGGCGGTACTTATCTGCACTCTGCATTTTCTGCTTGTGGAAGAACTGCTCAACCTTGTAGCTGACCTCGTAGGTGAGTTGGTCTACATAGAGCATGGTGTAGATCTTTCTCGTGCCACAGTCAGATTTTTCCATCAGGCAGCGCCGGAGAAACAATTCAACCTGCTCATAGGGTGTTGTGGGACTGCAAAGCAGCACCTCATCATACGATGGCAAGGGCTCTGAGGCGCTGGCCATGTAAATAGAAATGCAGGAGGTAAGGATCTGAGAAGCAGGACACACAATGACGTTTGGACGCCCACCAGCTAGTCCTTGTGGCAACTGTCGCTGAATCACTCCATTTTTCTTCTCACTGCTCAAAACTTCTTCATCACTGCTATCCTCATCAACCTGGTTAGCTAAGATTTCAAGCAGATGTCCTAGACGTCCAACATCGAGAGAATCTGAGAGAAAAGCATTCATATCTCTCATGTAGGCGTTCCAGATCAGATCCAGTTTGTCTGGACCTTGAACTTGCACCATATTGTTGAAAAGATCATCAGAGTCAGATTCAAACTCAGCTCCCAATTGTGTACCCATTCCCTGAGTAATCGGAACCTCAACAAAAGTCTGATATTCAATGTCATCATTCTTTTCAGGGGACTCTTTCAGTAAGTGGTACTGCAAAGAGTGCCAGGACTCTCTGAGGTTGGATGGGTTGCAATCTGATTTAATGAATGAAAGCATCATAAGTGCCTGTTGATCAGGTTTAATAATGCTCTTCTGTGTCAGCTTACTGCACAGGTAGACAATCTGCTCGGCAGTGAAGTAGTTGAGATAGTAATGTCGAGACCGCTGTTTGTTCATGAAGTCTTTCCAGAAGCTAAGGCACGTCTCCATCTTCTTGCATAGCTTTGGCAGCTGCTCAGCTGGACTTCCTTCGACCATGATCACACTGACAGCATTTCCTAGACCAAAGTCCATGATGATTCCTGCCTGCTCAGCGTTACAGTTAATGTTGGCCTTCCACTGACGAAACAATGGATTGCCAGCAACGAAGAGATCAATGAATGCTTCCGCTAACCTCTGTACATTGGCAAAGACCTGACAAAATACACACAAGCATACAAATCTTTTAGAATTTAAAGATGTTCTACTCTAAATGACAAATTGTTTAGAATTTAAAGATTTGTTTTACTCTTAATGACATATCTGTACAATCATGAAGTCACATAATGGGTAATTATAGCCTCATCTTACTGCATGCATACCTCAGCAAAGTGATCAACCTCACTCTGGCCCTGGTCCCCTTTCCCAGACATTAGCATGAGTTTGTTTTGAAGGTCTCGCAAGTCCTCAAGAGAGTAGTGTCTCTGCTCTTGAACGCCGTCATGATCCTCGGGAATTTGAAGTGCTACCACAGTGTCTAGGCTGAGCTGGAAGACAACACAACAATGAATTAGACTTGAATAGGGATGTGTAAGGACAGAGGGACTAGCTGTAGCGACTGCTGTGGACTGCTGCCCTGATGACCTCCTGATCACAAACAGACACAAAATCTTATTTTGAAAGATACTTTCATCATAATTATTACCTGCACTTTGGAACTATAAACAATAATATCATTTTATTCCCAAAATGATCTGCACCGTATGCACTTGTAAAACATAAATTGCTTTTGCTGTGAAGACCGGTTTTACCAAATTCAAAGTTATGTAAGTAAAACACAATCCAACCTTTTGGCCATGAGCACCAATAGTGTAGATTCCCTTCAAATTGATAGCTGAGGCAAGGGAGAGTGAAGACAGTTCCACCGAGCCATGGCTGTCTTTCACAGTTTTCAGCCACTCGAGATGCCTGGCTGTATCACGCTAAAACATGACAGACACCATTAAGTAAAACTGGACAAATTTATGAGCAGTGAAAAACTGAGAAGCATAAAAAAAACTCAAGGGAGTTACAATGAACAACATAAGTTATGATTAAGGGTGTAACAGATGATCAATGTAGTCGACTAAAATCAATTAAGTTTATTGCCAACAAATTTCATAGATGATTGGTGGTGACATCACTGACCATTCTGGGTCAGCACAAAAAAAAACCACACAAACTACAATGAAACAGAACAATAGCAGCGATGGCAGCACCTTCACTACCAAAGTCCTCAACAGTGTGGCAGCAATTCACCCTTGACTCTGCCAAGAATGTTGTGAACTCTAACATTTGCAGAGCTGCCCTTGCTAGGCATGGGAACATTATGCTTGAGCATCTGAAGAATAGGCCCGCTGGCTGCGATGCAGAACGATGAAAACTTGTCTCGTCAAAATAACGCTAATGTCAAAATCTCATTTCATTGTGAGCTGTAACATATTGTATTTTGGCCAGCCGCCAAAGACTCTGCCCACCCGGCCGGTCACCAGACACTCTGGCCGTTTGGCCGCCTACCCAGCCGGTCACCAGACACGCTGCCCCTGTTCGGCCGTCCACTCAGGCGGGCCGCCTCACCCTTGGTTCCTATCCAGCCTTCTGCCTGGCCCCCTGCCTGCCTTGCTCTTGACCCCCTCCACCCACCCTATGTGGACCTGTTCAGTTTGGTTTTGGGCCGTCTGGAATCCAGCCCTAAGAGGGGGGGTTATGTCAGGTCTGTCTCTGTCCTATTTCTTAGTTTGTTTGCCTTGTGTTGTCACGTATTCTTCGTTTTTGTGATTGTTTACGTTTGTTTCCTCGTGTCTGAATCCTCACACCCTGCCCTTGATTATCTGCCCGTTCTGTCTCTTAGTTTGTTTCCCTTATGTTCCGTATATGTTAATTGTTTACTCGTGTTTCCGACCTTGGATTGTATTACGACTACCCTATTTGGGTTGTGCCAAGTGAAGTTTGTAGGATGTTTGAGGATGTATGACATAACTCAGGCTATAAATAGCATTGTGCACATCATTCATAACCTTGTTGGTATAAATACTCGATCCACATTACATGCAAGTGATGATATTCATAGGCCTTCATGGTGTCCTTTAGCATTCATAGTTCATTCATAACTAGCATTTTCTATTTAGAAATCTGCATTGGATTTGGATGGATTGAAATTTGTTGCATCATTGTCATGGCAAAGTTTATGAATGAAGATAAGAGAACACCGGTGAATAACAATCTAAATTGTGAAAGATTTCTAGAATGAGTGTCTATGTGTGCATGTCCAATATGGGATGCATTCGTATTATGGGTTTGTTGGATCTCGTAATGCTACCATAGACCATAGCAAAGTATGCTGATTATTAAACAAAAATAAAAAATTGAATGATGATAAAACATAACTGTCGACATAATACATTTGAAAAAAAATGTGTTAACTGTTATGAGCAGTGAACAGCATAATTACTGTTTTCAAAGTCATATTTTTTTTACTAACTGCAGGATCAGTACATCTGTAAGCAGTTGGTGATAGCTGCTTTATCCACATGTTATTATACACATGTTACTATAATCGCAGTTAACATGGCTGAGAAATGGAGCATGCAGCAGAAAGCAACAAAAAAATGAAATTGTATTGCTTACACTGGCATCAATTAGTAATAGATTCAACTCTTGAAAGAAAACTCACCAGCTTCTTGGGAAGGTTTGGATCATTATTCAGAGCCTTCCAGAGCTTCTTCAGCATCTCTCGAAAATCCTTGAACCCTGACTGAGGCTTCAGTTCATAAAGCATTGGGGCGTAACCGAGGACAGCATCATGGAAGCAAGCCACTCGGTCCACATCCAGGTCGTTCTCACCAGCAGAAATGGAGGCCAGGTCAACAAAAACTTTCAGCTCATTGATGTCTATGTGGAAAGAGTGGACATGAGTTCAAGTTTAAACTTAAGCTCAGTAAGTTTCACATAAATTGAATGATGCACAAATAACAAATCAAAAACTACTAGTCACCTTCAAGGGCCTCTTTGACCCACATGACAAAATTCTTTCTGAGTCCAAGTTCTTGGAGGCAAAATCTGCGTGTCTCTGTGATGCCTACCAGTGCGGTCTTAGCATGCATCATGTCATTATCAATGCGATCAAGGGACTCCTTCTTGAAGTCCGTCTCTGTCTGTGGACAAACACAACTACACTTCAAAATTGTGTATAAAAAGTAAATGTTTTTTTTTTTCATCAGGCTAAAAACTGTGTATGTGTAGGTTTTATTTCCAAAATGACAGGTCCTTTTTTGTTTAGTTTCACACACAAAACATATTTCTAGAACTATGTTGGTCAATTAAATTATAATTACTTACAGCTAGGAGTAGCAAATTCAAAACATCAAAGTCTCCCTGTAGACAGAGGGTCTCTTTGACCTTTTGAACGACCTTTGCAGACTCGACAGCCAGGTGAAGCTCATGGTACTGTTCAATCTGCTGTACTTTCCTCTCAAGCCAGCGTTTGTCATCAGCTGGGTCGATGCAGCACATGATGCCCAGATCGTTAGACAGCTCCTCGTACCTGCCCTGAAAGGCTTTGAATAAGACATCAACCTGCTCCAGACGGAGAGTACCGTTCTTCAACTGGGCATAAATCTGCTGATACCTGCTGTAGCAAGGCTGGAAGATCTCATCGTGAATTATTTCAGGGGTGACCACAATGTCAGTCTCTAGGTCACCGTCCTCTAGGTCTGACTCATCACTCATCTCCATTTTTGAGTAATCGCGGGCCTGCAAGTCCCAACAGAGTTTAAAGATGAAACTGTCTCTAAACGTATGCAGAACCTCGGCCATCATCCTCACATCCTCATCCAACTCGAAGAACGTCACCGCTCCTGCCAGGAGAGAGGAGACCTGACCGAAGGAATGGACCTCCATGAAATCGTCTAGGTTCATTCTTTCAATGTCGACCTCTTTTCTCTGATCCAGCCGCTCAACATCAACTGAAATTTTTTAATTTGTTATTATTACACATTCCAATATCAAGTAGTATGCTCATGTGTGTGCTACTTTGCTTTTTAAGATGGTTCTTATGTAATTTCTATTAAAAAAAAACATACCACATACAAAACCCAAGACCGCCATGCAAATTCATGCACATACCTTTTAAGTGCTCCTGCAACTTGTGGCACATGTTGACAAGGCCATCCACTAGCTTTTTCTCGTGGTACACAGCTCTGGCCTCTTTCTGTCTCTGCTGCAGCAATCTCCTCATGGCACTGCTATCTTTAACCCTTTCATCTCCACACAGACACTCTGCAGAGGAAAACAAATGTATAGTTCCACAAACAGGTATGCACACAAACCACATTAATGTGACTATGAAGTGTAGGTAAGCAGTTAGACTTGAAGCTACTGTTAAAATTCCTGCTAAAATTAATGAAGAGGTCAAACACCACAGGGATTTTGGCTTCACTCTCACCTGTCTTGAGTAACTCTGTAAACGTTTCTTTCTTCTCCAGAATGTAGTTCAGGAGCCTCATCTGAATGTCACCTCTGATCAGTTGTTCTGTGACGTCTGTGAATGAGGATATAGCCACAGTGATCCTCTCCTGGGCGTCTTCAGAGAGGTTGTCAATGAGCTTCCGTTCTGCGCCTACATGAACAAGTAAGACAGTTTGTTTTCAGAAGCACTTCCATGTCGAGGTCCATCCATGTGTTCATCTAACTATGAGTGTGTTGACACACGGAATATTTGCCCACACACTGCAGCGGGCTGTTTGAATGTTACCACGCAACAGGCTATGGGAAGGTTACCACGCAGCGGGCTATGTGAAGGTTACCATTCAGCGGGTTACATGAAGGTTACCATGCAGCGGGCTATGTGAAGGATACCATGCAGCAGGCTATGTGGATGTTACCTTGCAGCTGGAAAATGTTTTTCGCTGCACTCCAGTCCATGAGATGTCGAATGACAACTTCCTGTTCGTCTTGGAATTGTCCATGTTTATCCTTGGGCCAGGATTGCTGGATCATGGTGGATAGGAGCTTCCCAAACTTCCAGTTCAAGGGGTAGTTGCTTACCCTTTTGAAGACATCGCCCTCTGACTTGACCTATTCAGAAGCAGCATCAGCCTTCGTTATAGACATTTACTAAATAACGAGTTATTCAAATGATTCATATAGTAGTACCAAAATGACAAGTAGTCTTAGGCTGGGTCCAAAGCTAACAAAATGTAAAAGAAGGAGGTGATGAGATGTTTGGAATAGATTGAAGAGATTTTCCTAATACAAGTCCTAATGTAATGTGAGATACCTGGCAAAGGGCAGTGACAGCATCGAGGGCACATTTCTCTACACTCCTGGCTATATGAGGGTGAGAGTCATTCAGTTCCTCCATCTTGGAGCAGTAGACATCCACCTGATCTAAATGCTTCTCCTGTGAACAAATAGATCAGAACACTTTGCAGTGGAATACCATAAAGTTATTAAGCGACATTATAATAACATGTACTCAAATACATACCTGTTGAAATTTGCCTTCAAAATCTCTGGTGAAGGTGTTTCTCCACGTGGTTGTGAAGTCCTCGTTCACAAAACTAAGAGAGATTATGTTGTTCCATATCTGTGAAAACATCAGATAACACAGTAGTTTAGTGTTCAGGAACTCATAATTGCTATGGTCGAAGTAACAGTTTGGGAAGTAGTGAAAACGACTGGCAGTGCATGCACACGGTTACACAAAATAGAGATGCTTCAGAGAGAGGTAAAGGTGAAAGGTCATCTGCACTAAGTGGGCAGTGCCAGGCCGAAGTTTGATTTGAGCCAACCAATAGCATTGCAGAGCAATTACTTTAAACTGAATGAGTCACATGAGATTACAATGCAAAATGGCAATATCGCCACGGGTTTACAAGGAATAAGACATAGTGCTTCTGTTCAGCATAATCCAATTTGTATACACTGTAGCTGTAGCTGTCAGCTGTCAGACGTGCTTTACCACCTGAAGTCGGCTGCATTGAGGAGCAAACCTGTGTTGAGGAATATGTAGGGATGATGCACCACTTTTCCAATTAAGGGAACGTAATATTTTTGCTAGATAGATAAATCGGAATCTGGCAGTGATGGTTTCGTGATTGGCGCATGGATATGCTCCCTGTCAGAGAAGAATATATTGCCACGCCTACATCCAGAATGGATGTGGACAGGGGCGGCTAATCCATAAGGGCAATTGGGGAGACCCACTGCCTATGGGAAAAGGAAAAAAAAAAAAAAAAAATCCTGATGTATAAATTCAATTTCCTTGTAAATCGCTTTGGATTATAGCGTCTGCTAAACGCCTAAATGTAAATGTCATATTTTTTTCCCTGTCGGATCCAACCAGTAGACCGTCTGATATGCCTTTTAATGTCATTGTCCAATCAGGTAACAGCCAGGCAGTCAAGCCAAAAGTCGTGCTTCAAATGGCCCTGAAGGTGAATTTCGCCTAGACCTCTCCCATTGACTCCCATGTTAAATCCATTTTTTTCACGAAACTCTCAATGCATTCTCTATGGCTTCCGGGAGGGCTCGCCCCTCAATATCGTTTCATAAGTAATGGACATAAAGGCCTATGGTAAAAGCCAATAAGGATGTCACACAGCTTCGACAGAGGCATGTCAAGATGGCACCTGTTCAGTACAACTCCATCCGCTCTTTGACAGAAACTTATTTTTAGTCAGCGTACTAATGAAGATAAATTGACCAAAAAAACAATTAGGACTTCCTAGACCAAATGTCTCCATTCAACAAAGGGAGGGAATGGGAACCAAAGAAAATCGCGTCGTGAAGTGGCTAACGCGGTCTGTTTTCTATATACCACTGTCACTTTTCATAGGTTTCACAGTGTGAACTAACTATTAATTATTTTTTATGTGATGACTTATTTTGATTTTGTAAGCCAATACTTTCAAGATCAGTCAATAAATATCGTTGGTTTTGACGTATGTTGCCCCCTTCTTTATGTTGTTAGTGGACATATCATGTGTCCTGTTCAGCTATGTTACATCATACAACATTTGAGACATGTGGATAATGTAAAAGTGTGATCATTTAATGTGGAGCCACATCATGTTTGCTTATGAAGGCTCCTGAATGTAACTTTCTTCCATAGCGTTCCACCTGTAACTTGCTACTCAAGCTACAGTGCCACTTGAAAGTATGTGAACCCCTTGAGCACCTAAGAGTTTTCTGTTGTTTTACCATGATTTTGAATTTTTTATTTATCAATTTTCCATAGATGAAATGTCAAGTTTATGTTTATCAATTGCATGTACTTGTTTAGAGGGAATTGTTTGAGTAGCCAAAGAACTACATGAAACATGGAATTAGTGTATGTGCAAAAGTAAGTGAACCCCCAGCTGCATTGGTAAAGTCAAGCAGGTAACAGACTCGGTGAAACATATTTGGGTGCTTAATAAGACAATTAAGCAAACCAATCAACTGAAAACTCTTAAGTACTCAAGGAGTTCACATACTTTCATGTAGAAAGAAGGGAAATATTACTGTTAGTTGCTGCCAATAGTGGACAAAAAGGTATTGCTGTATGACTAAATCGGCTAACTTAATGTACCTACTGAAAGGGTCGCCTTAATCATTATCAAAAAAATTGCCCCTCCTGAGAATTTATTCAGGAGCCGCCACTGGATGTGGAACATGTCATTTATCGCTTGAGTTTATGACAACCCGCCTGGGTGGAATAGGCCGTTTTTGCCAAGTTTCCACGCCAAACTAAGGCCCATAATGTCAACTTTTTCATGAAGAAAAGGTTCTACCACCTATCACTCCTGATATACACATGTTTCTACATGTAGGTAGGTTTATACATAAACCAAATGTTACATTTCCACTGCAAAGTGGCAATCATGATTATATGTGAAATTACCAGTTCATAGAGCACAACAAAGACACCAAGCATCCAACATGCATGAAATCATGTCACATACAAAAGCTCAAAGGATTGCATTATGCAAATGCAAAAGGGATGTTGTGTGTTTTGAGTGTTACCTCAAACTCAGAGGTTAAAGTGGTTGATGTAAGGTACATGTATGAATGCAGCAGTTTCTGCTTGAAGGTTTGACTCATCCAGGAGCGGAGAACCTGCATTGCTTCAGACAGCAGATTCAGGCTGCGTGGACTTAGACCATTCCTGGCCTCTGATTCCTGGAACACAACACACAAGCATATCATATATGCACCCAAGCAGACAATAAAAACAAATAAAGCTCAGTAACGTTTTTCAAAATCAAGGTTTTTTCAAACCTGTGAGTTGGAGGAGAGGGTGAAATCCGAAACTGCCCCAACAAGGCTCATGCAGGCAACAGGAATTGCAACATGGTTTTGTGCGTAAGAGTAATATTTCACTCCTTTGCAGATTTTCCCAAGTAGTCTCACTGCAGTGGCTAAACACTCGGTTCCGTACGCCTCACTATAGCAACTGCAATGGATGTTCAGGGTATTAGTATACAAGAATCTGTCTCACAGTACAAATTATTTGGCTGAAGGTGGATTTCATAGAATGGAAGTCGGAAAGAGTCTACATACATATCACACATATACACAGTGAACATTCATTAGCAGGAAATTCATTTCAAATATAGGCCTGGTATAAATGTAGACCAGCACAATTACGGTAAATTACCTGAATTTGTGTTCAATAAGGTTTGTCTGAATGTGAGCCAGAGTATCAGAAATCATCTGAAAGGCAAAGAAATAAATACCAACTTTTTATCAACATTGATCTATAAACAAATGCCAGAAGTATACCTAGTACTCGTAGAAATATAGGATTAGGACTTCCTGTGTGGCGCTAGAGCGAGATAGACGCAGAGTAGAGAGCTCCTCTAATCGGTTTTCAAAAAATACCTCCTATTAACAAATATCAGAATTATATACACTTAAAATCCAATGTGAGAGGAGGGAAGATGCTTGATGTTTACTTTTCTGTTCCTCTGTATCTGTGATAAAACTTTTAAAAAATAAATCAAAATAAAGTGTTAAAAAAAGAAATACAGGATTAACAACTACATAAAAAAAAGAAAACTGCCATCGATACCAACCAGCCCATGAGAAACTCACTGTGACGTTGTTGTAGCTGATTTCAGCGGGGGCTCTCAGACTGAAGATATGCAGCAGGTCAAGCAGTCCAGCACTGAGTACTGAGCTGCACTCAGTCAGGTCCTCCGGTGTCAACAGGCAGATGACTGACCGAGCCAGCAGATGATCAATCTCCATCAGATGTGGGTGTTTCTTCATTAAATTCAATATGGAGCTAAATGATAGAGGCCACGGTAAAAAAAAAAACAACAAATTAATACAAAATGAAATAAATGTTTGCCATGCTTCAAACTAGCTAATGTTTTCCAATGCACAAAAAAGCTGGATAGCCGAGAAGTAGTTAAATATCCTTTCAGACTACACAACTTTTCAGTTGCAGACAGGAAAGTGCTGGTTGAGCACAGCTCGGGAAAATCTAAGAGCAGTCCTGTCAGAGAGTGTCGAAGAGCGTATATTCATAAACTAACCGAATTTGTATAGTGTTAAACACCAAGTCACAGACAGTTATCACAAAGGATTATGGCGATCACACGTTACTGTCTGTGACTGAAGAGTCATATAGTCTGATTGCCGCTTTACAAAAAAAGAAAAGCACCTTCTGTCCTGGCTTGAATAGGGTGTACGCAATGAATTTAAGCCTTGGAGCCCAGCCCAGGATGGCTCAAGTTTGGGGTTGAGGGAGAGAGGGGCTGCTTCAAAGGGATTGGAGACACCATGCTGCAGGTGAAAGAGTGGTAGCACTAGGACCCAGTGATGCATATCTTTTGTCCGAACAGTATTCATAAGAGTCACCAGCAAATCAGGGAAACTAAGGAAACAGAAAAAGCATGTCATGACTATTTTATGTCCATTACTATGCCATTAATACTACCAACCATTCATTGTTAAATATCTGTCATACAATTGTACAATGGCAACCCCTTATTAAATACTGAATTGCTCACAAATGTATTCAATTTCAGATGAAGGATGAGAAGTGAGGATCACCCTTTGAGGCAGGAGAATGACTGTTGGAAGTCCTCCCAGTGGAGCAAGAACTGGTCTTTGGGGAGGTCTGGGAGGCGGAGTGCCACACAGAGACGAGAGAGCTCTCCATTGTCTAATGTAAGCTTGAAGGTCTTCCACGCATACAGCATGATAACAGCTGCATTAAGAGGATCTTTGATGAAGGAGCCCTTTCCTCCTTTGTCTTTCAGCAGCTCAGGAGTCACATGTTCCAGCATGAAATCCTTCAGGAGTCTACTCACCTACAATGAGGAAAGAGGGGAGCATTAATGGACATGCATGTAGACCCAAATATAATTTTGACAGGAAACTCTTCAAATGCCCCAGGAGTGAAGTGCAGGTAATATAATAGAGGAGTTAGGCTTCCCAATAAGAGATATGTTCAGTGCAATGTCCCCATTGGTTGGCGATTACCATTTTAATTTTAGTCTGTGTCTTTTGGGGACGATGCCAGAATGATCAATCCTTCAAAATTGTTCTTTTAATCTGCGTAAAACATGCCTTCAGTTCCCAGCATCTTACGGACTGAATAAGCATTGCTGTTGATGTTAAATGATGTACATGGAACATTGAAAATGCAGGCCAATCATAGTTGCTATGCTAACATTTAAAAACCTTTTAGACCAACAGAAGTGTTGGTGTATGCACTTGTCCAATTAGCCAGTTGATCATGTTCAGGGAGGAGTCTGTCCATACTTACAATAGGTTTCAAACTCAATTTTATTTTTTGCTTTCTACAGAAAGTAAAATGCCCCTAAATGTAAAGTGAGTTCACTTACATCTTTTTCACCATAGTTTAAGGCTAACCACTTTTCTTCTCTTTCTTCATACACAAAGGGGTTTCCGTAGATCTGGTGGAATTGTTTGAGCTGAGTGAAGAAACTCTTGCGGTTGACGTCACTCCAAGTACGAAGGAGGTCAAAGATGCTCTCCAACATTACTCTCCCAGCAATCCCTCTGCCCTGAATCAGATCCCTCTGCTTCTCAAGCCAGAAGTCTGAGAAGGCTTTAGTCAGTCGTTTGAACATATTTTTGGATGGCTCAGCACAGACGATATCATCATACTGATGCCACTCTCCTAAGGAGGGGACACAGGCAGAAACAGACATTACACATCATTTGTACATAGCAAAAATATATGTGAAGGGAATAAAACACATAATTTGTAGGACTTGCCTTCCTCGTTTAAAAGATGTGGCTGAACAAATAGGCATCTGTTGGTAGTAATCTGTGAGTCCATTTTGTAAATATATTCATACTCGTAATCCTCCTTCTTTTGCTTCCATACAAGATACTTGTATGGAATGGACACTGATGTAGCCTTTGTCTTGTTTGTCTGCAGTTTTCCCTCGATGAGGTAACCATGTTCTCCCAGGTCACTGTAAACGATATAAGCAGCCACTGTATAATATCAACTGTTGAACATATGCAAAATTTAATAAAAAGCAAAAAGAAGAAAAAATCAAAAAGGACTATTAAATGGACTGTTGGACATCGCATTGCTTTGTTGCATTCACAATATCTTCCAAATAACTATATATCATTATTTTGAAAGTTAATGATGGTCCTCCATAAGCAACATTGAACATTTTAATCAACATGATCAAAATGATCATTGACTGACAATTTCCAGAATAACGAATCAAATATTCCAATGTGGACCAATAATTGCAATTTGTGAATGTTTTCAGACACTAATCAAGTTTCCGAACAATCACAATCAGCTATTTAACAAAAAGCAATCACAGGATATATGAGTCAGATTCAGGACTAAAGGAAGTCTGACCATTTTAGCTGTTCAAAACATTATTATCAACTTTATGGGACCCATTGTTAACTATACCTGATGGTCAAAACAATCAATGGTGAAAAGCCACAGAGGTAATCTAAAGATACAAACAGTCAAAGAGTTGAACCCACCGAGACACAGAAAGCTCGACTAAGTCAGTTTCCCACTTTCCTATGCGTGAACCTGCACGGATGAAGACTCGGTCCTCTGGTGTCAGTTTGAAGTCCTTGGACAGCACAGCATGGAAGTAGATGGTCAGCCTGTCTACTGGAGCAATCTGCTGACTGCGTGTAATCCTGCAATACCCATAAACATCAAATCAGTTAAAGGAAAAATCGTCAGCAAAATAGAACTTACGATATCCTGACATGGCATTCAATATGTGGCGGAAAGAGAGTCACGAAATTCTTTATTCCCCAAATACAAGAAATAGTAGAAAACCTGCAGTGACCTTTTTGGGGGTGTGGCATTTTTCGGGGCTTTTGAGGTTTTGTTGTTTCCGCTGGCATCCTTCTCCTGAGAGGGCTCTGAGGGCACATCTCCTGGAGCCTGGGCAGAACCTTGGTGGACCTCACTCTCTTCCACCTTCACTTCCACTGGGTGGTCTACACTTGTTCCTCGGTCCTTAACCTACACAGAGACATCATAAAGCACAGTGTATTATAGAACAACACAAATCATTTCATTGCTAAAATAGGTTATAAGAGGTTATAAGACATATGCACACACACACACACACACACACACACACACACACACACACACACACACACTGTACTGTATACACATACATACATGCATACATACATATATATAAGACACCGTAACAAACTATAGAACATCATTATGGCAAAGTATTTTATTGTACCTGAGGTTTGTTCTTGGGGCCAAACACCATCTCTGTACTTCCCTGTTTCTGCTGATTTGTTTTGGTCTTCTCAGCAGGGGCCTTTGTTACGTTTGCATTCTTATCACAGCTGGCACTGTTGTCCTCAGAGGTTTGAGGTTTTGATGCATTGGAAGTTTCCTTCTTCTTCTTGGAGCTCTGCTTATTTTTGGCTAAGCCTTTGGCTTGAGTCTCGTCTGTTGTTGGGGACTGACTCTTGGACACAGCCTGTACAGAAATGGGCTCGCCAGTGGATGCAGGGTCGCCTGTTTGAAGAGGGTGTGGTGCTTTGATCTCCAGTGAGGAAGGTCCAGCATCCCGCTCCATACAGTCCTTAGTTTGCTCCGGCACTTCTGCCTCAGGCTGGACTATACGGGCGTCATTAGCAGGCGGAGTCTGATCAGAGATCACTTCCTCCATTCCTCTGTCAGGCGGAGACTTAGCGGGCGAGGAATTAGCTGTTGGTGTGTCAGATGGCTCAGACGTCTCAGTGACAGGAGAAAGCACCGGGTTGTCGGCAGGACTGGCCACCGGGTCAGGCATCTCATCCATGGCACTGGCAGAACTCTCGCTGTCTGAGCCAGCATCCCCACTTCCACAGTCCTGATGTACATTGCGCTCAGTCAGGGAGGTGTCAGAGAGGTCACTGGTAAGAGACTGCAGCCCATCCCTCACCTCAGATTTCTTCTTCCGTCGCTTACGAGCTTTTTTCTGGTAGGGTAAACAATGTCAAAAATACCCAACCACACACACACACACACACACACACACACACACACACACACACACACACACACACACACACACACACACACACACACACACACACACACACACACACACAGTTATCCAGACCTTATTTCAAACACCACCCCCACTGTGTACTCAGTGGTGAGCTGGTAACATGCTCTTATGATTAATGTGTTGTAGCGAAAAACAACTGTTTCCAAATCTTAAAGATTCAATCAGTAACAGAAGTCCGGAATGCAATAAACTGAAGTTTTATTCAATCCTTGCAGACATTTCATCAAAAACGAGAGTGGTGGTCCATGGAGCAGCTCTGACTAAAAAACCCAGCGCACAAACAATTTATAGGGCATATTCCGTTCCAAAACATCTTTCAAGAGGCCGAAACAGCTGTGTCCTTTTCAGTAGTTTCACCCCTCCCGGTTAGGAATGTCAAGGCTCTTTTTCTACATGCTCTTTGATGAATTCTGCATCCCCTTATGCATAAACCTTTAAATTCATATTTGGCTGTCTCTGTACGCCTGCACCTGTGGAAACCGTGATCTTGTTTTGAGAAATTAGGCATCTCTGTTTGGCCTGGCCTTCATCCCTACACACAGGCCTCTCTGCCTGGCACACAGGCTTCTCTGCACGTAGGTCTGTCTGGCTGGCCTGACCTTGGTCTGTGCACACGGGCCATTCTGTTTTAACTAACAAAGCACTTACTCCTGCACACAGGCTATTCTGTTTGACCTAATCATAACACCCATTGCTGCACACAGGCCTTAAGACACTTGTTGTTGCAAAACTGATTCATGTCCACCACACCACTGGATTATAACCATAATTCTCAACAAATGCTTCTTAGATTAATTTATATTCCATCTCACACAAACAGAAACAACACACGGAAAAGAGAAAAATAATCAGACACACCAAGTGACATGCCAGCCCCAAAGTGGGTACCTTTTTCTTGGGGTTGTTGGGCTCCTCAAGGGGGCGTTTAGGAGACAAGGATGTTGGTTGACTGTCCAGAGATGCAGGTTCATCAGATAGCTGTGAGTTTTTCTCAACACCACCTGTCAATAATTTAGAGGAATTGGCTAAGGTGAAAACAACATTTAGGTAAGAGAACTCACAATGCCGATTAAATACAATTTGGTTTGAGAGGCAAAGAACAACCAGCATTGATACATTAACATTAGTACTTACATCAGTAACTGTGCTATGTATTTTTGTGGTTAATCAACGATAGTAAATAAGCATTACATTACCTGCTGTGACTTGGTGTTCTTGAGCGGCGAAACGTGCGCCACATTGGCTACAAAACTTTGCATCCTGCTCCTTGGCGACATGACCACATACACACTTCATGTCTGATCTGTGAGACGGAGAGGAGTGAACAACTTCTCTAATACTCAGTAGTTTTTTAGGTTACAAACGTCCTCAGGCTTTCGCTTTCGTTTCACTGTAAATGCCTTCGCCACAATATGTGAACAAGTCTGACAAGCCCACAAGCTTTCTCCGGTAGGCTGTACGTAGCCCATCTGTCCAACTTAGCTTAGATACCAAGAGCTGTCCCCGGTAGGCTGTAGGTAGCCCATCTTTCCACCTCATGCTTCAGATACGCTCCCCTCCATCTGATTAATAAACTAAGATGCACAAGGTCATGGCTTTCTAATCTGAAGCACAATGTACTATAGGCTATACGTTAAGAGATTCCATTTAAGTAGAAACTATGATTTAACAAACCACACTGGTACTCAATTAGAGCCAATGCCCTTGCCCTTTGAGTGATGTTGGAGGAAAGTTTTGCTGCTGTTGCCCAATTATTGCCAGGCTGAAGGCCAAGCAATAGACTTTGTTATACAACCACCAATATAGTATTTCTGCGTTTATCTATTCTTGTCAGTCATACTACCAAACATGACAGAATACAGAGAATATGTCCTGCTACAAGCATGTTACCCGAGGATAGCTGACCAAGCTTAACATTATGCGAGGTATGTAGGTTAAACTAGCCAGTTAGCCCGCTTACCAACAGGTTACAGTAGAGACTTCACATTATGGCTAACTGCTAGATGCGTAAGCTATCATGTCTAATACGGGGCTCTGCAAATCAAGGAAATAGCCTACGTTACAGCACACATTGCTAACTACATAGCATTAATGCTAGCGTTAGATAGCTCGTACATTATGGTTGTGGCCAACCCGACGTTAACGTTAGCTAGGTAATTTAAGATTTGTCATCATAGAGAATCTTCTTACCTTTGCAATAGACACCAACATCTCACGTCAAGTTAAATTCAGAAGGAAACACGCAAGCATGACATATCAAAACATGTCAAGTAACGTTAGGTGTGAAACTTACCTATCATAACACTGTTCTCCACACTTACGAAGCAAGCCTCAGGTACACCTGACGTTCATTGTTACTTGACTTGTCGAGTGTATCGAATAGTTCAAAAGCGCAGCTTTGACAATACTATGAAGTGCTGAAAATTGGTCTAGATGTTTCCAAGTAGGCTAAGCGAAATCATGAAACTGTACAAAGTTTCGTTTCTGTTTCAGATGGGCGTGAACATGGCACAATATGTTCCTCATGGACATAGCGATATTACTGTAGGTCACAGACGAGAGTCTATGCTACCTGATGGTAAAGTGTCCGTACTCTGCCCTGTGGTAAGGCTAGTGTTTTTGTACCCATATGAAGTGTATAAGTCCAAGTGCGTCATGATCTATGATTCCGGGTCAAATAGTCTATTCAATATGGTACTCAGCACTGCTTACTAGTTATACTATATAAAAAATATTCAATGTATTTACACGATATAATATCGATACACTGATTAGATATCCTTATTGTGTTACAAACTGACGTATCATACGCTGACTAGGCTGTTTTACTGACTGAATAACAATTAGGTATCCATTCCTGTAACTTCCTACTCAAAACAAGAGAATATTCAAAGATATAATATAAGTCAAGTGTTGACCTGCTATTTCAAATTTATGAAACACAATTCTGCTTTGACTGACCTCTGTTCACATTCTGTCTGTACTTTTTGGGGATCCCCCAGTTTATATGCCAAGCTGTGTCCACTAGGTCGCTCTCTCACTCTCTCTCTGTCTCTCTCTGTGTGTGTGTGTGTGTGTGTGTGTGTGTCTCTCTCTCTCTCTCTCTCTCTCTCTCTCTCTCTCTCTCTGTGTCTGTCTGTCTCTCCCTCTCTCTCTTTCTGTCTGTGTGTGTGTGAGTGAGAGAGAGTATTTAAGCAGTTTTATTCTCATTCTATTTTACATAGTCCAATCAAAATTCACTTAAAAACATGCAACAGTTTGACACTTATTGAGGCATGGTTTTATAGGCAACTAGTTTTGGTACCACTCTCAAATTCATTTTGATAGCAGATAAACATCTGTGTCTTCCCCAGCAGCCATCCAAGATATGCCCTAGTTCTGTGTAACGGGCTGGAACCCCCTGCAAAAATGGAAGAAAAACTTTCACACGCATGACATTGCCAGCTATACTGCAAAAAGACACCAGTTAGTGTGTTGACAAGCTTCTATCAGTGTCAGCTGGGCTGTTGGTGGTGTTTGAAAGGTTTTTGCATGCCTTTTAGGTAGTTAGCTTACTGGTTTTGGAACAGAACTCTGTATTGCTGCTTTAATGTGTTTAATTTATTTGACTTGTTAAACTTTATTGTTCTCCTAGGTGACCTACAATGTATGTCCCACCATATCTGATCATTCCCAGACGACCGAGGAAGAAGTCCATATTTCAAGCATAATTGCATTGAAAATACCTTTCTCCCACATGATTTCAGCCTCACATGTGTATCCATTTAACCGGAAATGAGCATTGCTTTCATACAAGTATTTGTTTCTGTTAGGTTTTTGGCAATGCAATCTTTGCAATGCGAAGACAGTTTATGTCTGATTTATGTCTGTGATTAACCACGCAGATCAGGATATCAGGATATCAGGATGGTATTCAGATACTACTCTTAAGCATATCTTTAACAGTAACTTACAGTTGGTGTGGCTGGGTATGACGGCACCTTGTGATTCATTATATGGTGGTGATCCAGAGTTTGATGAAGTTGACATGAGAGAGGAACAGCTGCCAACATGGCCCTGTGCCTGCATGGCACCAACCAGCAGAGGGTGCTCCAGCTAGCAGCTGAACAAAAGGCAGGGGCAGCCTCACAAACTGTCTTCAGTGTGGGCAGAATCAAAACATTCCTGTAATATTTGTTCCTTAGCCATTAATGGACACAAATAAACATGTCCATTTTAACAATTATAATGATAATGAAGATGCATTTCAATGTACAACATTGTTGATGTATTTTAATGCTATGTTGCACGAGAGCATGTTTTGTCGCATGGTGAATAATTTGAGGATTTGGAAAACACAGCATTTTACAATATTCCCTATACAATGCTGTAAACTCTAGTAATGTAGCCTGAGTTTTGTCGGTCTTAATCTTAGTCGTAGTCATGCTAGTCTTAAATGTGCAACATTGTTGATGTATTTTAATGCTATGTTGCAGAAGGGCATGTTTTGTCGCATGGTGAATAGTTTGAAGATTTGGAAAACACTGCATTTTACAATATTCCCTATACAAAGCTGTAAACTCTAGTAATGTAGCCTGAGTTTTGTCGGCCTTAATCTTAGTCTTAGTCTTGCTAGTCTTAAATGTCAGGTCTGTGATGATGTTGGAAGAAAGAGATCGCAGATGAATGACATGAAGACATGACTAAGCTGCTCTTCAAATGCATACACAACCCAGACTAGACAGCAGTGGAAAGCCAGTGGGTGGGGTCTGGCAAACGGGTTGTTCAATCTACCCTGACTAAGACAATTCCAAAAGGGTCTGCAGGTTTCCACAAATTATCTAGGTTTGAGGTAAAGCGAGTACTACACTTCCTAGTCTGGTGGTAATAAAGATCTACAATTTCTGCAAAAATGACTTCAAAACTAGTTTCCAGTTTACTTGCCTTGGAATGTCATGGGAAATGCCAAGGCTGTCTGGCCTTGTTGTTTCTTTAATTAAATATGATGCCGCAGTCCCTTCATGAAGTTTCTCATAGGGGTACAGCGATTCCTTTTACTTTTGAAACAGGAGCATTTTTTTCATTGGGCTACTGAATACTGTGATTCTTTGATTGCGGGCACTTTTATGTCCCCAGAGGTAAAATGTCTGTTTAAAATGATATTGTACATAATAAATACCTTAGTTATTTTAAATAATATTTATTGTACTATGAAAAAAAGTTTTACACCCCAATCATGAGGTTTTCTATTTTTAAAAATATTGTAAATACTAATACTTGGCCAAATAGGCTCGTCCCCAACCCAGATTTTTAAACTTCTTTTCTCCAAAACAGATATAGAATATTATTATTTAATTAATAAGGGTCAATGTTTGTTATGTTAACATCTTTAAAAGAGTCTAGATATTTTAGCTGTGTTCAATATAGCCCTGTCCCCAACACCACCGTCATTACCGCGACGGTCTATGATAAGTGCATATATTTGTATGAGGGCAAGATTTGTTTATGCTGTAACCATGGAAATGAAGGCTGACAGAGGTGCACATGTCAGCCATGAGGGAGGAGGGTCAATTGATATCTTGAAAAGTAAGTAGGCCTAATTTATTATTGTTTTCCTCTTACCCATAGAGTACATCAATTCAGCGTCATTACCACGATGGCTATTACAATAACACTTTTTGTGAAAATAATGAAATATACAGATTATTCATAATATATTTTAAGTACAGTTTGAACTAGCTGTTGAGTGGTGTTAGCTATTCAAAGACTTAGCACCCTTTATCCTGAAAAAACTAAAAAATGTCATTACCACAACGGTCATTACCGACACAAAACTCACTGTTCTGGTAATGACGGGCTGTTTTGGTAATGACATGGTTTTTTTTTTAGCATTGGTATCTTAGTGAGTTTTTAGAAATTAAGTGAAGTAAAACATAGTTGAGTGGTGTTATAATGGAATGGATCACTCTTTGAATCTAAATCTGTGCATTTTCTACATTTTCCATTCAGTATGGCACCCGGAACATCGGCACAGAGGTCTAGAAAGCATAGAAAAAGACTAAAGGAGGATAATAAACTTGTTTTAATTTGTCATGAGTATGAGTTTGAACATTTTGTTCTTTTATGTCAGTGTTAGTTGACAGATAATCTGACTTCTTTTTTACACTTTTAGTCTTTTGTTTTGACCATGAAGTGACTCTGTCATTACCGGAACAGCATGTCATTACCGCAACAGCACGTCATTACCGCATTGCTACTCTAATGAGTTTAATTAGGCATAAAAGTCCTTTACAAATGATTTTATTTTAAATGTGGTGCTATAAGATTAATACCCTAATTGAGTTATATGCACCTATTCAAAGAAAAAATGTGTATATTTACTTTTATAGAAATTAAACTAAAGTTCGCATTGTTGAAATCCTCTTGATGCCTGTAAACTTTTCTTTATTTGAAGTATTGTTAACAGTCCCCCATTTTTACTACATGGATGAGATTACATTTTGTTCCTATTGGATCATTTTAATTTAAAGGCAGTTTTTGATGTTGTGATGGTAATGACATTTTGCAATGCCATATGTTAAAAGAAGATAAAATATACAAAATTCACATATGCAGAATTTTGGCCATCATTGAATATTTACTTCTAAGCATGTAAACACTGTTTTAACATCATTAGTTAAACCTTATTTCTAATTTTAAAATTCAAAAGTTAAAATGGCAAAAGTGCCCGCAATTAAAGAAACGCCCTAAAACACATGAATCCTACAATTTAGCAGACTTCAGCCTACAGGTTGTATACTGAGAAAAAAGATATGAATTTTGACTTTTAAAAGGCATTGCAAGGTCTATAGAAAACAGTTGGCTAGGGCACAAGGTCAACTTCTTACGTCTAGTTAAAACGGTGCTAATTACAGTGCATGAAATGCCCTGTATTGTTATTCCTAGGCTTCTTCTTCTTCTTATTCTTGTTACCTTTTTCTGCGATTAATTCAGCCCGAACCGCTTAAGGTAGAAACTTCATTCAAACTTTGTCGCGTAGGTCTTGTAAAGGACACTTATGCTATGTATTTTTCACTTTTCTAAACTTTATACTTTTTAAGATATTAAATAAAAACGAATCAAAATTTTCCCATTGACTAACATTGGGCCATTATGACATCATAATAGGGTATTTAAACTGGCTTGCACCTGTGCTTCACTGACACCTGCGCCAAATCCAAGGAACCTCTTCTCTGTCCCTCTCAATTTAACTGTAACTAGGAACATTAAGACACCTTCCATTCTCTACTTTTTTTTCTCTCCATCTCTCCATCTTTCTCTCTATCCCTCTCAGTCTACTTTCTCTCACACTCAATCTCTCTTCATCACTCCATTTTTATCTCCTTTTTTCAATATTTTCACTCTCTTTTTCTCTTTATCCAGAGCCACTCTTGTTCACTCTTCTTTCCTTCTTCCACTCTTCTTTCCTTTATTCTTCCACTCTTCTTTCCTTCTTTCACTTTTCTTTCCTTTCTTCACTCTCCTTTCTTCTTTCCTTCTTTCACTCTTCTTTCCTTTCTTCTTTCCTTCTTTCACGCTTCTTTCTTTTCTTCTTTCCTTCTTCAACTATTCTTTCCTTCTTTCACTCTTCTTCCCTTTCTTCACTCTTCTTTCTTTTATTCTTTCCTTCTTCCACTCTTCTTTCCTTCTTTCACACTTCTTTCCTTTCTTCTTTCCTTCTTTCACTCTTCTTTCTTTTCTTCTTCCTTTCTTAACTTTTGCATTTCATGCACTGGTATTTCCTTCAGGAAATGCATTTTCTAGTTACAGTGCATGAAATGCCCTGTATTGTTATTCCTAGGCTTCTTCTTCTTCTTCTTATTACAGTGCATGAAATGCCCTGTATTGTTATTCCTAGGCTTCTTCTTCTTCTTCTTCTTCTTCTTCTTCTTCTTATTCTTGTTACCTTTTTCTGCGATTAATTCAGCCCGAACCGCTTAACGTAGAAACTTCATTCAAACTTTGTCGCGTAGGTCTTGTAAAGGACACTTATGCTATGTATTTCTCACTTTTCTAAACTTTATACTTTTTAAGATATTAAATAAAAACAAATCGAAATTTTCCCATTGACTTACATTGGGCCATTATGACATCATAATAGGGTCTTTAAACTGGCTTGCACCTGTGCTTCACTGACAGCTGCGCCAAATCAAAGGAACCTCTTCTCTGTCCCTCTCAATTTAACTGTAACTAGGAACATTAAGACACCTTCCATTCTCTACTTTTTTTCTCTCCATCTCTCCATCTTTCTCTCTATCCCTCTCAGTCTACTTTCTCTCACACTCAATCTCTCTTCTTCACTCCATTTTTATCTCCTTTTTTCAATATTTTCACTCTTTTTCTCTTTCACTCTTCTTTCCTTCTTCCACTCATCTTTCCTTCTTCCACTCTTCTTTCCTTCTTTCACTTTTCTTTCCTTTCTTCACTCCTTTCTTCTTTCCTTCTTTCACTCTTCTTTCCTTTTCTTCTTTCCTTCTTCAACTATTATTTCCTTCTTTCACTCTTCTTTCCTTTCTTCACTCTTCTTTCTTTTCTTCTTCCACTCTTCTTTCCTTTCTTATTTCCTTCTTCCACTCTTCTTTCCTTCTTTCACTTTTCTTTCCTTTCTTCACTCTCCTTTCTTCTTTCCTTCTTTCACTCTTCTTTCCTTTCTTCTTTCCTTCTTCAACTACTATTTCCTTCTTTCACTCTTCTTTCCTTTCTTCACTCTTCTTTCTTTTCTTCTTCCACTCTTCTTTCCTTTCTTCACTCTTCTTTCTTTTCTTCTTTCCTTTTTTCACTCTTCTTTCCTTCATCCTCTCTTCTCTCCTTTCTTCACTCTTCTTTCCTTTCTTCTTTCCTTCTTCCACTCTTCTTTCCTTTCTTCTTTCCTTCTTTCACTCTTCTTTCCTTTCTTCACTCTTCTTTCTTTTCTTCTTCCACTCTTCTTTCCTTTCTTCACTCTTCTTTCTTTTCTTCTTTCCTTCTTTCACTCTTCTTTCCTTCATCCTATCTTCTCTCCTTTCTTCACTCTTCTTTCCTTTCTTCTTTCCTTCTTCCACTCTTCTTTCCTTTCTTATTTCCTTCTTTCACTCTTCTTTCTTTTCTTCTTCCTTTCCTAACTTTTGCATTTCATGCACTGGTATTTCCTTCAGGAAATGCATTTTCTAGTTAACCATTGTGCTTGTGCGTAGCTCTCGCTTAAACTGACCAATCCGCAGTGTTACACGCAAAATATGAATCACAGACGCGAAACCTCACTGGCAGAGCCAGAATATGATCCCACGGTGTATATTTAAAGGGATCGAAGACAGTCTGGGGCAGTCAGACGCGCGGGGAAGTTACGAAGGGACCAACCTAAAGCACAGCTGAAAAGTATCTCTCCGTCGCCATGCATAGGTTTAGAATAGCAGTGGCTCTTTGGGTGTTTTGTATTGTCACATCTATCCCTGCTGAAGCTTGGTACAAACAATCTACAAGCCCAAGCTACTACTCCGTCGGCAGGGCGTCAGGTTTGCTGTCCGGGATCAGGAGGTCTCCTTACGTCCGACGAGCAGAGTCAGAATCTGAAAGCGAAGGACTGCAAGAGTCTTCAGATAAAAATTCGATTCCGGATTCAAACTTTCGACAGTCAATCTTTCTCAAAACTTTGGTAAGTTAACTGTCTTGCATATCCCTCGTGCGGTATAGTTAGGAAACCTAATAAAACACAATGTGCTGTGGTAAATTAAGTGTCCAGTCTGAGACACGATTATCGATGTCCAAGCTACTCCTATGGTAAGCCTTTAGCGCTGTCCTTTCAGAACCGCCATCTGTGTTCCATGACTTGAGACGTTAAAATGAACTGCTGCTTTAGCCACTTTTGATGTAAAGTTTAATTCAAACAAATCAGTAGATACCCATCTCACAGGGAATACATTAAACAACCAATAGCTGTAAGATGATTTATTAAAAATGTTTTGTTCTTTTCCACAGCCAATCTGTATCAAAGATGTATCACCGAACCTTCAAAGCTGCGAACTAGTCCAAGGTGGGACAGCTGTGTTTCAGTGCAAAGGCGAGTTACTTCTGTCCTTGGATACACGGGAGTGTGACAGACTTTGAGCATCTGCATTCACGAACGGGAACACCATCCAAACTGACACAGTGAAGGACAGCTCTTGCTTGTTTCTCTGTAGATGTTCTGTATCATGTCTTGTTAACCAGTCACGTTCTTGTAGAGTGTATTTTTTTTTACATGCACATTACATTGAATACCATGTAAATTATGATCTAAACGTTAACAGACAGCACATTTCTTCGTCTGATGGATGTTGTATTTAGGAGGAAAGATTGTATGGCATGAAGCAAAATGAAGAAGACAGGTCCAAGACCATTATAATGGGTAATTTCTATTTGTTAATAGTTAAAATCCTAAATCGATCTGTAAAATTTCATTAAATTATTTCAAACAACCAGTCAGAGCTGTTTAAGAGTGTTTTGATTGGCTTTATTTGACATAAAAGCGATATGCAGCATACACTTCATGTCAGGGAAATCCATGTCAAGTGTTAACGATGTGTGTAAGTATAATTCCATATGAAGGTCATTCCATATATATTAATAAATTAAATAAGTCTAAACAAAAATAAACAAGTGATATGCTTCATTCCTGATTCTAGGGTGACACGTTAAAACAGTTAATAATCTTAAACCCTTTTGGACTCCATTTCTTTAATGAACAGGGGTAGTTCCATTCCATTCCATTCCCCCAAAATAAATAAATGAGGACCTGTTGTAGCCATGTAGGGTGAGATTAGCCTGACTACCTCTTGTATTATCTTCATGAAATGGTTTCTTAAAGTGATCATTTAAATAAGTTCTACCATTTAAAATATTGTGAACCATACAAAATTGAAGATCTGTAGCCCCATCCTCGTCCTCCACCGAAACCTTCCCTCCCCCCGAAATGGCTCCTATAGTCCAGATCAAGAACCACTGTAATGAGTTTATTTCGGGCAGCCTGCTTTAAGGATTTCTTGAGTCCCCAGTACCATGAGCTGGCATATTCAAAATGGCAATGGACTAAAGTTATGTCTAAAATGTTCAGGCTATTCATTTGGCAATCTGGTACTTTACTTATAATACCATAGGACGCAAATAAATAAATAAATGAACCAAGGGCTTTTACGTATGTGACTGATATTTCTTCTATGGTAATGTCTAAATTGTCAAAACCCATTTACTGATCCAAAGAAAACTGACCTCGTCCTTGGTTAAGTGATATTCTATTGTTTTTAAAACAGATTTTAACTCTCAAGAAGTTGTCTGTTAAAATGTCCTGTATTTCAGATGTGATACAGGTCATAGATCTCTACGTGATACAAGAATAGAGTCATCAGCAGATACATTCAAGACACTAGGACAAGCAGCTTTCATATCGTTGATGTACAACAGAGAGAGTAGTCGTACACTGTCCTGTGGGACACCACAGGAATTTGGCATAGCCTCAGATAGTGCGCTGCCTATGTCTACTTGTTGGTCTCTTTCATCTTGAATAAAGGAATACCATGGTCAACCATGTCAAAGGCTTTTTGCAGGTCTAATAGAACTAGTCCACATATATTGCTATTATCAATTTCCCTCCTTATAATGTTGGTCAGAAATATAAGCAGGACTGTAGCTCGTATAGGAAGTTATTTGACAGATGTATTTGTAGATTTGGTCTTGAACGACCTTTTCAAAAACCTTCAGAATTTTGCTTAGTATTGAAACTGGTGTGTAAATACTGGGGTCAGATTTATTTCTCTTTTTTATAAATAGGACTCATCTTAGCCTGCTTAAGAGTCTTTCTAAGGAATCTGGCGCTAATGACATCAAGCCCTGTAGCCTTTGTTACATTAAGCTCATTGAGCATTTTTCTTTTCACATTTTCATCAGCGACTATTAAAAGAAAATGCTCCTTCTTCAATTCCTAGATTGCTGTAATATTTGGAGACAATCTTGACACAGTTTCCAGTCTTATCTGGCAGTTTAGCCTGATTAGTCGAACTCCATCCTCTTCTCTGTGAGTAATCCTAAATGTGCTCTATAAATAAATAAACTTACTTACTTACTTACTATTTGCTTGACAGGCCTTAACGTTCACTTCCCCACTGCAACACAGATCTTTCATAGTCTTCCATAACTTTGAGGGGTCATTATTATTTTCTTTGATAAAGTCAGTATAACAAGTCTGCTTCCTCGTTTTGATCAGTCTGTCTTGGGTTCCTACATTTCTCTTCTTCAATATCTGTGTCGCCTTTGCTTTATTCTAATTTGTCTGAGGGGGTCAACTGTATCTACCACCTTGAGAAACGGGCATCCAAACAGAACCCAGGCTACTTCTACATGTTCAGCGTTTACTACAGGAGAGTGTCAATTTCTTTCCAAAAGAAGATCTGAAGTAGTCGGCTGAGTAGCTTAAGTAATCTGGTGCATATGGTCTTGTGTCCAGATAATTGTTTCTTATTCCTCTTTGTTGTACAGTAAATGACAAAGTGATCACTAATGCCATAGTGTATCACTCAACTCTGAGAGATGTTTGTTTTATCAGACACTAAAATAAGACCAATGTTAATTTATTTATAGCAGTTAGTTTATTACCAAATGATATAGTATACATTGGTTCACCGAAGCAAGATACCTTCTCTTTACCCTTCTGGTTAAACATACATTTGCACATGTCAGTGCACCACAGGAAAGAACATATAAAACATATAAAACTAGTAAAAATTAAAAAGACCTAAAAGTGTCACTCACAGGGTACACACATTAGCCAAATTATCTTTGACAACGTTGTCCATGACTGTCTGGAAGATGCCCCTGATGCAGCTGGTGTCCGTGGCCGTGGTATAGTGATGGTACACAGGCTTTTCCGGGGAGGTGAGGAGCTCTGTGAACAGACTAGTGAGGAAACCAGCAGCACCGCTGACATCGCGGTCTGCTCCTGTGCAGAAAAACAGAACGGTGAGAGTCTAGCACCTCAGCCATTATTAACAAACATTTACCCTATTCCTGATTAAATGTGTCATGCGTGTGTCAAATATGTACTTCATGATCTTTAAGGGGACAATAATTTCAAACTGTCCATTGAAGACAGTGGGACACAGCGTGAAGAGTGTTTTATAAGGCTATAATGGAAATATGTTAGTGGTGAAAGCTGTTTTGCCCAAAATTGAAAGGGGTTCTTGTAACAGGAGAAAAACCAGCCTTAATTGCAGGTCATGCTCCTCGATGTCATTGTGTAGAGGTTTCATACATTACTTGATCAGTACCAGAATCTGGAGTTGACACCCGTTTCTATAAATAAATAATCCATTGTAACTCTGATACAATCATACTAGCCAGGCAGGGATCTGTATGGGTTTGTATGCATCAGGGTGGATAACAATAGCAAACCATTTTCATGTTCACCTCCCACTCAGTCCCCAGGTTATTAGCATCACAGACTACATCACAATACAGGGGCTTGAATAGAGAAGCTGATGGGTAACAATTATGATGCAAAAACAATCAACTCTCAAACTAAAATGTCATACCTTTGAAATCTGGAACATAAATCCGTAGATGCTTTCCAGAGTTTAATATCTTTTCTTGAAAGAGATCCATTTTATTCATGATTAAAATCTAAAAAGCATTAGAGGAGCGACCATAAATACAATATATTGTACATGAATAAATTAATATTGTACAGTGATCCACCAGACACCAACACAGGCTTTAAAGTTTAAGATGGTGTGTGGAGCAACAAAATGCCACACAGCACTGGTGACTCACAGAGCCAAATGAGACTGATCAAACACATCCATTGCCATTTCCTCAGAGTACTCGGCTAACCTACAGTACTCCTTAGGGAGTGTGAAATGACTAGTCAGTGAGAGTGTGTGCGCTTTCCCCCCCCCCTTGCCTTCTTCCCCCCCGTATACAGAGGACACACCAACATAACTATACATGGACCATTGTTCACAAGTGAGGTGAACAATTACAGATTCATAGTACAAGTGGAATCATAAAGTAGAATTTAGCAGCAAAGTGACCCAACATCCCCTATTGAGGGGAGAGGTCATTCAGAGATATAGAGAGAAACAACTTGTTAGTTTGTGTATGTGTCTTACCAATGACGCACTGTTGAAGACGGTGTTGGAACGGACGGAAGAATAGAGTTCTAGACTGTCTTGGATACAGCCCTGTAGAGAATGACAATACATGACATTTAATATCTCTCCCTACTCGCTCCACTAACAGTTCCAACACCATTTTATTGATTTTATACATTAAATGATATGTGCCTCTTTCAATCAAAAAAAGTTGTAAATGTATGTATTCAGACACCCAAATATCAGCAAGTCAAATGTTCTCATTTGAAGAGTAAAGGTTTATTTGTATATTTGCATCCCAGAAGAATAGTGTATTGGCGCAATACTGGTCACCTGGGTTTTGTCTCAATAAGCTCCTGAGCTCCCTGGGTAGTGCTCAACAACAGGTTACTATCCTCCCGAACGGGATATAATGGCATGCCAGAATACACTTTTAATTTATTAAAATCTGTCTGTATACACCCACATGCTTAAAACATGTCCATATAATTAAAACAAATGGTATTTGGATACAGGCCAAACCTCTTTGCTAGCATGCCTGTAGTTGAGCAGTAATGTCATTCTTACATGTATATGTATAAACGCAACTACAGTCCCATCATTTTCCTTATTGGGGTGCTCATCATACCCATATTCAAACTCATATTCACTGCTGATTCACCACATAAGGACCTTGGGACTGAATCGAGATTCCACCCTGTGCTTCTCGTTTCTTTTTTCTTACTTGGCCTTCTGGAGCCATCACCGTGATTCTGTTGTCTGGGTTTAATGTTTACTCAGGATGTGGTGGTGATGTGCCTTACCGTGGAAGAGTCCTGCTGAGGGCGGAGGTCGTATCGACTGAGATCCACCAGAAAGAGCACAGCACGCACGCCATCAAAGCAGCGCAGCCACTTTCTCTTCTGTGTGCACTGTCCTCCCACATCATACAGCCTACACACACACACACACACACACACACACACAGGAGACAAATATTAGATATGGGACAACAGAAGAACAGGGTAAGGGGTCCTGAAGACGAAGAGTGGCAGGTGGGGTGGGGCACTACGCAGCCAGCAAAGGTCTTAAGCAGAACATCCTCAGGTTCAGCCATCTCACCCACGGTGCCACACTGGACTGAAAGCTGTGGGGGTAACAAGTGTGTGTGTGTGTGTGTGGGGGGTCAGTTCCTATCTGACCAAACTGGGATACAGTTCAATTCAAAGGCATCACGAGGGTGGATCACCCTCTCTCTCTCCCCCTCTCTTACACAGTCAGCTCTGGTAAGCATTCGTGAGTTGACAAACAGCAAACTTCACTCCCCCATGACACCACAGCCACACTGATGGAAAAGGAGGAAAAAAATAAAAACTATGGGTTTCTGACTCGTTTTAATGGTTCGTGGAAGGACCCCAGGGGGCTTAGCAGACAGCATCAGGGGAAAAGGCAGGTGGAGGAAAGCATCAGTCCATCAATATTTCAGTCGTCTGATTCATCCAACAGTGTGTGACCTCACGAAGGGGATTGAGGGAGTCACGATTCTCCCCAGAGAGAGAAGAGGAAGAGGGGAGGGGGGGGGGGGGGGGGGGGAGTGAGAGTGTTGTAAAATGCACAACGCAATACCAATATTCAGCCATAGACATGCTGTCAAGTCATTCCGGTCATTCCCATCTCATATAGATTCATACACACTCAATCCTTTGTAACACTTTACCACAACTCATCTGCTTGGTTGTGTCATCCTGTAGGGAAAATGGAATTGTTTGACGTGTCTAGAATGTGCACATTAACACAGAACGTCGCACTGTAATTCACAAACCAAGCATTGGAATAAAAGGTGAATAAGAGGTGAATAAGATTTATATCGTGGAATTGTTTAAATATCATCTGGGGGTAGTTTTTCCAAGCAGAGAATACACTTTTGTTTTATGTGCAAGAAAGACGCTCACCTAAAGATACACTGAGCAGCACAGAATTGAGTTTCCATCACACCACTGGTGCGTACACGAACACGCAACACGTCTGTTTCCGTGGGAATGTAGTTTGGGCCGATGATCCGACCGATATTGTCAAAGAAACTGCCAAAAAGCATAAGACAGATAAAACAGACAGGAGAGACAGAGGCAGTTATCTTAAACCATTTGAACCTAGTGCGATTCAACAATACATCAGCATGATACCCGACACCAGTGAGTGAGTAGTCATGACCGCTGGCTTCTGTCTCATATGGAATTCTCATAAACCTCTAACAAAAAACATCCCTATTAAAGTAAGCCATGTCACTGGTAACAGCCAGGCTTCACTCTAAAAAAATAAATACAAAAAAATACTTATTCCCAAGTGGTCAAAGCCTTTTCCTAGAATTGTCTCTCTCAAGTAAGCTAGATGGTTCATAGACCAAGGTACATACATATGCATGACAACACAAGAAAACCAAGGATTCCTCGGATAAGGTGAAGATGTCAACAGGTTTCATCGCTCTCATGCTCCTGTGTGTGACATGATGGTGTGTGAAGAGCAAGGCGCATGCAAGTTTATACAAGGCAGTGTTAGTAGTCAGTGAATTACCTCATCTGTGTGTGTGTGTGTGTGTGTGTGTATATATATATGGAAATAGAGAAACAACTTGTGCGAGAGGAATGGTATGATCAGAAACAACTTGATACACTAACGGACAGCCACTTTTAAACAATGAGAAGCAAAGAGGGATGACGGGAAACATGTGATTGTTAAAAATGAAGCACAGCGGGGTGCACAATGAGGCTTCACGGGGTGGAAGTAACCGTCCCTGAAATTAGAAGTTCAATGACACTCCTCAACCACAACCAATGACACTCACACAAAAAAAAAAGCTCACGCAAGTGCGTCAATATGAATTTATTTTAATTTGTTGTCCTTCCTAAACCTGACCATCACACATACACCCGCCTATTTATACAAAGTGCAACCTGACTTTACAGATTTGGCATTACAGGATTCTGTTTGTTCATGTTAGCAGGAACTTAATCCTAAAAGAGAGCCTAGTCTTTCCAAAATGTTAAATTTGATAAAAGATAATGTACAAAGAGCAAAATCGAGTGAGAGGCCAGCCAGACTAATTGGTTCAGAAATCCTGGCGCTTGAATCATGGATAAAACTTGACCTTTATTAAAAATAGCTTTCTTCCCTATTAGGAACGTGCACAGGAGGGGGGCTATGGTTGCTTGGGCAACTGCTCGTTTGCCCTCCTCGACTGAAGTTGCCCCTCCGAAGGAAATATATATATTTTAAAAATAGTATTACGGCTGGAGAACTTCATGCATGCATGCCTAGATAAAATAATCGCGGTAATGAGAGTTTAAAATGATATTGGCAAAATTTGCGATCAGGGGAGGGGGGCGTGGCAGCGGCGGTGACAAAAATGAACGCGTTGACCCTTTTTTCCCGGGCAGAGCAACTGCCCATCAATATCCTGTGCACGTCCCTGTTCCCTGTGTTCAGACCCTTTCACTTTTTCCACATTTTGTTATGTTTCAGCGTTAATGAAAAAGTTAAAGTTAAAAACAGGATTGTAAAAGCTTTTAGGAATTAAAAAAAGGAAAATCTGAAATCACTTTTACACATGATTTACAAGTATTTAACTTTGACAATGATTACAGCCTTGAGTAAAGTGTAAATAAATTAGCAAAACTTTCCCAAATCCAGTTTTTGCTTTGTCAATATGGAGTATTGAGTGTAGATTGCGAGGGAAAAATGTCATGTTACATGACCATGGCCAGTAGCGAAAGTGAACTATGTGGCACACTCACTAGAGGGCGGAGTCGTTGAGCTGGTACTCATATCCACGGGCGGCTGCGGCCCTCACACCCTGGTCTGCCCACAGACAGCAGAAGGCCTGAGCCAGAAATGGCAGCAGCTCTGCATCTTTCCCAGTGCACCAATCACATGCCAGCACAGACTGGGCGTGGTCCTAAGAGGGTGCCCACACACAAACATTCCAAATAAATGGCATAAAATGAATAAAAACACCAACAAGCTGAATTGTGTTATAAGAACGTTTGGCATTTACGAAATATTCATTTATTATATTAAGCAATCACTAGAAAGGTGGTATAGCACCATACACTTCTCCTATATGGCAATTGGTCAACCACACGCAAGTATTTGGAAAGATGCTACTTGTTAACTCCAGGAGCATATCTGAAGACCCTCACCTTGTTTCTCTGATTTGCCAGGTTGATCCTCAAAAGGCCCATTCCCCATAGGACAAACTTCATAGAGTTGAGCAGGTTATCAAGCACGGCTGGCTGCATCACACACACAGAGAGACAGACAGACAGACAGACTCAACTAAGAGCTTTTCTATGTTCTCACTTCTGTCACATCTGAGCAGTCACCTTGCCACTGATTCACAGTAGATTTTATTTTTGATATTGATTGTGTCTCTGCACATCTTCCTCTAAGTGAAGTCTGCATGTATAGGTTATCTTCTTTCTTTCTCTCTCTCTCCATCTTTCTTTCACTCCCTCTCACAATGCTAAGAAGTGCAGTGATAACAGGCTACAATGACACTCCCCTCCGTTATACTGTTCACCAGACTGTGCAAGACTGAGTCGCTATGTTAACATACGAGACCTTACACCAAACCTTAAAACTGATGAGTTCCCGTCTGCTGAAGCCATGACTGTGGATGATCTTTATTTGCTTAACCACAGTGCTCTTGCCACTCTCAGCGGCACCTGTACAGATACAGATTGGCGTGTAAATTTCCTTTGCCGGACATTTTAAAGCACAGTAAAGGATGTTCCATGCTCACCCAGTAATAGAATCTTAACCACGTTTGACTCTAGTTTGGCGTGTTCGATGAGATCTCGGTCTATTTTCGCGCTTGTGCTCCTTGCTATCTTCTCCTCCTCGGTCACCTCTCGTCTGAAGCACAGACGCAACGCGTGCCAGCATGTCTGCACTCAGGTAGATTTTGTCCGGGTAGATAGAAGGGGGTAACAAACTTACTAACAGTGAAATAGCACAGATTATAACAACAACAAAAAAAGAAAACGCTCGGTACCTGAACCGATGATCCTGGTAAATCCAAACACCCAAACATTCTCCCTGTTTTTTTATCTCAGTATATTTTGTTGTGTCTCTTAATTCGTGCTTTTTCCTCAAAATCGGAGTTCGAGTGACGGGTGACAAACGTAAGATCCTAATTGATGAACACATGCGTTCTCTAATTGAGTCATTATTATAGAGTGGTGATGATTGGCTTTGAACGATCCCCTGAAATCGAAGCCATGCGCTTAACTGGCTCATTCAACAAGCAAACTGTGATTTTCATGTCTGTGGGCTAGGATTATGTCTAGATTAGATTAATGGATGTTCTTGCTCTGGGACCTTGAGTTTAGTAGCACACTGTTTTCAAATTGGTTATAGGCTCTAATCCTAGAAACACAATTCGGTAAAACCAAGGCTTCACTTCAAAATAAACAAATTTAACACGTGTTGTTGTAGTTGTTATTATTGACAGGGATAATATTCTTTAACAAATTACAAGGCGTGGGCTGTCAGAATGTAATGTACAGTACACTGGTTGATAATACATACATTTAGATACAAGAAAACACTAGCCTGTCTCATCAGAGAGGCGGGATTGATACATCCATTGTACCGTTCTGGGAGAAGCACCGTGTAATCGTCCTCTGAGTTATTCTACTGTTAATAAATTAGTTTTAATCCATCACAAATTGCAAATGTGCAAATTCGTGACCTCTGTAAGTATGAATCCTAAATTATTTGGAAATAAAGTGTCAGCACTGAGTTACTTTTTATTATTCGACAGGTATAGGCTACAGATGAGTAGGGCCTAAAATAATACAAAATGAACAGATGGTCCCTTGATGATGGTCAGTCAAGCAGTCTTGACATCGTGATCCCCTTGGGGTATATTCATTTTAAAGATTAGTCCTTTTAGAAGAGTGAGGATACAAAAATTAAGTTTAAAATCAACCGATCCCCCCTCCGTCACTGGCAGGCTGAATAAGTGTATTTTATGTTAATGTTTGTTCTGCCCCGGTAAAACTTTTCCCTACAAAAGCCTGCTCCAGTTTTGCTCCTGTCCTAAATGTTTGCTGAGATTACAGAACAGGGGTAGGGCTTAGTTGTAATTGAATTAATCTTTGTGGGGGTTTAATCACTCAAACTGCTCACAGAGATAGCCACATAATTATAACTTCTAATGCCAGTTTTACACACAATGTGTATAATTGCGCTTTCAAAGGATGGCAGCAAAACCACCCATTCATCAGGTTTTAGAAATTTCCATTTTAGCCGCCTAGATTTCTATGTGAGGAAGTGCAATGCTTATTTGTAAGACACATGGTGACGTCGTGTGGCCATATACGGAACTGCACGAGTCGTTCTAGAGTAGTCCTGAAGGTTTGTCTGTTAACAGATTTAGGACCAACTTCCCACGTCTTAGACCTATTCACTTTTTCCAGTGAACAAACACTCACAAATTATTACCCACCCCTATATATATATTCATATCCCTAATAACAATGCAAACTGTTAAAAAAGGAATACATTTTTTCACTCCTTTGTGTGTGTCCATTGTTGAGTAAAGTTGAGGAAAACTGGTTTCTCATGAACCAAGAAGACTCAGTAGAGTGCGTAGAGTGGACATCTAGATCTATCATTTACATACAATTGAAAAAAAAAGATGGATGATGATTGACATTTCACTCAGTGCTCCTCTTGCGTTCTGTAGGTTAAAGCAGAGGAGCGTGCTATGTAGGATTCATCCTTAACTTGACTGTAGGTCAACAGGAGCCGTTTAGAGCAACAGACAAGTGATTCATTAGTTACAGTGTGTTTTGTGCTGATCATGTATCCACTCACAGCATATTTTGAGAACATTTCCAGTAAGTCATCTGTAGTAGTTACATATAGTACATATATACATGGAGCCATTCCAGTTTCATGAGTTGACAGTATAACCACAGATTCAGTTGTCTGCTCATCACACACACACACACACACACACACACACACACACACACACACACACACACACACACACACACACACACACACACACACACACACACACACACACAGCCACAGCCACAGAGGCCTTTTCTGACGTGACTTTGAGGCTGTACTCCAAATCCTACCTTCACAGACACCCGCAGCATACTTTAGTTAACATGAAAATGTGCAATGTGCCTAAAAAGAGAACTCCTGTTTGGAGGTGTGCTTGTCATTGACAGTGTACTCTCCTTGCACACTCATGGGGAAGGTAGTACGGCCTTGCAAAGACTTGTAATATATTACAGTCTGCCCAGCTTCTGTGTATTGCCCAGAGCAATGCCCGCTTCAGCACTGGCGCATCTCATCTAATGCCCTCTTGCTCATACTGGCACTTAGGAACTATGAACGAGGGATGTGTGGGCTCAGTCTCATTTGCTATTAAAGGGATAGAGAAACACAAGAAGAACAAACAAATCAGGAAAAAAGAGAGATGGAGCGAGGGAGAGTGGGGTAAGAAGAGTGGAGGACAGCCTTCAAGCATGTGTGTGTTAAACATTTGTGTATAGTGGGAGCTGACTATACACTTGTGAGCTTACTAACAGCATAACACCCAAGGCAGGAAGACAGCATCTTGTGTATCTGTGTTGCAGGTGTGTGTGTGTGTATGTGTGTGTGGGGATGGGTGTGGGTGTGTGGTGTTATCTGGAGCATGGGAGTGAAAGTGTCTGTGTGTGGTTAGTATGGGGAGTGGTCAGTCTTTGATCTTCTGTTTGGAAAGGGAGGGACAGAGAAATCCTACACCACAGCCTGTGATCTCTCTTTTGCTTTCTCTTCCTCTCGCCTCTTCATGGCCTGGATCATTGCCATCTCCTTTGCCTCTTTCTTCTGGTTCCTCGCCTCAAACAGCAACCTGAAACGCACACATATGCACCCAAACACATGCACAAACACACACACACAAATACATGCACAAACACACACACACATGCACCCAAACACACGCACACGCACAAACACACACACACACACACACACACACACACACACACACACACACACACACACACACACACACACACACACACACACACACACACACAAATACACAAGGATATAGGACAAGAATAAGTAGAAGTAAAACTTTTGGGAGAAAAACTTTTGTTTATCAGACGTATATGTGTGAAGTACCTGTTCTTGATTATTCTCTGCACAATGTCATCTGTAGTGAGTCTGTTGCCACTGTCCAGTGTTCTGAAGATGCCTTTCCTCTTAGGCACCTGCAAATATGAGGGAAGGGGGACGTTTACGAGACAGATCGCTTCACTGAGTAGGGTGACATTTACTATCTCAATAAATTGACGACTTCAACAGTTTACAGTCATTTACTAGCTTGTCCACACGTGGGATTCTTTCATAGTTGTTAAATGTGTGTGTGTGTGTGTGTGTGTGTGTGTGTGTGTGTGTGTGTGTGTGTGTGTGTGTGTGCGTTCCTGTTTCAGCTCCCAGCTTACTGTGTAAGGGTCAGAACCGTCCCGATCAGGGGATACATCTGTCTTTCCATGACACACCAGGTCAACCTGCACAAGCACAGGGAAAGAAACATTTATTTTGTCATTGTCAAACAGAGGCATGCCATGATACATTTGGGAACCAATGTTTTATGGTATATTGGAAAAATCATTGTCTGCATTATGCAACTAAACTATGTGACATAAAAAAAACTCACTAATGGCTGTTTACTTACATCGTTTGTGAGTTAGGTTGTATGTGTTGGTATAAAATGCTTTTTGAAAGTAGAGAACACCTGCCTTAAAATGATCCAGTAGGTCCTTTGTGACAGTGTAGGGTGCTCCGATTACAACCTCTGACACATACTAGTGAGAAAAGAACAGATATAGCTGTATTGCTTAACGCTTTTTAAGGTCTGTGGTTTTTTAAATCTTATCATCATATTAATGCAACTCCATGTCCATGTATCAACTCCATGTATCATATGTATCAACACTTACCCTTTCTTTTACCTTTAAATATTATACTCAAAAGTATCTTTTAAAAAAAAATCAAATTAAAGTGTGTGTGTGTGTATTTGTGACAGAGAGAAAGAGAAAGAGAGAGGGAGGGAGAGAGAGTGTAAAAGAGAGAGAAAGAGCATGAAATAGCACTCACTCGACAGGCCAACACACTGAGGGTTCTCTCATGGACATTCATAATAGGGTAGTTTTTCCCTTTGTAGCGATTTACTTCCTGAAACACAAGACAGGCATGCTTCACACACAAAGAATCAGACATTAATTGAAACTAACAGGCTGGGCCTTGCTGCCCTCAGAAGAAAAAAAACATGTTGTGCCCTTAATAAGGTCCTTCTGCAGGCATCTAAAGGAAATTAGCTCACTCACCTGATCAAAGTGCAACCCTACTATGACGTATGGCTTATCAGACAGTTTGTGCACAGCCTCCAGAAAGTCCACATGACCGATGTCTGAAGGGTCAACTAGTTAAGGAGGAAAGCAGGGCCATATAGGACTCATATACACATATATATATACATTTACACATATACACAGTCAAAAATACACAGGGCACATAGCAAGGATACGAAACAGGTCAAAAGCTCCAGCCACGTATATAATGGTGTCTCCAGGCTGTGCCTCCTGCCCCGAGGCGAACTGGATGATCTTCTGCGAGGTCTGGAGGAATTGGGACACCCCCGTCCAGGGACTGTGCCCCCTCGGGCCCTGGAACAGCCATCAACAAAATCAGAAAGTCTAAAGTGCTACCCCTGGCGCCAACGCAAGTGGCAGCCTTTTTATGTAGCTCTGGTGTTTTGTATTCATGTATGTTGAGTTGTATGTGCTTATGTGCTGAGGTATTTTTGACTGTTCCCACACTGTACTCCTCTAGGAGCATAGTCTGGGGGTGGTCTTTTCTCTCCTCTCCTCTCCTCTCCAATGTTATGCTGTAATTCTTTCCTATCTTTAGCCAGTCTACTCTGGCAGGGGGACTGCCAATGGAAACTAGCCTTTTGGCTACAATTGGGTGCATTTACATTTTAATGTTTAATAATGTACACTCAAATCAAATCAAATCACAGTCAAACTCAATCAGAAGGATGCAATGATACTTAATCTTACTTATCTCAATAATACTTTATCAGTAGTTCTTAATCAGTAGTTTTACAGTAAACGTTAGTAGGTCTACTGTGCAGAAGCTCACTGGTATGACAGAATTGAGTTCTTCTGTTGTAATTGTAAAATATGCAGTGAACAGACTGTTCAAAGAAACCCAATTGTTATGGCATAAATGCAACAGCCTGCTGTTTACTTCAGTCCCTTGTGCATATGAGGGACTTCATACGGGTTACTTAACAAAGATCATGTACTGCAGAGGATGTTAAATAAACTTTCTTCGTTTATTTACATATGTATTTATTTTCAAATCAATTTAAACCAGATAAGCTTTGAAACAACCCTGTTGGGAGAAAGTCTCTCTACAGCAAGGCCTAGTGGTGAGTATAGTCTATTACATCATTCCAGGGGCGGACTGGGACAAAAAATCGGCCCGGGCATTTTGAACCAGACCGGCCCATTAAATTCGATAACACACCTTTTTAATCTCGAATGTCTACACCAACCAGGCTTATAGCTAGCAGGGCGTCTGCCCTATAGTCTACTAAAAAATAAGAAGAAACGGGACGCCCTACTTTTAGGCAGGACGGCCTAAAGACTCCCTATTTTTCTCCCGTTTTACCTGTTAACTTCGCTGAATGTGATCAAAATTCACCGTTTCAGTCGCTTCAGTGCTTAGCGAAGTCTAGAATCATACATATGACCTGCCAATTAGAAAATACAAATAGCATTGCTGTATTCCCGCTACAACAACGTTACATCATGATTCCAACGAAACATTGATTCACGGGCTCGCAGAAGCTCCAGAAGACAGCTGTCTCACCGCACGTCACTGAACCTACTACTGTATGAGTTCAACGAGAGTTTGTGTGTTAAGGTGGTGGTCTTAATTAATCTAAATGCAATACACATCATACACTTTAAAGCTTTGTTCAGAATACGGTGGTATAAGATCGGTCGATATTTTCCATGAAAATAGCGACTGAAGAACCCCCTGTTCTTGTCTCCGAGAGGACAGGCTGTATTGCTCCCTTTTCTAGAAGGGAGTCTATTTCCTCCTGTAGGAAACGCGCTTGATGAGGTGGCATTAACGTTTGAACTACGCTCCTGAACTTCGGGGGGGACGGGAAAACTGGAGCGTATAACGGGCTATCATAATTCGGTATCTGGACAAATTGGCATATTTTCGGAATACCAGGGTTTGGGAATACTGGGCTTTCGGAACAATTGACATGGCACCGCGCACCACTCAAACACACAACATAGAGTGTAGGCTAACGGCTGGCTGTTTCAGAGTACAGTAGGCTGAGGGCTAGCAAACAGCTACAGACTTGTCTTGTATTTAGCTATGCAAACGAACTTGGCCATAGAACATAGGTTCTAAGTCAAACATATTTTAGAGACGTTTTAATTCATGATCAGTAAGCTTACCGTAGGTCGTTGTATCGTATCTCCCTGGCTGTAGCCACCAGCACTGTCATCCACGGGAGCTGATGGCAAAGTTTAGCTAAAGGTAGAAGGTGTTTGCTGATATGATGGACGAGACCCTAGTCACTCAAGAAGACGGCCAATGGGCCGCAGACTAGCGTGCGCGTGTCAAACATGTCATTGGGCCACGCTGTTTACCGTTCTAATGCATTATGTAGGCAGGTCCAAATCGAAAGGGGTTTGTGTTGGGTCAGCCCAGGGGATGTGATTGGGCCAGCCCAGTTTCAGTAGGGCCGCTGATGAACTAATTTTGTGGGCCAGCCGGTCAGACCATTATATGGGGAAAAAAATTAAAAATTAAAATTCGGGACCATCGGCCCATATTGCACCCCGGCCCAGCGGGCAAACGCCCGGTATGCCCGATGGCCAGTCCGTCCCTGCATCATTCCTTAGAAACGGCCAAGTCCTGTGAAAGAATTTCTCACACTCTCTCCTTTTCTTACAAAAATGAAACACACTGCTTGCGTAAGAGAGATTTAGGTTTCTTGTGTTGGATCTTTTCATGATGAAACACATTCAGTGGCGTCTAAATGTGAGAGGGTATTATGTGTGTTTGTGTGTGGGTTACAGTTCGTACACAGACAAAATAAAGTCCCTTTGTTTTCGGTCCAGCTGGACATAAGCGTCAGAGCCAGGGTGTGAACACAACCACACACATTCACTCAGTCACTCACTCAGTCACTCACTAACTCACACACACACACACACACGCCATTGAGAGAGAGAGAGAGAGAGAGAGAGAGAGAGAGAGAGAGAGATAGAACGAGAGAGTGTAGAGTAGGGGCCCTAAATGCCTGATTAACTGTCAATGGACTCCAAAGCCACACAGACACACTCTCTCTCTCTCTCTCTCTCTCTCTCTCTCTCTCTCTCTCTCTCTCTCTCTCTCTCTCTCTCTCTCTCTCTCACACACACACACACACACACACACACACACACACAGACACACTCTCTCTCTCTCTCTCTCACACACACACACACACCTACCTTCCCAAAGTTGTCTGTATGCTGCTGGTAGTCTGAGCTGCCCTTTAAGACAGAAGAAGAGAGAATGTGAGTGTCAGAGTGTGTGTCAGTGGTTTTAAGTGTATGCATTTGTTATATGAACTTACAATGTTGCTGTGATGGGCCTTGGTCATGAGTAGCATGCGACCCACCAAGTCTGTAGTGGAGACCCCCTGTGTCCGCTTACACTCTCTATTGAGAAGACAGGGAAAGATAAGAGAGAGAGAGAGAGAGAGAGAGAGAGAGAGAAAGAGGGGGAGTAAGAGAGAAAGAGGAAGAGAAAGAGAGAGATTTTAAACCAGTTGGCAAGGAAAATCCTGATCATGAGTATGCATGTATGAGTACTGTATGTACAGTGGGGGAAATAATATTCAACCCCTGCCGATTTCGCAAGTTTGCCCACTTGCAAAGAAATGCAGGATCTATAATTGTAATGGTAAGTCTATTTTAACAGTGAGAGACAGAATATCAACAAAAACATCCAGAAAACTGTATTTTATAACAGTTATGAATTGATTCACATTTGATCGCAAGGAATACGTATTTGATCCCCTAGCAAAACATGATTTAGTACTTGGTGGAGTAACCCTTGTTTGCAAAATTTGAATGATACACACACAAGGGACTCACTAAAGAAATGGTCATGAGTTTGGGTCATTTCATTGAATAAATGGAGGCCCCCTTACAACTATCAGACAAAACAATATTTTAAAACTATGGTTACGAAAACAGTATGGTAACAACATGCAAACTAAGGTTCACCCCTACAGTTTTTCTTTTTTTTTTGGATTTGGATCCATTTGCTTGCCAAAGTCATTATCACCTAAAACAGCCTGACTACTGGAGGATGTCCAACCGCAGTATTCTGGGTGGGAGAAGAGAGAGACTGGATCAGGACACTCCCCTGCTGGGGTCGACAGAGAACAATGTGAAATACTGTTGGGCTAACTCTACTGGCCTTCACGGTGAAGGGGGCAGATCAGGACAACTGTCACCCAGGGGCACTGGTCTGAGGGCACTAAAACTACTGACACCATTACATCATAGTTCCCTCGCCCACACTGGAACTCACTTCAACTGGATTGGCATGGTAACACTGGTTCCTGCCATTGCAACTGGTTCACCGTGATCCTCGTTAACTGTAATAGCTGGAACCATGTGAGCTCATTAGCCAGCTCATTACCAGAAGTCTGGAGTGTATGGCAGGTGACTTACAATCTGATCCCTCAATCTAAATCTGATCTGAAGTACTACTTTTTTTTTAAATGTGGCCCGTTGCTTCCCTTTTTTTTGTGTTTGACTGCAATTCTACCGCTGCATGGACTTCCTGTTCCTGGGTATGGACTTAGTGAGTTCAAAAAGGGAAAGAGAGGGTGAAGTTCCATACTTTAGTGCCAATATCTGCTATAATACATATTTAATTGGATACAAAAATATCCTGCATGGTTTTGGTAATCTAATCTCTCCACTGCCCATCTCTGCCACTATGTGTAACAGAGATAAATGACTTATGGCTATGACAGCTGAGTCAGTGTGTTTCGTATTTGTAAGTGTATGTGAATGTGCATACGTGTGTGCGTGTGTGTGTGTGTGTGTGTGTGTGTGTCATAAAGTGGTTGAGAGTGTTTAGACACCTGTATCTTCCAGACTTCTTCACCTCTTCATATGTATCCTTGCCATCTACTGTGAGCGTGATGTCATCTGAAAGAGATTAAACCATGCAGTAAAGAATGGACATGACTTCTCAGCCACATTTAACTGAGAAACTCCTCACTGATATCACCTTCTAAGCAGCTATGTTCATGTCCCGGTGCTGTAGCACATTAATAAAAAAAAAACAGTGAGTGTCTGTATCGTTGTGTCTGTCTGTTTGTGTGTTTGTGTGTGTGTGTGTGTATGTGCACGTGAGCCTGGGTGTGCTTACTTACCTCCATGCACGCAGAAATCACAGTTGTACTTGTCGAGCGTCTGGAGGGTGGTGACATATGGAGCTCCCTCCACCAGCTCATCTACCCACTTGATGGCTCGCACCATCTTATACCGCTCCTCCTGCGTGAACACTGGGGGGCCTTTGTGCTTCGAGATCTCATCTGTGTGCCACAACAACAATTAAGTGTTAACTGTGGTTGTTTTGCTTCACACAACATATTGTGTGTGTGTGTGTTCTCTGTGTGTGTGTGCGTTTGCCTAAGTGTGGTTATGTGTCTGTCCACGTGTTCTTGTTTTTACTGTGTTTAGCAAAATTGTGAAATGACTAAAACAGGCCACTGCTTTTAAATATCAAGCCAAAAACCATAGGGTTTTGTCATCATTTGGCTATGTTGATGACAGATGTGTCTGAGGGCCTATGCGTGAGAGTGTCCTTACCGTCTGTGTGCACTCCAACTATGAGGTAGTCCCCCATGGCCTTGGCCTGTCTGAGCTGGTTGGAGTGGCCGTAATGCACCATATCATAACTGCAGGGGCGGAGAACACAAACCACACAGCTGGTCAGCACCAGCACCATGGAAACATCACAGCAAGCAGGAAGTACATCACCCAGGAGACGCTTCGGTTACCACACAGCGCAGAGGAGAGGAGACCAGAGTGTGATGGATGCAGCGCATGTATATAACATAACCTCAGACACACACACACCTTTGTCAAAAATGCGATCAATCAGAGCAGGAACTCGAGGTGAGCATCACTGTAAGGGTTGTGCCCAATTAGCCTGTCCTGCATGTCTCTCATGATGGTTGGTTAAAGGGGAAGAGCACCATAAAAAGAAAGAATGGTAACACTTTCTATGAAGCCCAGCGTTATAAGGCCCTATAAGGACATTATAAGGGCCTTAATAATGACTTATAGCGATTGCTACAATGACTTATAGCTACTTTATAACTGCGTATAATGTCTTCATGATGACTCATAATCACCTTTATGATACATTATATCAGTTTATTATGAATGGTTATAATTAAAGATGGAATAATGCATTATAAATATGTGACTGTCGGGTAACACTTGCTATGAAGCCTGCCTTTATAAGGTCCTATAAGGACATTAATGATGACGTTTAAAAGTAGCTATAAGTCATTGTAGCACTCTTTATAACTATGTTTAGCATCTCCACAATGACTCATATTCACTGCTCTGAAACGTTATGTCAGTTAATTATAAATGGTTATAATCTAAGATAAAATGATGCATTATAAATATGTGATGATCATAGGTTTGTGTGGGTAATCATGAATCCTATGAAGCCTGCATATATGAAGCACTATAAGAACATTCATAATACCTTTAAAAACTAGATAAGTCATTGTGGCACTCATTATAACTATGTATATAGGTCTTCACGGCACATCATAACCACCTTTGTGATATATTATGCAAAAGGGATATAAGATTATTATATTGCTAGGTGCCGTTCCCTTGTGACACCAGAAATCCAAGAAAAAATAAGCAAGATGAAAACTGATGGGGACTTGCTCCTGATGGCCGTCCATTAAAATGTCATACCGTATGTCACATCAATAAGTTGTCTACAGAAGGCTTGCTGTTTTTTTATTTTTAACACCCTTACAATGCTATGTTCCAGTGGTGGTCCGTCAGGGCCTTCAAGGCCTTCTCTGCTGGCCTAAACATCATCAGAAAATAAATGTAATAAAATACATTTAATTTTAATATTTACTTTTCATAAATATGTATTCAATTATTCCCTATAGTCCATTATCTTCATTTCATAACTTCCAGCGTTGTTAATTTATGTTAGAGCTTTCATCCAATCATATTTCAGCTATCATGTGTTGCCACGCTCCGTGAAATCTTCCCCGAGAACAGAAATCTTCCCTGAGGCCTTCATAATTCACATTGAAGGCCCGTGTACATCTGATTGGTTATCACAACTGGCTGTTTCATTTAATTTAAGTTGAATGAACTGAAACAGACAGTTGTGACAACCAATCGGATTTCGAGTTGGCGACACTGGGCCTTCTAGAAGGCCCGGAAGATTTCTTTCCTCGCGTTGAACGTGACACGTAAACGTCCTTTGATTGGATACTGAGGCAGACCGGTGCAGTGCTTCAGTGCTCAGTTTAGCTGGCTAATGCGAAAACGACGTACATGCTTATGCTAGTTTAGTTGTTTCAATTGGTAAGACTAAATATAATTACATTAACCAACTCATAAACTAGTTTACACCAACTTGATAATTCCAGTTTTTGATACAATCACAACGCCATTTTCAAGACGGAACTTTCAAGAAAAACTGGATATCGTGAGGATGGGAAGTTTAATGAAACTGCTTTGCAGGTGGGACAATGCGATGTTTAGTGGACAAACTTGTTAAAGCTTTCGGTGGACTTAATAAAACTTTGTAGACTAATCCCTGAAAATCGCCTTTTATTTTTAAGTTGTGACAGCAAGCGATCATATACCTGAGAGTTTACTACTCTTAATGTATTGTTAATACGGGTGTATTGATTTTAAATGCTCCGGAAATATTAATAAAGTCTGTTGTACTCGACTATGTTAAGGTACTCACTGCCTTTCTGTATAAATATAATGGTTCTAGAGCCATGGCGTCATAATGATGGTATTAGGAGGCGGATTCACTCAGTTTAACATCGTGTAGGACACACTGATCTCAAAAGTTTCTTTTTGAGATCAGTGGTAGGACATCGCTGAAGGCCCAGTCGTGAAATGCACGGACCGCCACTGCTATGTTCTGGGCTATGTTCAGCCAGTGCTGATTTAAATAAAAGGGTTTTCATCTGTATCCTGTTGTATTTACTGTCAGCACTATTAACAAGTTCATAATGCCTTATCTTACTACTTATATTACTCTTTTGTCACTTTACTTAAAGCTGACAAAGTACACTTATATAATCTCATATCTGTTCATAACAACACCACCCTTTTGTCACTTTACTTAAAGCTGACAAAGTCCACTTATAGGATCTTCTAAAAGTTTATAATATTAAATTTCTGTATAGCAGCCTAGTCACCATACTAATAACCATTAATGAATATGCATAATATATCACAAAGGTGGTTATGATGTGCCGTGTAGACCTACAGTACTGTGCAAAAGTTTTAGGCCGGTGTGAAAAAATGCTATGAACTAAGAATGCTTTGAAAAATGTAAACAATAAATGTTTATTTTGTATCCATTTACATGGTAAGACTGAGCACAGCAACAAGACACAACGTAGTTATACTGCATCAGCAGGGTCTCTCCCAGACAAATATTTCAAAGCAGACAGGGGTTTCAAAATGTGCAGTTCAAGCTCTTTTGAAGAAGACGTTGAGGATCGTAGACGCAGTGGTCAGCCAAGGAAACTTAATGCAGCTGATGAAAAACACATCAAGCTTATTTACCTTCGAAATCGGAAGATTTCAAGCAGTGGCATCAGCTCAGAACTGGCAGAAACCAGTGGTACCCAGGTACAGACATTTACTGTCCGGGGAAGTCTGGCCAGAAGTGGTCTTCATGGAAGAGTTGCAGCCAAAAAGCTCTACCCCGACAAGGAAACAAGGCCAAGTGACTGAACTAAGCACGAAAACATAGAAACTGGGGTGCAGAAACATGGCAGAAGGTGCTCTGGACTGATGAGTCAAAATTAGGAATATTTGGCTGTAGAAGAAGGCAGTTTGTTCGCCGAAGGGCTTGAGAGAGGTGCAATAATGAGAGTCTGCATGCAACAGTGAAGCATGGTAGAGGTTCCTTTCCAGTTTGGGGCTGCATTTCTGCAAGTGGAGTTGGAGATTTGGTCAGGATGAATGGTGTCCTCAATGCTGAGAAATACAGGCAGATACTAATCCATCATGCAATACCATCAGGGAGGCGTATGATTGGCACCAAATGTATTCTGCAGCAGGAACATAACCCTTAAACATACAGCCAATGTCATTAACAACTATCTTCAGCTTAAAGAAGAACAGAAAGTCCTGCAAGTGATGGTATGACCCCCACAGAGCCCTGATCTCTACATCATCGAGTCTGTCTGGGTTTATATGAAGAGACAGAAGAATTTTAGGAAGCCTACATCCACAGAAGATCTGTGGTTAGTTCTCCAAGATGTTTGGAACAATTTACCAGCCGAGTTCCTTCAAAAACTGTGCGCAAGTGTATCTGGAAGAATTGATGCTATTTTGAAGGCAAAGGGTGGTCACACCAAATATTGATTTCATTTAGAATTTTCTTCTGTTCCTTCACTGCATTTTGTTAATTTATGAAGAATTGATGAAAATAAACTGTTAACACTTCCATTTTTGAAAGCATTCTTAGTTTACTGCATTTTTTCACACCTGCCTAAAACTTTTGCACAGTACTGTATATACATAGTTATAATGAGTGCCACAATGACTTAACTAGTTTTTAAAGGTATTATGAATGTTCTTATAGTGCTTCATATATGCAGGCTTCATAGGATTCATGATTACCCACACAAACCTATGATCACATATTTATAATGCATCATTTTATCTTAGATTATAACCATTTATAATTAACTGACATAATGTTTCAGAGCAGTGGATATGAGTCATTGTGGAGATGCTAAACATAGTTACAAAGAGTGCTACAATGACTTATAGCTACTTTTAAACGTCATCATTAATGTCCTTATAGGACCTTATAAAGGCAGGCTTCATAGCAAGTGTTACCCGACAGTCACATATTTATAATGCATTATTCCGTCTTTAATTATAACCATTCATAATGAACTGATTTAATGTATCATAAAGGTGATTATGAGTCATCATGAAGACATTATACGTAGTTATAAAGTAGCTATAAGTCATTGTAGCAATCGCTATAAGTCATTATTAAGGCCCTTATAATGTCCTTATAGGGCCTTATAACGCTGGGCTTCATAGAAAGTGTTACCGAAAGAATTTCTAAATAGTTTCTAAACTATTGTTAAATCTTGTTATAATCTGGCTTTTTAGATTTGGCAGCTAACACTATTATTGTGTCTAGCTTAAGGACATTGTAAAAACACAGCTAAGACATCCTCTTACATGGTTTATTACGCTATTATCATTACATTAGCAACGCTAAGAAAACATTATCGACACACTGACAACTTTCCTTTTATCACAATACATAGTGTACAGTACGGCCATGTTTAATAATATAAGTAATTTGTGCATTTACTTTTTTTTTACCAAATGGGCAATGATAGAGAACGTGGTGCTGCCTCAGGCCCCAGACGCTGCCCCCTTCTGTAATCTCACGTTATCTCCCATCTGTGTAACTGTCTGTGTATTATATGCTCAAAGCAGTAACTGGGACAGAATGCAGTAACGCTGCCGTTCCAGTGACAGCTGATGAACATGTTTATACTGGTAACTATTACAAAACTACTCTGTCGCTATGGATGGACAAGCACAAACACACCCTCTCTCTCTCTCTCTCTCTCTCTCTCTCTCTCTCACATAAACACATACACACACACACACACACACATACATACATACATGTACACACACACATACATGAACACACACAAGCACTGATTTCTACTTTTCTTCTCATGAACAGTGTTTAGATCCCTGAACAAGTGGCCCACTATGAATCTGACTTCCAGCTTCTTCTGTAATTGGATTAACATACAACCTGCAGGTAATCTTCTTTAATCTAGGGTCACGATAGTTGTCTCCCCATCACACACAGAGACATAATGAGAGAGTGACGGAGAGAGAGAGAGAGAGAGAGAGAGAGAGAGAGAGAGAGAGTGAGAGAGAGAAAGAGAGAGAGAGAGCAAAAGTGTACCATGTGTGGAAGAAAGCAAAGTTCATTTCACAGTGACAACTCACCTCAACTAACAATGTGTCATTTGCTGCCTTGATAATAGATTTAGTTTACGCCTATGCAGGGGCCTTTCTTTATGGAAAAATTGAATCATAATTGTATTAACAAACAATTTTCTCATAATATCAACTATTATTCCACAGAAATGTTATGTTCTCCTGGAACAAACACAAGAGAATAGGCAACAATATTGCTAGACAATGTGTACATGTATGCAAATCAATACCTGGTAGCTGTAAGGATCATGTCAGAAATGAATCAAGACTAACAACAACAATAACAACAAATGAATAACACTATGAATCGTATTCAATGGTGCAGCAGTTATCACTGCTAAGACTGCTTACTCAACACTATTCCGCTTTAATACTAGTTCATTAAGGCCCTCTGCTGTCCACCACCTATGAGAAATAGAGATGCAGCTTTGGAATTAAGTCACCATATTTATTTATTTATGATTGTAAATTGTCAACACAATGCTGTACTGGGCATAGCCATTTCATATCAGACTGAGAGCAAACTGAACTATACATGGCATGATTATATAATTTCACTTAGTCACTGAATAGCTGACACTTGTTTCAGGTAGCAGGTAGCAGTTTTTGGTAAGGAACATTAACTCTTCACTTTTCTGAGTAGAGTCCCAGTACAACAGTTTAAAGTTAAGTTTGATCCCCTCTGGTTGTACAGCCCGAAAAGCAGGTGAACCCAGGACCTTTAAAAGTGAGAAAGAGAGGAGAGCAGTAAACCATACAGCACTGGGCTAAAACAGAAACCGTGGGATCTATCCCCACAGAGGGAGAGATCTGTTTCACTGAACCCATGACCTGACTGACCCAGGGGACTAGGAGTTTATTGCAATAGTGTCCTAAAGCGACTAGAGCAAATATTTTAATAAGCCGTCTGCAGAATTCACAGCCACACAAGCAGGCTCCCAGTGCTCATTTTCTCAATTTTATCTTCAGAAGTGAGTCTCGCACACAGGCACACACACACACACACACACACACACACTAGCTCTCTTGAGGAGTTACATAACCCTCTACTCAGCTTTCTGGCCCACACCAGTGATACATAATAAATATTAAATCAACATCTCACTCATATTAACTGATAATTACATGTATGTGTGTGTGTGTCTGGTTGCCCTTGGTTGTGTGCGTGGTTGATTCTTGGTTGTGTGTGTGGTTGTGGTTTTCCTTGGAGTGTGTAACTAGAGAACAGAGTCTTCTTTGGGGCCGGTGTGCCCTTCAGCAACCAAGCAAGGATCAGTGGAGAAGTGACATCAGGCATAAAATATTAACCACTAGAGTTAACAGACACCCAGGCCATTGCTACCCTCGGTCACGCTGACCTGGGGCAGACTGAGCACGCCTGTGTGCTTGAGGAGAGGCCCAGCAAGGGGAAGATGGAGGCCAAGGTAAATCATGATCATGTGTAAATCACACGACAGCACTGGGTAGATCATGACCTTGTGTAAATCACAAGACAGTGATCAAACCAGATTCCAGCTGATCAGCTGCCTGATTAGACCTCAGACCATTTTTCAGTTGGGAGGGGTGGGAGTGGGGGGGTGGGGTGGGGTTGGGTTGAAGGTGAGGAGTCTCAGGTATTCCACTGCACTTAGGTATGACACAACCTGCCATCATTTATTGGCAAAAGCACCTTATCATTCTATCATTTTGATCAATATTACTGCTCTATTACTATACTGCTCTAAAATATTTAAAACATTTCACTCCATCGCAAACATTTTCGCTATTTAAAAATTGATTCCTTTCAAAACTCTATTTTTGTTCATAAATGTAACTGTAATAATAATAATACAAAAATTGTGACACTTTCCTGTTTGCTTTTTGTGAATTCCTGTATTAGGCCTACCTCCAAAAGATGCTCAGTCATCGTTAAACTATCTAATGTGGAAAATTGAGAATGTGAATGAGAATCTACCACATTACTGTTTAGGAGGACGATGAGGGAGTGTAGATAGTGTAGCCACTGTCCATGCGTCCAATGTACACAGAACGTTGTGGTGTGTATAAGTGTGTGACGTGTCCTGGGTCCTTGTCTCACCAGTCACTGACGTGTGAGGTCTTTGACCTGGTTGAGACGCTGTGTTCTTTGCCTTGGACAATCTGGAGTCTCCAGGTGTTGATTGGAAAGGGGCAATTTGCAAAGGCATGATGACATCCAGACGGACTCTGAGCGGAATCAGTTGAGCTCTGGCCCGGCTCTGGCATGGATCCATGCGAGATCAGGGCCACACTCAGTCTCACTCAAATTCCAGGGCTAACCCTAACCCAACCCTGTCCAACCTGTGTGTTTATTTGGATAGGAGACATTACTGTATAATACTGTTCACTATGCTACAGTGAGTGATGTGCAGTGGTGTAGTCCAGGGTATACGCAGTTATACGGAGTATACCCACTTATTTTTCAGTCAGCATTGCGTATACCCACTTCTCAAAACAGGGCGTTTATCCTGTGCTGTATGGGCTGCTTCAAAAAATTAAGAGTATACCCACTACTCCAGGGACCACTACACCACTGGTGATGTGTATGAATAATGTTCTAAGATAACTTAGCCAAATAGTATCATAACTAATCTTTGCAACATCAATGTCTTTTGAGTGAATGTTTGTGATGCAAACTCTTTTGGTGTGCGTGACTGATCGAGTGAATGAGCAGGTGTGTTTTTTGTCTGATATCAAGGTTACAGGGTCTACAGTTGTTGTGTGTGTGTGTGTGTGTGTGTGTGTGTGTGGTGTGTGTGTGTGTGTGTGTGTGTGTGTGTGTGTGTGTGTTTACCCAGCCCCTCTGTGAGCGCTCATCGCAGCGGTTAATATTCTGGCATGTCAAACATTCCGCTACATTCCAGCACACAGCAGCGAGGCAGCCGGGCCGACCCAGCCGGAATCCTCCCAGAGAAAGCAGAGTAATCCAGGCCTTCAGCAAAGGAATCCACCACATTTTTGCCACTAACGGACCTGCACACACCCTCACACTCACACACCAATTCTCATGCTTTCACCTGCAGCCAGCACCTGCACATAAGGTCATTACATTTCCTCACAGCACTGTGTCTAAATGCAGGCGTACACAAACAGACACACACACTCACAGACTTGCAGGCATCGTGCATCACTGGAGGCATTTCAGCTCTCTGCCCCACCAACAAAACCAACCAACCAATTCTGTAAAAAAAAAAATCCCTCAATACACTGTCATGTTAGCATGGATCAACACAGTCTCACCCACATGTTCTGTAAAAACTCTCTGCTATTGGAATCAGGCTGTGTACATTCATGTTTAAATTATTAAAGTTGACCTTACAGTTTAACAGTGTCAAATACTTTGATCATGGTCTACGATAGGGATGATAACACTGTTGAAGCACTTAGTTGTCCTGCAGAAGATAAATCAATAGCCTGATAGGTGCTATTGACAATAAAGATGTGTTGTTTATCAGTCTCACCTCATTCTCTCACTCACCACCTCTTTATGAGGGATTAGTTGCGCGACCGAGACGGACTTGAAGGTGAGGATAGAGGGCTGGCATGAGCAGCTAGCACCCGATGATCTTGCGCGCTGCTATGGTGGTCGCCTTGGCCCATCTCCAGAGTGAGATGTAACCTAAATTATGTTTGTCCGTGCCGAGGGTAAATAAAAACAGCTTTGTTCGACCTCTGACACACCATCGCATACATAGATGGTATTAGTCAAACCCCTAGGCATGCGTCGTAAAAACAACAACAAGCTCAACTAGGCGAAAATAATTTAAAATGAAGCCTAAAGAAATTCATCCCCGTAGGACTAATAGTTTTGTTTTGTATCCTACCGTTTGTTTATTCAAGAGTATCCAACGGTTAGTGGTTGCAATCAAGGGTGAACTGCTGTTTCTATACAACGTTTCTGTCATGCCGAACACATGACTCGCAGTGAATAGCCTACGGTCTATGCCGTGACAGCACGCAGATTAATGAAGATACCCCTTAAGTTCACGGAAGAGCGTTTACTTGCTGCATTAAGACCTAAAAGTCATTGATACCCTTATCGCTGACACTTTCAAGTCACTCACCAGCCATCACACCACACCCGGATAATACGACGTCGCTTTTCTGGGCTGCAGACGCCTGGGTTTGCTCCTGCGTCCTTCCCAGGAATGTTAGTCTGATGGTATCCGTTCTTTATCATTTTATATACGGTTCAGCTCCAGGCCTATCTAAAACAATTTCACTAAACACGACACTTACCCTAAACTAAAACAATTAGGCTTACTATGTCACCACTGACTGTACCAGAGCTCGTCGTAATGTACAGGGTACCCTCACTGAATAGCCGGTTTCTGCAGAAGAGTGACGCTTCAGTATGGGACAACGCCTCCTTCACCAGGGAAGTGGCGTCATGGAGTAGCGAGTGGTTCGATGATTTCGCTCAGACAGCGGACATGTTGTTACATAATCGTTCGCCTGTTTCCCTAGTCATGTGACTGTGATGGTTTATGATATAGTCTATTAACAGAGAAGACGTTTCCTTCAGAAACACATTAGAAGGAGAAGCTATCTTGAGGTCAAGGCAAAGTGACTGCGTCAGAATCGGGCATTCTGATAAGGGCAGCACACCTCCTTCATATCGGAAACGTCCGCAAAAATAGGATAACAGACCCATAGGTCAGAGTCGAAGTCCACATGACAACGGCTATCGACCAATTATATGAATTTTTGGTTAAGGGCAGGGTAGTTCTATTTGAAACCTACTTGACTGTCCTAACTTTGGCTTTCTTAGCCTAATCAGATTTCCTCTTCTCAGTAAAATAAAAGCTGCAACCTGGTAAAAAAAAAAAAAAAAAAAAACAGGAGCAAATTCATATTTTAGTGAGATAGACAATTGAAAACTGGGATGACAAGGCCTACATATAGGCAGGCTTATATTTAAGATTTGCCTCCAGGAGATTGTGAGGTGGCGCAAGTGGATGGCTACGGCATCCGAATGTAGGTTTGCATAAGTGTGCTTCCTCAAATATGTTGGACTAGTGACCTTGACAATTATACTTGTTATTGGTCTTGCATAGTGTTTTCTAGACAATTGGAGTATTGTTGCATAAGCCTATCAAATAAGAAAATTGAAAACTAGCGCCATCTGGTGAAAAACGTGAGTATCGTGGGCGACGCATAAAAAAAGTTTAATTTTGCCCGCGCCCTCAGAATGCTTCAGGACTGGACAGTCAAAACATCTAAACATAGCACAAAAAGTAACGACATTTGTGTTTGGTAGATAATTTCTTTGTTGTAACAATGCTTCTTGGCAATACATCTTATACCGTTGGAAAGCCTGTTTATTTACCTTTTAAATGGTGCCACATTTGTAAGGAACATGCATTTGGGGGATGAACAGCAGAGCTGAGTATGTCGGGTGCGCCCATGAAAAATGTGCCAAATCTTCTCTGCCACTACTAAACAGCTTATTGGAAATTTGTGTTTGGTAGATTATTTCTTTGTTGTAACAATGCTTCTTGGCAAAACATCTTATACCGTTGGAAAGCCTGTGTAGCGCCCTTTTAAATGGTGCCACATTTGTAAGGAACATGCATTTGTGGGATGAGCAACACAGCTGAGCATGTCGGGTGCGCCCATGAAAAATGTGCAAAAAATTCTCCTATTCTCCTGTTTGGTAGATTAGTTCTTTGCTGTAACATTGCTTCTTGGCAATAAATCTTATACCGTTGGAAAGCCTTAAATGGTGCCACATTTGTAAGGAACATGCATTTGGGGGATGGGCAGCAGAGCTGAGTATGTGGGTTGTCCCCATGAAAAAACAGGAGAATAGGAGAATATTGGCACATTTTTCATGGGCGCACCCCACATACTCAGCTGTGCTGCTCATCCCACAAATGCATGTTCCTTACAAATGTGGCACCATTTAAAAGGGCACTAAACAGGCTTTCCAACGGTATAAGATGTATTGCCAAGAAGCATTGTTACAACAAAGAATGTATCTACCAAACACAAATTTACTTATTTTTTGTTCTATGTTTAGTTTTTGAGACTAACAAAACAAAGTATGATATTTTTGAAGCCAACTCATATCCTGTTTCATTGAATGTTTACGTTACTAGTGGAATTTTAACAACGAGTCACAATCTCATACCTAAAACTGGGTATACAGATGGAAATTCATATTGTAAAACATTAAAGTTGCTAGTCTTTGTTTACAAAAGAAATGTTTTTAGACAACAATGATATAGGTCTACAGCCATGATAAAAATTGTGTGTTTTGTTATGTGGCTGTGCATTAACTACTCAGGAAAGAAATGTTGCACCTTTTCTATGGCATTTCATTGCATTTGTTTACTAGAATACGTGAACAAGTGCATAAGAATACCTGAAAAGGAAGAAGTATCAAAGAATGAATAGGAAATCTGGGGAACACAATGCTTCACCATACTGTGCCTTTAAGGCCTTACCTAAATGTATAGCAACATACTGTATAGAGTCAGTGACCACATCTCTCCCTTGACTTGTTTTATATAAAACAGGATTCCTTAGATGGCAAATCCCTGATCCGGTAGTTGGACTTCCAGCAAGATGTATTGAGTAAAACTGTGTGTTTGTGTGTCTATAGGAGAGAGAGAGAGAGAGACAGAGAAAAAGAGAGAGAGAGATAGAGAGAGACAGAGAGAGAGAGAGAGAGAGAGAGAGAGAGAGAGAGAGAGAGAGAGAGAGAGAGCACATGTACGTGCTTGTGAGTAGGTATGTGTTCATGTGCTGAGATTTGTAGCTCATTCATTCTCTTTGCCAGTGAGAGATCTAGGCCAGGCAACTGCTAGAGAAGTGGGTAAGAATGACAAATGCTGTCCTTTATCCACAACAAATACAACACACAAACACACATGCTCATGCACATGCACACTCACACACACAAACATGTATGCACTAGAGTGCACAAAACATATAATGACACACTCTCACTAGTACTCATACATTTGAAGGTCAGGGACAATGTCTGTATTGGCCACAGGAGAATGGAATACTCACAACTGAACAGACTGCGTCTAAGTGTGTGTGTGTGTGTGTGTGTGTCTGGGTGTCTGCTTCTACCTACCTGCAGCTCAGAGCAGGATAAATGACTTCATCCGTGCCACCCCCCCCCCACCCCCCAAGCACACCTCCACGCCGACCAGCCCCCGCTCCTATCCATTAAGCCTGTGCCGCGTACACCAAGGACCCCCAAACTGGGGCATCCGCTGCCTTTTTCTGGCTCTCGCCGAACAAATCTGTGCCATCTCAATGACCACAGTCTCCCGAACCACTGTCTGATTTAACCAAAAGTCACCTCCCTGGTTTATTTTTACAAGCTGCAAACTGGGTCAGTTAAACCCAGCTGATTGCTGCATGCTAAGACATTCTGTTACCGGGTACATTTCAAAAAGCTTTTTATTTATCATATATAGAAAATTAAATCAGCCGTTTATCAACAAACATATAATGCATACAGACAAAAACAAAACTCACACACCTCTGAAACAGGTCCAACTCATGGATGAAACCCAGAGTTGTGTTATCCGAATACACAATATCACCTTTAGACAGTTAAAAGTCACTTTTCAACAGTAGAAAGTACAGAAACATCAAGATGTTCAGTTTTTCGATTCTTGAATTATCTATAACAAACTTTAGAACATTGTTACCCATACAGACGAAATATCACACATCTCTATTCACCATTCATCAATAAAGACACTGGCACTCAGTTATTTATAAATGATCTAAGAAACAAAAGTAATGAAAGACCAACAAACATCACTGACCTTTACTGGTGACATCACTCTTGATGATGTGAAATGTTAGAAATGTTATCTTGGAGTCACGTAGTTTATTTACAGAACTTGCATCGTCAATATGAAAAAAACGAAAACTGCCTTTCATTGGTCAGACTTAATGACATGGATCACCAAAATTTGGCTTAACAGCTACGTGACCAGGGCTGGAGATGACCATAGTGGAAGATAACAGATGGGAGAGCCCCACGATAACCATGTGTGCTATGGATGGCTGTAGTAACTTAAATAATATCACCAAACTTCGATCGACTTTTTAGATCCACATTTCTGTTTAAAAATTAGCTCCCACAAATGCTACACATCTTGCACCGGCCTTCAGTCAAGCAAGGCTGTAATTTGGGACAGGAAGAGGGCACAGCATTGAGCAGTGCAAACCAACCTGTATGTCAACCTGTTTCTATAGGGTTAAACACAAATTGTTAGAGGATATAGGTAAGGTAGAGGATAAGAGGTGCATGGGATAGAAAGTCACATTTGAAGAAACTTAACCTTGACTTCAGTGACTCCAAACCACATATCATAACTCCCATTCTGTGCCAATGGTTGGTCTCTAAAATGTGCATAATTTAAAAATCAGTAGTATCTTTCACCTGGGGAGAGGTCCACTGGCTCAGTGAATAGGCAGATACCTCCTTTGGGTTTGGCTAGAGTAAAAACAGCAACACGTGCCAAAATGATGCATAGATCCGAAACAGAAACTCCATTTGACAGATATTATGATTGATGAATCATGAACTGGACTTCATGTCCTTGACCCAAAATCACTACAAGTTGTATCTACTACCAATCATATTATTTAAGTATTGCAAACGGTTTTACTGATATGCTATGCGTCCCTTGCTTGTAAAAAGATTGCCATTTGGCACTTGTATACTTAAACAACTTGGGTATGCCAACTCATTCTTTACTACAGGGGCCAATATCACCACACACTACAGACCTTGTCTACAGCAGCTACAGTACTAAGCTGTACAGTAGAACAATATTAGAGCAAAATGGCGTTACAGCAACGGCACACTGAGCAATTCTGCCACCAGGTCATGCGCAGGTCATACACACGTCACGTCACGGGTCACCTCACAACAGGTACCTATGCAATACAGAAAGCTGGAACACTTCAATAAGCCACTTTTGGTAAGACTGAAAAAACAGCTAAGGATTTCTTTGTGGTGGGTATATTTCCTTCCTATCTTTTTCTGAAATAACAACAACTAAATAATGGTGAACACTGCGTGGAACAGCGTATGATGCATGGAAATGTTTACAGGTGTTTTATAACGAAACATTTCAGAACTACAAGAACTGTTAGGGCTCTATGACAAAACAAACATACTATACTTACGTTTCACAATTTTTGCACCAGTCAGTAGTCTATTTAAGTGAGACTTAATCTAAGAGCATGGAAACAGTGTTACTGCCAGATTCACAACATAAGCACATTTCTGCTTCAGCATTTCTTTTGTATGCATACAAATACCTGCCATGTATAATACATATACCATCAGCTCAAGTCGTAATGATTTCGAAAATGATTAAACCAATGCTTTCAAATTGAAAATTAGGACACTAAACAAAGTAACAAGCGGTGGACTAGTAAACATCTGATGGTATGGAGAAGAGAGTCTTTGAGCTATCCCAGTGTCTGTTGCTCAGAGGTCAAAAGTAAGCTTTATTAGTTGGAAGTGTCATCACTATAGCAACTCATCTGTCAAAAAGGCCTGACATGTATTATACTCTGAACCATGCCAAGCATGCTCTTCAGAGAGATATGCCATTTTTGATTTATTACAGAGATAATTTAACCATAACATACTTTACTGACATGTCTTTAGCGCCCTGTCAAATAAAGGGGAAAGTATTGCCTGCCAGGTCATATCACAGAATATTCAGAAAACATTATATTTGCTGGTTGTATTCCACAAAATACTGGTATTATTGCTCATCTTGGTCACATGGCACATGTAAACATCACTCAGCAATGGAATGAAGAAAGAAAATGACACAGCTACCTGGCTGGATGGAAGAAACAATTCCAGAAAACATGATCTGGCATAACACTACTTTATCCCAGTTGATTGTGCTCTTTGTGCGGCCAGCATGATTCAGTCCTGCTTCTGATTGAGATCTGCCACCCCATCTACCCCATTCTGTCTGATCCCAACCTCAGTTTGACCCCTATGACCCCGGTTACGACCTTGTCTCCACTTTGGACTTGATGATGGTGATGACGCTGGTGGCAGCTACTTTGCCCGAGGGCGCGAGCGGTGCAGCGGAGGGCGAGGCCAGGTGACCCCTGGGACTGAGAGGGGTGCGGGCGACAGCCCTGGCGAAAGTCTGCAGCGCCTCGAGCTTTGAGCGCAGCACGTCGAGCTCCAGGCGCATGCCGGCGTTCTCGCTGGCCAACTTCCGCACCTCCTGTTGCAGCAGCTCGCGCTGGCGCTCCAGCTCCTGCCGCTGCGTCACACGCTTAATGCGGCAGCTGGCGGCGTAACCGCGGTTCTTCAGCGTGCGCCGCCGCTGCTTCAGCTGCACGACCTCCTCCTTGGTGAGGCCACGCAGGTGCTGGTTGAGCTCCCGCACCGACATGGCCACCAGCTCATCATCGCACAGACTCTCGCCGTTGGCCCCCGGCTCATGCTTCACCTGGCCAGGTGGGGGAGGAAGAGTAAAGGAGAGTTATTTCAGCAAAGAAAGAAGACAGACTGTCTGATAGAGAGGCAGAATGCCTGATAGAGAGGCAGGCATTAAAAAAGAGGGATATAGATAACAGGGGAAAAAAAAACTAAAAAAGAGAAAGAGGCCTAATGGAGAGAGAATGGGAGCAAGGGAATTTGTGTTGATTAGGAAAAGAGAGGAAGATGAGAAGAAGAAAACAAGGGGAAAACCAGAATGCTGATGGATAGAGTTGGAGGAGAATAGAGGAGTAAGAAGAAGAGTGAGGCCATCCATGGCAGGTTGAACTGTGTTACCTTGAGTGTTTTGCTGGCTTTGTGTGTGGTACTCATGCCACTAAGTCACGAGTTCCCAATGCTGCACCCTACGCTTAGGGGAGATAGGGGTAAGAGAAAGAGGAGAGAACAGCAGGGGTAGGAGAGCAGGAGGAGAGACAGACAGACAGACAGACAGACAGACAGACAGACAGACAGACAGACAGACAGACAGACAGACAGACAGACAGACAGGGGTAAGAAAGAGAGAGACAGAAAGGGGAGAGAGAGTCAGACAGGGGTAAGACAGAGAGAGAGAGAGAGAGAGAGAGAGAGACAGAGACAGAGAGACAGAGAGAGAGAGAGAGATTAATAGCAGGTAGAAGGCTGCAAGAAGAACAAATTACACTGACACAGATAAGTTAAAGACCAGAGGGTTTATTGGTAACTATTGTTGCAAAACTCACAGTGTCAGGAAGTATTCTGTTTGTGTGAGTGTGTGTCATGGGGAGGATAGTACAGACATTTTTTTGCAGATGTAAGTTGAATTTTGTTTGCGCATGTGTGTGTGTGTGTGTGTGTGTGTGTGTGTGTGTGTGTGTGTGTCTTGGAGTGGTTGGGGAGGGTGACATAGCCATCTTTTGCAGACGCAAGTCGAATTTTTATGAATAGTTGAGAATAATGCTGACAAATCAGAGCTGATGAGAGTAGGAAGAACGGGAGGGGGGAGGGGGAGGGCGAGAGAAATGCCTTCTCAACACATTTGGAGGAGTTGGGGTAGAGGAGGGCATGAAAAGCCCTGATCTCAGCACAGATCATGAACACAGCACCAATTACACACAGACACACACACACACACACACACACAGGAACACACACACACACAGACACACACACACACACACACACACACACACACACTCACACATTCACACATACATACACACAGACAATTGAGAGGGGGGAAGTGAACCACACCACCACTTACATCTACACACAACAAACACTCAACTTACATCATGTGGACATAAAGGCACTGGCATTAGCAGCATACCAGCTATTGGCCAGCTCTGACCACATACATCTCATTACATTCTTAGGCATAGTCCCTCACTCCTCACCCTTCAGCTCACCGAGTCAGAATCAGAGACAGTACTATTGCCAATTTGATTTAGTTTAGAGTTTGAAACATGGTTAACACCTGGGGATATGAGATCAAATAGGTCTTTGATCAGGGTGATCGATGTAATAGCTGGATATACATGACAGTTGTAGCGTTAGTTATCACACAAAGAAATAAATGTTTAATATGTGTTATGTTTGATGTCATTGTTAAAAACAAAAGAAGTATTAAGATCACTTCTACTATAATGAAGCTCATGACATTGTCTTAATTCACGTCCATTTTGGATTTCAGCACCATGGTCAGTGCCCAATTAGCGCTAAAGGATCTGACCAGCGTCCAGAATCAGATGGGTGAGAGGCTAACTATTATCTTTATGCTACATTAAATATTTAGTTCAACCTTCAGTAGAAGCCTATCTCTCATCAGTAAATACAATAGTATACCAAACCTAATCAGACTGGTGGTCATACAAGTAGCCTACTTAGTTGCAAATTATTTCTTTGCCTTACAGTATTTACTTGTGAAAATGGCTACCATTTTTGCATTTTACTCGACAATCTACAATAGATAATAACTGTATACACACAGTATGTATGGTCTACAAAGCTCTACAAATCTTACTGAAAAAAACATTTTCCATTGGTAAATAAGTAAGAGCACTGCTCTAGTTCATTGTATACATTTTAGGCAAACTGTCAGACGGAATCACTTGAACAGAAAGACCCATGGCATGTGTGAGAATGTCTTTGTTTATTCTTTCAGTCATGATGCAATTCTGATGAAATGCTTTGGAGGTTTACCCTCCATGATATCCATCCATGCCAGCTTGTCTTATGCAACCTAACTAAAACATAAGTACATAAAAGCACCTCGACCCCCACTGCTTCACCACCAGCACAAGCCCCCCCCCCCCCCCCCAAACCTTCCCCCTTTTTTGTCTATCCCTCTATCATGCAACCTTCAGTAAGAGGGATGTTTGTTTCTCTGGAGATGAGAAAAATGTTGGAAACATCCCTGCCATATTCGTCGAGCTTACCTTATCTGAGTCACATTTGATGCATCAATCTCCATGGAGACAGATACATTAAAGGAGCCTAAAGAAAAGATGAAGAACCTCCTTCTTCTGCTGTTGTGCCAGATAGGCTCTAAGCAGGCACTTAAGGCCTGCATGTGATGTGAGTGATGTTGAAAAATCCCTTTCCTGATTAAAAAAACAACATGTTCGGGGCAAGGAGAAAAATAACACTGCAACTGATGGGAACATGCACCCTTGCAAAGAGTTTCATCACCAGACCCCTCCCTCTATACACACACACACAGACACACACTCTCTCACACACACACAAAGCCTAACCCTTCACACACACACACATACACACACACACACACACAGGCAAGAAGGCAGGCGGGCAAACACAATTACACACACACTGCCCTGCCCTGCAGAGAATTGTTTATATTTACACTTAAAGAGCATCAACAAACAGGGACTACCGCTCTTTCAAAAACAGGCAGATCAAAGGCGAGAGCGGTGAAAAGTGAAGTGTCAGAGCTGAAATGTGAAATTATTTTATTTGATGTAATTTACTCTTCTGAAACACCACTCCACGCATAAATGCAGAACAGAGACCTCATACTCTCTCTCTCATACACACACACACACACACACACACACACACACACACAAACACACATAGACGCGCGCGGTCTGTGGTCAGACCGAGCAGACAGCTCCATACACTACACACCTACAAATACGGTTATAACGTCAAATCTACTCCAGTGCTAATATGTCTAATTAAAATCTGTAAACAATTGTTAATGCCACTACCAACAGGTTTCTCGATGTGACAAAATTGAGCTAAGCAGATGGCGTCAAAAGCTGCTTTCAGACACCTGCAGGCAGATACGTTTGCCCGTCAAAACTCCACCCTGTCATTTCGGCGACGCTCAGTGAAATGCCGAGTAGCCTACAGACATACCATAAGCTTATGTTTCTCAAACAACTGGAACCAGTCCACATGATGAATCAGGAGGGAAACCAGCGAGCCTTTGCCCCGTACACAAAATTGAAAAATATCCCAATGAAATCACACGCTGATATGTAAAAGTCCTACACGTAGTATTCTCTACTTTACCAAATGACAGGTGAATACAATTTAGTAGGAGTACGCGAGTATATGACCCTTCGACATTTACATTGGATTGTAACACAGGTAAAACCCAAGGTTGCCCAAGCCCAATGAAATATACATTTTAGTGTACTTATAACTACAGGCAACAATACCCTTTTGTTGGTATTGCATGAATGAATAATACTGCGCGAACCCTACCTGCTGTGGTTCTGATGTCGGCGCGGCTAGAAAGATGTGATGAAGCAGCAGGTCTGAACCGCTCGCGAGTGCATGAGCTTGCAGACCACTTAGCCACCGATCCGGTGACACATTTCTCCTCGCATACCCTTCTAGTCACCTACATCGCTCGTGATTTGACAGTCTACCGCGTGTTGTCGACTGTGCTTTGTTATCCTAATTGAGGGAATCCCCGCGCGGCGCTGCTGCACGCTTGATGTCTGTAGTAGCCTACGCTCAATAGTGACAAGAGAGAAGAACCCCTTGGTTTAGAGACGTAGGCTATTTATGTAGTGATGGTGACGTATCGCAGGTACCGAGTGACACAGACGATGAGCTCATGGCTCAGCATAATAGCTGCACCAAGAATACATACAACGTGCAGATACAGCGAGAAAGAGAGCACAACTTGGAGAACTTAAAATGTGTTTCAGGCTGACAAGGTGCAGATTTAACTTCGCACTGCTGCATCCGACGGTGAAAGCCCATAAAGCCAATGGAGAGTGTGTTTTGGTTAGACGACTCCTATTTTTCATGCATGGATTAGATAGGTCACCACTTGCCACATGCACAAGTTCACATCGGGTCCATGCAGCAGATCCGATTTTACACTTGTACATCTAATTTAGAAATATTTAGTAGGTTGAGTTTTGAAGTTGAGATTGTTGAATTTGAGCTTTTCCAGTCAGACTTGCGGCCTTGATCCCTGTCAGAATCGCAATCTGGGTCATTGCATGTGTGGACAGGCTAAAAAGATCGCTAAAATGTTAGTGACAGTTGGGTGTGCTGATATGACCCCAGCTTGTGTGCACAAGAAAACTAAATAAGGAAAGCAGTCAGTGTAACCTGACCTGCTACAGGCGAGCTAACAATAGGCTGTGTGAGGCTGAAGTAGCCCACTGGTGTGTCACTTCATCCACTGCCCCTGGTGCATGTCTGATTTCAGTCAAACCCTATGCAAAGATAACCTTTTTTGGTTTCTTTCAGGTGAATTTATTTAAAAAGCACAATATTGTTTGTATTCATTTTCAGTACAGTTGAAAGAACAGTATGCACTCCTTTGTTTTGCCAAAATATTACAACATGATCACAGTTCACAACAAAGAAAAGAATGGAACATTTCACAACACATATCTGAGATTTGATAGAGCTGAAAGAGACAGAGTTGTTAGCGTGTAGTCCTGAGCAGATAGTCCAGCTTTAAAGTGCTTCTTCTTTGCATGAGTCACAGCTCGAAATGAAAAACTGCTTCTCAAAATCTTATTACATTAATGACCATTTTAAGAAATATCTCCATTGGTTTTCACGCTTTGTAAATCGCAAGAACTGACATAACTAATGAGTAACAGCGTTTACTGATCGCAACTTCATACAGTGTGTTTGTGCTGCCACATGTGTAACAGGTGGGACTTTGATATATAGACGGATTCATCAACAGGAATTAGGCCACTGTGCAGTTTCTCCCTCATCGTTCCACTGCTAATCTGTGCTCCACACTTCAGGGGTCTGTCCACAGAGGTGTTGTCTGATTTATTTAATTGTTGCTTCTGACCTTTCTGCCCAAGCTGTCCTCAGGCAGGCAGGGTCCCAGTCATATTCAGGCTTCTGCTCACGGTGTGATCCATTACAAGAAACTTTTTTTTCAGCTAATTTTGAGGAGGCCTAGCTTCAAAATTTGGATTCATAGTTTTGTCAAAAAAAAATGTAGAAAAAGCAGGAGGAAATGGATAAAAATGATGCACTGCTTTTATCGATAAATGATAAAAGGTGGTGAAGGTCTATCTGTATTGAAACTGAAGTTCATATCAAAACATTACAAAAATGTAAACCTTTGGCTATTTTTGTATTAGGTTTGCAGTTCTCCATTATCAAAATAAAGGCAAAACCTGTGAATCCTCAGCTCTTACATTTATAACTTCTAACCGTTTATCCCACTGTGCAAATAATTGATATATTTGTATCCGGGACAGACCAGGGCAGATACAGAATGAGAACAGAGACAGCAGATCACCCTGAAGAGATCTAGTAAGTGCTGACCGCTGTTGGGGGGTCTGGAGTCCACGTTGAGAGTTCATGTACAATAGGCGTCTCTGGATGATGACAGCAAAGGCTCCTCAGCTCACGTCCTCACTTCTTGTGTCTGTTGTTGAAGAGGCTGACCCCTGCGGTGCGGACCCCCACGCCACCCCCCTGCTCCACCCCGGGCTGCTGCATCACTTTATCCAGGGTCGTCTTTTTAATGGCGGCTGACGAAATCTTCTCCTGATCAGCCAGGAACTGAAGCTCCCTTTAGAGGAGGAGAGCACAGCACAGCAGAAGTTAGAAGCGATTCAGCAAAACACCCATTGACCACTGTCAATAACGCTCTATGGAGAACCTTTTAAGCCCTTCTTGGTTAAAGAGTTCCATAAGGAAAAGAGTAATGCTCAGTCGGCTCTGTGGGGAGATGTGGTGGCTCACCTTGTCCTGATGCAGGAGGTCTCCACGGCATTGATGAGAAGACTGCGGAAGCCACCGGCCTCCATCACGTGCAGCGCATGGATGGTGGCACCCCCTGGTGAGCACACGTTGTCCTTCAGCTGGCCAGGGTGCATCTCTGAGTCTAATAGCATTTTGGCTGCACCCTGAACAGACAGGAGAGACAAGGACATCACTCAGAATGCCCTTCACATGACAGCAGCAATAAAGAGGATAACCCTGTCTTGCATCACATATCTGGTCCTTTCTTTTCCACTACATGGCAGTGGTCCAAATGATTTATGTCCTATGAGATTTGGACAGTATAGCTGAAGTCTACCATTACAAAGTCATGATTTAACTTACCAGCAAAGCCTGGGCACCTAATCGCAATGCCAGTCTCCTTGGCAAGCCCATTTTGACTCCGCCATCAGCAAGGGCATCCACTGCAGTGAATGCCTGTGTTCACACAAAACACATACCGATACAGAGTGAGGAGTGGCTTTATAGGTCGACTGGGTTAAAGTTTCAAAATCAAGGAATTAGGGAGTCAAACACAAATATGGTAGGCTGCAGGACTACCAGCTAATAAGTGTGGTAGACACAGCACTTTTAGAAGAGAAAGCAGGTGATTGGAGGCGTGTTTCTGTTTTTTCAGAAATCTCTAGTTGAATACTGCATACGGCTCACAATTCCTGAGATCTTGTACATGTGGATTGTGTTTTGGATATTTATACTACAAACCAACTGGCATTCATTGTCTTTACCAACATCTTTATAAAACCTGATCCTGCATGACAACTTGCTGCTCATGGGAAGAAAAAAAAAAAGGACTGCGAAGGCCTGGGAGAAACACAATTGCCTTAGTCCTACGTTTCTCAAAGTGTTGGCGGCGCCGCGAGACAATGGCATTTCTTTTTTCTCGATTTCTGAACTGACGTTATTTGTTATTGATTAAGATTTAGAACTTGACGTTATTTTAATAAATTTGACAATTTTAAGCTTGGCCTACCATTTAATGGAGCGATGAGGGACGGGTGGGGCTTGAAAAGGCCCCCTTGTTCAAAGTGGGGAATGACAGAAAAAGTTTGAGAACCACTGCCTTAGTCAAGTCCTATTATAGCCCTTCAGTGTACCTTATTTCTCAAACAATGTAGGGGTGGGATATATGACAATTTTATATTGATAGACTTTCAGGCGAAATTGAGGTGATTGCGAATTTTTTTTGTCCTTGTACTAATATATCCAAACTTCACTTAAAACTTTGATGGGGTGGATCTTTGAAAGCTATGTTGACAGACAGAATGATTTGATACGAGATGGCTGTGCTGATTGGCCAAATGATATCACTTGCCTCAGGTTTCTTTCATGCGTGCCATGTTTACAAACAATTCAATGTGAGCTAGCAGCATGGCGGATGAGGAGCTGCTGCCAAAAAGGACTCGACGTCAGTAGTGTGGCATTGGGCAAAGTTATCAGTAAACTTTGTCGGACAACGGTCTGTACTTCTGGAGGCAATACAACAAATCTCTTCAGCCACCTTAAAGGGAAGCATCCATCTGCATCTCACAAGGTCCTGAAACCTAAACAGTTATCATTGACTAACGCAGAGCAGTCCAACATAAATACGATAACGGCAGGAAACGATGGAAAGAGTTGACTGAGGCGAGCACATTCTATCGAGCTAAGGTAATGGTGGCGTTCAAAGCTTTGGATGTGGGATTGAGGACACTGATGCACATGTTAAGTTATGTCTAAAAAGTTATTTTATAGTAACTCTGCCATTGATTGTCTGACAATTACAACTTGAAGTTGAAACTGTGAAAATGGTCTGACTGCTTGTTTTCCTTAAAGTGTTCCAAGTCTGAAAATGTAAGAATTTGAGAAGTGCACTTTTGTGTTATTTACATGTTACTATGCCTTTTTAAAGTTTAGTTTATTTATTTATTTGACTACTAGAGTCATGAATATGAGTCATGCTGTGTTATTGAATGGTTATGTCATCTATTCACTGCTGATTAGTTTAATATTTAAAATAAAGTCACTATATTACAATATACTACAATAATTACCATTTTGAAAACAGTGTCTAGTGTAATCATTTGTTATAAATCTGAAGTCCATAGGCTGGTTTAAGTCTGGATACCCTTGACAGTAGATTTTAAAATTGAAAAAGAAAGATCAAAATTCAGATCATGAATTGTGATTGAGTTGTGATATGATTCTTGGCACAGGTCACCCACCCCTTCTACTGATACAGCCTCAAGTTCATATCACCTACCATCAATGCAGGGTAGGCTACAAACAAGTCCTCAACAATTCAGAAGCTTTTGTGTTTTCACAGCAAAGGGGACCTGGGGTTACAACATTGATGCATATCCATTACTGAACACAAAGGGGCAAAAGTGTGTACTGTGTTTTTGAGTACTCTGCACCTCTCATATCCAACCTTGTTAAACATAAAAAAATGAGTGGGCACAGCACTTACGTAGGCTGGTCCGCTCCCACTGAGGCCAGTGACTGGGTCGATCAGGTCCTCCTCCACTTCGGTGCAGAAGCCCACGCTGCTCATCAGCTGTTCCAGCAGCCTGCCGTCCTCAACCTCCGCATGGGTGCCCGTGGCGTAGACTGTGGCCCCCTCCCGCACGACCACAGGTGTGTTGGTCATGATCCGCATCACCTTTGGGTTGGTCCGGTACTGCATCAATTTCTGTGCCAAAGCAGAAGACACACACCGTCAGTTTATCCCAGTTTTAGGGGGTGATGCAATAGCAAGCTGATTGATGCAATAGCTAGCTGATACATGCTATTGTCTTAAATAAATACAAACGTTGTGTCTATTAACACTTCCTGAAAATACAACTTTACATGCATCTTGGGTGTAGGACCTAGATTACAAAAAGGAAATATTTTGATAAGGCTGTCACATCTTGTTAAGTCAATGCACAAAATGCAGATGAAGTTGGCACTTTGTGGAGAGATTTCTGCTTCACAACATATGGAATATAAATATGTCAGAGAAGTGCTCCAGCTGCTACAGCTTTAGTCAGCCGTTTGAGTGCGTATTCAGGTTACAGTGTGACAGCGTACAGGGGCAGCACATTCTTTAGAGTAGTGTTTCAAGCCATGACTGGGTTAGCACTAGGTTGCATGCTGCTTCAGCTTGATAGTAGGTGGCAGGATGGTGGCGTTTCTGTGAGGCCTTGCTGGTTAGAGTTTTTGCTGGTGTTTCAAGTATTAAAACAAACAAAATCTTTGCGATTTAGTGTTTACAGGCTCCTTCAAGTGATTTGGAAAGTGTCATGTTAAGAGCAGAGAATACACTTAAGACTACAAAAATGAACTGACATAACACGAGGTACTAATCACAATGTATCTCATGGTCTTGTAGTATTGACTGACATTTTAGCCTTAAAACTAGCCTGGCAACTATTGCTGACCAGCTTCAGCTACCTCTGTTATTAAACCTGTCAAATTAAAGTGCTTGACTATAAAGGGGAAAGGGGAGTGTCGAAATACCCACAACATTAAATGCAGGGAGGATACATTTTTTGGTTTCTTATCAGTAGTATTACAAAAATGTTATGTAGGCATTTAAAGCATATGATGGTTTCTAGTTTGCGCCCCATGGCAGCCTTAGGAAAGTGAATTTAGCAGCTTATACTCTCTAAGGAAAGCAGACATGGCATATAACAAACCCTCTGACTTAAGCTTTAGTTCTAAGCCAAGTGCATTTGTGATGGGATGTGAGCGCAAGGCTTCACGGCAGACTCCTGACCTTTTCAATGGAGCCTATGGTTACTCCAGCAGCACAGGACACAATCAAGTGACGGTCCTCAATGTCTGGACCGATCTCATCCAACACAAATGGGATGATGTGTGGCTTCACCGCCAAAAAGAGAACATCACTCTTCTGTACCGCCTCTTTGTTGCTGGTGGTCATGTTCACTCCCATTTTCTACAAAGGAAGCACACATCATACTCAGCAAACAGTGTTGTCCACATGCACCTTACTGCCACAGACCTCTTCATCATGCTCCACTGCACTGAGATTGTGAGTGTGTATCTGTCTGCCTCAAGGTTTTCTGGGTAAATATGAAGGGGCTGAGTATTCATCTTGAGGTCACATGATTTTGCATGACAGAATGAGTAGGTCTGTGTGTGTTTTCTTTACTTACCCGAAGGCCAGCAACGGTGATCAGGTCATTGTCTGGGGAGCTAGCAGTGATTCTGTGTGCTGCAATAACACCTGTGGGAGGAGACAAACGACCTCAGACACTTACAGAACACCATAAGGCACTCATAGGCTATTCCTGCTAGCTATGTGCCAGTATCTTCAACTGACAAACTGTAACAAATAAATATATAACTGAAGTTAAAACAAGTTATCTAAAATAGGTTCTAAGGCTCATCATTACACGGAAATGTAGTTTTGTATTTCAGTTTAAGCAAGACTTTGGGTGTAATCTTTACAATGGCAGGAATATTATTACATTCTTATCGTTAAAATGAACTAAGCAAGAATCCACAGTTTACCTGCAGCTGTGAATCCCTTCACCAGTGCGTGAGCCAGCTGGCCCGCTCCAATAAAGCCCACACTCATTTTGATGCTTCAGTAGCTTACTGTGAAGATGAACAAGACATAAATCCTTGATTGTTTATATTGGTCCAAACACGGTTTTGTTCAGGCTGTCATCCTTATCAAGTGCTCTATTTGAAGGATATCCAATAGATACTTCCTGCTTTAACCATACCAGTTACACATGCTTTAGTTGTTCGTGGCAATGACGGCGCACCGAGAATGTCGGCTGGGTACACTTACCAAAAAGATGCGGCAATGTCGAATGTCCCTTCAGCAATTGCAACAATGAGGGCGAAATAAAAGCTTCTTGAAACTGCTAACAACGTGGCGCTCGTCTCCTTCACGCGCCCGGTGCTCCTCTGTTACAGACGGACAGCAAGCTACACCAATAGCGTGAGACATTTCCGTTAGCTTCATCCAATCGCTGCTGTGACGTGTCTGTCGTGGCCTCTTATTGGTCAAATTTACAGGATATTGGGGCAGTGGCGCAGCTGCATCAGTTTTCTCAGTGCAGTGGGTGTGGACTGAGTGGAACATGTTATTATCAAATCAGACGCTGGCGGAGTTTCTGCGTTGACATATGTCCAGGTCACCTACCTTTTTCACAACTAAGGTAGAGGTCAGTTGCCAGTAGTGATCCGTTTGCTGTCGTCATTCATACAGGTCAATTACCACTGTTGTGCAAAGACGCTCATTTCCAGAAATGAAACACCTTTTGGAGTCATTTTTACGCTCTGTGTTAAATGAAATGCGCAGAAACTTGCGGGAAATCCTGTTTGATAGATTTTTATTATATTTAATGAGTAACATCCCACTTGTAGCAACACAGAAATCTTAAAGAATAATTAGTTCATAGTCACTCATTTCAGTCTTTAGAAATATGTATAAAATGCATTGAAACACTTTCTTGTTTAATTTGGAAGATATTGCATTAACTAACTTGGGTGATAATAGCATTATAACATTTTCAACGTATACAGCAATAGCCTACCCATAAATACAAGTCAATTATATAAAGCAGTTTTGTTACACACAAGACACTCAAAGATCATCATCATAAACTTGAGAACTCTTTATTCAAATATCTCTGAATTGACTTTTTAATTGAACATCAGAGTAAAGGGTATTCCATTGAATACCAGAATACAAATGTTTCCAGTAGATATTAGTACAGTGGCATTTTGAATGAATATCACCAAAAGGACAACGTTGTCCAAGGTGGGAATGGCAGACTCTAGACTGAGTGGGAGACAAAACGGATCCTTTGTGAATAGACAAGGTCGCTAAAGTAGAGGATCAAGTTGACTTGGGTGAACACAGCCACAACCAGCTTGCTGTCCCAAGGGCACTGTCCACGTGGGCAGTTGTAAGGCCTGCCTGGTGTCCCATATTTCCTGTCGAAGCTGAACACCGGCCAGATCACAGCAGCACTAAGGTACAGCAGCATAGCCACGAACGTGTAGATCACAACAAAGCGGTCAAAGGGGAAACGCAGCGCAGCCGTGCGGCCCGACACAGTCGCCGCCACCACTAAGACTGTCACAGAGAAGCACAGGCTGTACACCACAACACAGTACTGCGTGGGTATGTGTCTGTTATACTCGCTGTCGTTGGCCAGTGCTCCGAAGATGATGCACGCGACAAAGGCCTGCACCACTTTCAGCAGGCCGCTCAGCGTGGCCATGTAGCCTACCACGTTACCCGGCTTGGCCCGGGTAAGGAAGACCTCTGCGCCGTAGGCGAAGCAGCAGACACTGGAGCAGACGGTGACGGCTATGCGGTAGTCTCGAGTCTCGCAGCCCTCTGACGGACACTCATTGCTCAGGAAGTACACGGGGTAGACCACAGAGGCGGTGATGTACATGAGTGTGGCCAGCATGGCGAAGGACACGGTGAAGTTGTCCCAGGAGATTGGCACGCAGCCGTGTAGCCGCGTCACGTCCATCGTGAAGACCACCAGTGTGACAGCAAAACAGAAGCACCACACAAACATGCAGTACACGCCGTAGTCGGCCTTGAAGCCGGCACTGTGGGAAACCAGAGACATGGTGGTGCAGCCCAGAAGCAGCTGGCAAATGCGGGCGATACCCAGGCCAGACAGCACTGCACTCTTGTTCAGGTAGTGGCCACCATGGGGATCCATGATCAGGCTGTTATATACGTGTGCACTTTCTCAGTTGGTCTTTGTAGAACCGAACAGTCTATGAACTGTGTGTATTGGTAGGTTGGTAGGAACAGATTGGTAGGAACGGTTCAAATATGGGTATGGTGTGTTATATGTTTTCTTGTGCCTTTTTAAAGAAGCTGTTCACAGTGTGTGTAAGTGTGTACTAGACACTTTAAAAAAGTGATTTTGCGGTGTGTGTTCCCACAGTAACGGTGTGTGTAGGGGACGTCCGTCCCAGCCCCTCTAACCTCGCCCTGTGCCAGCTGCTTTTTATAGCTGCTTTAATTACTAATCTTCCATGCTGCTTTGTAATTACAGCAGTGTGTCACAGCTCGGATTACAGTCCTCTAGGTGCCCAGCGCAACAGCAGCATAAACTCTTCTGTACAAAGTTAACGTCAATACAGCCAGTTCACTGTCAAAGAAGCAACAGAAACAATCAAGTAATTCCCTTCTCAAGTCTCCTGGCTTAGGTGTCACTTTGACACAGGCTAATATGGAAGTAACTGATAGATTGTTTTTTGGTTAGAAGACAAGTTACCCTTGGATTCCCTTCGAAAGTCCCATTGAAATCCCTCTGTAATGTCTCTGAGATGAACGATTGCAGATGGCTCACTCTGAAACTTGAGAAGCTTCTAGATGGTTGCTCTGTGTTGAAATTGCTTTATGCGTGTCCGTCTTCAAGTCAGTGTCAAGCCAAAAACTCCTGTAGAGTGTTCTTGCTCCATGCTCAGGGAGAAGAAAGAAGGGATATTGCCACTGTCCTCTGTGATGGAAGGTGTTTCTCCTCTGTCGGGGTCTCTCTGTCTTCTCTCCTTCCGCAAGGTTTTGCCACTTTTTCTTGACTATATTTCCGTGTTCTTGTCTGATGTACGCAATCTGAAATAGACTGTCTTCTCAGTCATGCATATACATGCTCCTTCTCTCTTCTGAAGCTGAGGAGAGGCATGTGGGTAATGTGTGTGTGTGTGTCTGTGTGTCGACCTCTGAAGCCAGGGACCACGCCAGCGCTAAAAATAACGGTCTATATTCCACAGTGGAATGGGGTGTGTGCCCACATGTTCGCGTCAGACGGTAGTGTGTGCATTTGTGTATGTCTGTGTAGTCGGGTTACCATCGTCCGAGAGGGGAAGAAGGTGCAGAAATCAGTTCCTCTCACAGGGGGCCCTGAGTAATGATATGGCAGGATCCTCAGGCATACATTTACACTCATACACACACACACACACACACATTTACACTAATACACACACACACACACACAGACAGACACACACACACACACACACACACACACACACACACACACACACACACACACATTTACACTCAAACACACACACACACACACACACACACACACACACACACACACACGCACACACACACGCACACACATACAATTACACTCAAACACAAACACATTTACACTACACACACACATTTATACAGACATCCTGCCTGACATTAAAAAGAAGAAGACTTGGTGTGTAATTACTCATGGGTAAGTACAGGAGTCTACAGAAACTACAGGCTAGATATGTGAAAGAGAGAGGTTGCTCTAACCCCTCTAGAAACTTCTACAGGTCTTTTGAGTCCAGCTGGTTAGATATCACATTTCATACAACTATTTTGTTAGGGTAATAGAGGCATGCTATAACAAATGTGTCAATACATTTCTATCCTTTCTATACAAACCTCACAGATCCCTATTAAGAAGGATTTAGTTCAGGTTTGTCTGAGATCTGTCTTTAACATTTACACCCTGTGAATATGTGATAGAGCCATTACTATGATATTATTAAACTGGAACACAATACTTACTGGGACCACCACAAAGAGATTGGATTTCTAAGACTCCCACAGTCTTTCTTTATTCCTTCATTGTTAACCAAAAGTACATGTTATGCAATGTTGGATTGGACAGATGTTTGACTGTATGCATATGTGTCTGTGTAGAAAATATAATTGCATGAAGTGTTGGATGTGCATGTTACATTTGGGAAGAGTTGTG